>NC_054481.1:63676721-64010886 GCF_017639515.1 Carcharodon carcharias | reverse complement strand
GGATCTGTGGACATGTACACCAAGGTCCCTTCGTACTTCCTAGGGTCCTATCATTTATTGTGTATTCCCTTGCCGTGTTAGTCCTCCCAAAATGCATCACCTCACGCTTCTCAGGAGTAAATTCCATTTGCCACTGCCCTGCCCATCTTACCAGCCCATCTATATCGTCCTGTAATCTAAGGCTTTCTACCCCAGTATTTACGACATGACCAATTTGCGTGTCATCTTGGAACTTTCTGATCATCCTATATTCACATCTAAATCATTAATGTACACTACAAACAACAAAGGCCCAGCACCGATCTCTATGGTACACCACTCTCACAGGCTTCCAAGCACAAAAATAACCTTCGACCATCACCTTCTGCCACTAAGCCAATTTTGGCTAGAAATTGCCAAATTGCCCTGGATCCCATGGGCTCTTAGCTTCTTGATCATTCTCCCATGTGGGACCTTGTCAAAGCCTTACTGAAGTCCATGTAGACTACATCATCTGCACTACCCTCATCTACACAACTCATCAACTCCTCGAAAAATTCAGTCAAATTTGTTAGACATGATCTCCCTCTGACAAAGCCATGCTGACTATCCCTGATTAATCCCTGCCTCTCCAAGTGGAGATTAATCCTGTCCCTCAGAATATTTTCCAATCGTTTCCCTGTCACTCATGTTCAACTCACCAGCCTGTAATTACCTGGTTTATCCCTACTACCCTTCTTGAATAATGGTACCACATTCGCTGTCCTCCAGTCCTCTGGCACCTCTCCTGTGGCCAGAGAGGATTTGAAAATTAGTGTCAGAGCCCTTGCAATCTCCTCCCTTGCCTCACAAAGCAACCTGGGGTACATTTAATCTGGGCCTGGGGATTTATCCACTTTTAAGCCCGCTAAAGCCGCTAATACCTCCTCTTTCAATGTTAATTTGTTCAAGTATATTAGAGTCCCCTCTCCCTGATTTCCAAACCCACATCGTCCTTCCTGAACACAGATGAAAAGTAATCATTTAAAACCTCACCCATGTCCTCCAGCTCCACACACAGATTGCCACTTTGATCCTTAATGGGCCCTACTCTTTCCCTGGTTATCCTCTTGCCCTTATATTTATAAAATGCCTTGGGATTTTCCTTTATCTTGCCCGCCAGTGTTTATTCATGCCCCCTCTTCGCTCTCCTAATTAGCTTTAAGTAGCCCCCTACACTTTCTATAGTCCTCTAGGGCTTCCGCTGTTTTCAGCCCTTCTGTATCTGCCATAAGCCTATTTTTTCCTTATCCAATCCTCTAAATCCCTTTTCATCCAGGGTTCCCTGGACTTGTTGGTCCTCCCCTTCACCTTTAAGGGAACAGGTTGACCCTGAACTCTCACTATTTCCTTTTTGATTGACTCCCACTGGTCTGATGTAGATGTTCCTACAAGTAGCTGCTCCCAGTCCACTTTGGCCAGATCCTGTCTTATCATATTGAAATTGGCCTTCCCCCAGTTCAGGAACTTTATTTCCAGTCCATCATTGTCTTTTTCCATAACTACCTTAAATCTTACAGTTATGGTCACTATCCCCGAAATGCTCCCCCACTGACACGTCTACCACTTGCCCGGCTTCATTCCCTAAGATTAGGTCCAGTACTGCCCCTTCTCTTGTAGGGCTTTCTACGTGCTGGCTCAAAAAACTCTCCTGGATGCATTTTAAGAATTCCGCCCCCTCTAAGCCTTTCATACTAAGACTATCCCAGTTAATATTGAGGAAGTTGAAATCCCTTACTATTATTACTCTATTATTTTTCCACTTCTGAGATTTGCCTACATATCTGCTCCTCTATCTCCCGTTGACTGTTGAGGCCAGTGATTGCCCCCATTTTGTTTTTAAGTTCTACCCTTATGGCCTCAATTGAGGAACCTTCGAAGAAACCATCCCTCTTTACCGCAATAATTGACTTCTTGATCAATAGCGCAACGCCACCTCCTCTTTTACATTCTGCCCCCTTGCCGGAAGATTCTATACCTTGGAATATTGGGCTGTCAGTCCTGCCCTTCCCTCAACCATGTTTCTGTGATAGCAACAATATCATATTTCCATGTGTTAATCAACACTCTCAATTCCTATAACGGTGTTACCAATGTGAACCATGACCTCTGACTGTTCACAATCCTCTTTCAAAATTCCTGCAGCCGTTCTGTGACATCCTTGACCTTGACACCAGGGAGGCAACACACCATCCACACCATGGAGTCACATCTACGGCTGCAGAAGCGCCTGTCTGCACCCCTCACTATTGAGTCTCCTACCACCATTGTTCTTGCACTCTTACTCCTCCTATGTTATGCAACTGAGCCACCCACAGTGCCGTGAACTTGGTTCTGGCTGTACTGTCCAGAGGATTCGTCACCCTCAGTATTCCAACACAGAAAAACGTTTTTTGAGTGAGTTGCACCCTGGGGCTTTCCTGACTACCTGCCTGCCTCCCTCCTTCTGACTGGTGGCCACCCATTCCCTCTCTGACTGAATTAGTGGACTTAAGTTTGTTGCTATTCAAAATGTTTAAGACAACCTGCATTTATATAGATTTTCAACATAGGAAAACATCCCAAGGAATTTTTATACCCGATATCTGATCTCAGAAGCACTGTCGAAGTTGGCACTACAAACATGGAGATGCTTCTTCAGGGCACCAAGGACAAATCAGACTAAAGACCAAGACAGGCAAATTTCAAAACTACAGATTTTACATAGAGTTATATAGGATTTACAGAACAGAAATAGGTCATTTAACTCAACTAGTCCATGCTGACGTGTATGCTCCACTTGACCTTTCTCACATCTTTCATCGAAACCTCAGTGTAACCCTCTAGAGGTCTAACCAATGTTTAACATGGATTTAGCATAACTTCCCTACTTTTCAATTCCATCTCTCTGGAAGTAAAACCAAGTTCTTGGGCTGCTTTTCTTTTAAAATGACCTTGATAACCAGTAGTGCAACTATTAGTGATTGGCATATTTGTATTCCGAGATCTGTTTGTTCCTCTACCCCACCTAGACTTACACCTTCCAAGTAATAAGTGACCTCCCCATGCTTTCTACCAAAACGTACTACCTCACTTTAATTGTGTTGAGCTTCATTTACCAATCATTTACACATGTGCAAGTTTATTAATATCCTCCTGCATTTTTTGTTGTAGTCTTCCTTAGTATTGACTATCCTCCCCAGTTTGGTGTCAGGGATAATCTTGAGAACAGATTGCTGGAATAAACATGAACAAGCCTGGAGAAGAATCAACTACAACTTAGGAAGACTGCATGAAAAATGTGTTATCAAAACTAACACAATAAACTTAGGAAAAAGCAACTACTGATGGGTGAGGGCTGGACAAGAAAGGCTGGGATAAAGCTGAAGTCTTGATGATTAGCCACGGCTGAGAATATGGTGGGACTTGTGATTCACAGAAACAGACATGACCAACATAAGACAAAGCTGATCATTTTAAAGAAAAAAATTATATGATTGTCCATTGCATGTCCAACAGTTTCCCTCCACTGCTGTGTTCTTATTGAAGAATTTGAACTGTTTAACAATATGAAAGCCAGACCGACTGGACAACATCAAGTTTAATAATAACTTAAACTGTTTGGTTCTGTAATTTTCATGAAGATAATAACATGGCTGTCAGCTGACTGTCAACCCCTTCAACAACTACAAACGCCACACTTCACCACAGCACAAATGCTGCAAAATAACAATTTCTCTACATCTCTATAAATGTGCATACTGTAAATCTGAAATTAAAAAAAAAATTGGAAATATTCAGGTAAAGTAGCATCTGTGGAAAGAGGGAAAGAGTCATCATTTCAGGTCGATGAGCTTTTACCAGTTCTGAGGCACTACATAAATGATGGTGTTTTTTGTTTAACCACTTTCTCTCTCCAGGTACGTGTTCCTAGAAGTTCAGAACCATGATCAATTGGTTTAGATTCAGCTCACAATGAAGTATGAAAGGAACCATTCATGCACAAAAAAGCTTTTCAACAACTGCACCATCACCAATCCTACTACTTTTATTGCAAATATAGTTTCACAGGTGCTAGTCAACTTGCATCCTGGTCCAATCCCTGCTCAGTACCAGTAATCCCAGGTCCCTGGCCCAATCCCTGCTCTGTACCAGTAATCCCAGGTCCCGGACCCAATCCCAGGTCCCGGACCCAATCCCAGGTCCCTGGCCTAATCCCCGTTTTGTACTAGTAATCCCAGATCCCTGACCCAATCTCCGCTCTGTACTAGTAATCCCAGGTTCCTGTCCCAATCATTCTGTACCAGCCACGTCTGGACTCTGACTCAATCACTACTTTCTCTGATGGGATGTGGGTTTCACAAGGCCAGCATTTGTTGCTCATCCCTAATTGCCCTTGAACTGAGCGGCAGTTAAAAGTCAACCACATTGCTATGGATCTGGAGTCACACATTGATCAGACCCTAAGGACAGCACATTTCCTTCCCTAAAGGACATTAATGCATCAGATGGATTTTTACAACAATTGATGATAGTTTCGTGGTCACCATTACAGGCTATAAGCATTCGATTCCATATTTTTATGAACTGAATTTAAATTCCACCATTGCCAAAGTGAGATTTGAACCCTGGAGCTTTCGCCTGGGTCTCTGGATTTCTAGTTCAGTGACATTACTACTACACCACCATCTCCCCTGAAGTGCCTGAAGACTACTGGAGCATGGTTTGTCATTACAATTGAGCCTGGTCCACATTGAAACCTGATTTCCAAATAGAAATGTGGGGAATTTTAAGGGGCGATTAGAATAACAGAGCTTTTGTTAAAATATTTTTGCCCTGGTAGGTTGTCCAGCCAAAGCTGGGTATCCAGTAAACTTTTAATTATGAGTCACCACTTGCAACTCTGTTAAATCACTTAAAGGCACATCACGATCTCCTTGGATTTGGAAACCTCATCGCACCCCTGGTTTCTCATTAGTCTAGACTTTGAGACACTGCTAAATTATACTTTACAAACTTTGCAAGCCATCTGTCATAGATCCTACAGCAGTGAATTATAAAACTCCAATCTTCTTGGGGTAAAAACTTATCTAACTCTAAATTTAGGACTTCATTTCTCCTGTGCAGTGGCTTCAGTTGTCCAGACATATTTGCTGAGTCTTTGTGTATTGTGATGATTGCTGGCCTTTCAAGCATCCAACATTTTAAAAGCTTGATCCTGCTTGATTTTAAGCTCAAGGCCATGATATATTTAGCGAGTAAATGTTCTTCAATGGTGTGAATAAATTGGGAAACATTATTTCTGGCTTGGTGTACGCATATCAAATACATAAATAGTTTCTGACATTGGCACTGCAGCAACTTATCTTTCCTTCCCTTTCTACTTTCTTTTGATCTTGCAAACTTCATCCTATTAACCCCTACATAGGAATAAAAGGTCTAAGCGCAGCCATGTTATCTTCCAAGAACTGATATAATTTTCAGAGGAAGATGACTAGCATCTTTCAAGAAGAGAACTATATTTCCCCTTGACCCCCATGAATTAAATGAACAAAGTATCAACTTATTATTTAGTCCTGCACTCGGCGAATCTGAGCCACATTTCACACAGCAACACTTGATAACAGGTATATGGACAACAGGAGGCGCCAACTTAAACAGAAGTAACACTATCCTGACCATCTCTCCCTCTGTACTGTGGCATTAGTTGCATCCAGAATGCTTCTTTTGTGCCCTGTATTTGGTTGCGTGTGTGATGACCCAGCTATGAAGAAAATGTTGTGGTTTAAGGCTTATCCCCAGCTAACTGCTATCCTATAAAAGTTCTTGAATTCAGGTTTTAAGGAAATGAAGAGAAACCTGAGATGATCATATTCAGGACAATAGAATAGCAACAATGCCTAAAGTCAATGGAAGTCAAGTTAGTTACAGATCTTTATGTCTAATTTTCTGTCTCTTCTCTTGGAGATACTGACAACGTCCCGATACCTAGATCAAGTAGGCTCACACAAGGTGAATGGACAAGGGACCAGCAAGATTGCTTAACCCCGGAGCATAGCTGGTGTGACTGATTCAGTCCTCACTCAACCACACTTCCAAAAGGGTGTACTTGTACTGATCAGGAGCAAGATCTTGTCCTGATTTTCCCCTCTACAGGGTGCTGAGGCCAAATGTTGCCCAGCTGAGATCAAATAAAAGAGCAGAGACGAGGAATTGAACCCAGTAATTCTAGTCTCTATTGTCCCTGGGGGTCAAGGTCTAGCACAATCCTATAGAGAAGGTTGCAGCTTGGATCTATCAGCTGACAGCAGGTCCTAAAAAACAGCAACGCTCCGGACATTTTTCTGCTGTTGGGTCCAAAATTCCACTTTGAAATTAGACCTAAATTAGTAGCAGTTACAATTTTTGGAAGTTCTCAGCAGTCCTGATGTTTGTATTGAATATGCAGAGGATACCTTGGAACAAGCCTGTGCACACAGAGGCTCTCTACCCCATCAGATCCACTCTGCACTCCAAGTATCAGTGCTTCATTAAACCAAAAGAGCAAAATATTGGAGAAGCTGGAACTGAAACATAAATATAAAATGCTGGAAACGGTCAGCTGGTTGGAAAACATCAGTGAAGAGAGAAAAAGGCCATCCACTGGAAACATTAACCTGATACCACTCTCGTTAGAGATGCAGCCCAATCTGAGAGTTTTGATGTTTTCTGCTTATATGCCAGAGCTTCAGTGTTGCTGCTCGAGGGCAACTCAACAAGCTTTCCAAAATAGTTTTAAAACAATCATTTTTTTTAAAACCTTATAGATGTAACCCAATGGGAAAGCAATCATCGTGTAAGAGACAGCTGAGAGTTGACTGCATAGTAAAATGTTGAACCAAGCCTGCTGCAGTTTTCAAAATACTGTGCAAAACCAGGATTATTTGAATAAAAGTACTGGTCACATGAAACATTTTTGAATCTGATTTCATAGCTTGCATTTTAGGTCTACATTTTAAAAAAATCTGTTAAAAAATACATTAGAGAAACAAAAACATGTTTTAAGCAGTGCAAACAGCTGGTGTACAAAATTGTGAAAAACGTGTTGTGTGTACACTAAATTACATTATATACATTCACACATACACATATATAGTTACACAATATCAGCACACCACAGAATTGAGGCACAGATGAAAATGATCTTTCAAAGAATGGGAAGATGTAACATAAAGCAAGCAATGGTAACAAGCAGGGAAACTGGCCGTGCGTTTTTAGAGTGAGAGTGGAGGGTATTACTGGGACAGACCTCGCTGCTGCTGTTGTGGAAACTGGTCTCCTCCCCCTTCACTTCCCGCGACACAATCAGCAGAAACTCTGACTGATGATCCCGCCCATAGCCATACGGGGAACCTATACTGACCAGCTGTAACAACCAGAGCAGAAAGTTTGTAACACTAGGTATGCTAAAGGAGTCCTTTCATTTCAATTTTCCAAAAAGTGTAAGTTGAACACATTTAAAAATCATTGTTATAACATTTCAAATATACTTTCACTAATGATAGTTTTCAATACTGATAGAGTGGCAGTTATTCAAAATATGCAACAGACATATTGATCAGCAAACAACTCCTGCTTACCATTAAGGTCCTAGAATCTTGTGTGCCACAGAATGGTGAAAGGTGCCCTGTGATTACCCACTCAGTGACACCAGTCAATATATGGGATGGAGGTGGCTAATTGAGACCAGGCTTTTTTTTGTCTGAGGGATTGAGAAGAACCTCCTATAGGTCTCCTCCTACACAAAGTACTAGTGTATGGTTATAGAGAAGTATTCAAGAGATCTGCCAATGATGCCATCTATATTTACTTAGAGAGATTGCAAGCTCAGGTTGAAGAAGAGGAGAAGAATGACCTGGGTCCAAATATTCCAGTTTCAATTCCCGGTTTGCATGAAATTAGCACATCAGTCAAGGCTGTAGCTGTGGAGTTACAATTAGCCTTGGCATCTTTGGATTAGGGGGGAGGGAGAAAAAAAAAATCAGCAAGACTCCCATTAGTTACCCACTGACACTGTTAGAAAGGGTATGGGGATGGGGGTCTGCCTATAATGCCCTAGAGAGCTGAATAGCCTGTGAACACCATTGTCTCGGCTCATATGTGAAGAATAGTCACCTAGAGCAGGTAACCAAGTGAACCCAACAGCTGTGAAAACCAGCCTAATAGGTATCCCCTTCAGAAAAGGGAGGGAAATCCACAAAAAAGTAATGGAGTCCCTAACTCAATTTTGTTCAAAAGATTAGATTTCATTTGGCAGAAGGAAAAAAATAATGGCACAGTTCAAGCATGGCCACTTTCTGGAATATGCAGTATGACAATTTTGTAATATACACAACTCTCACAAAAGGGATAAAGATGTAAAGCTATTTTAATTAAAAATCCTTACAAAATCCAACGCTAAAATTACTGTTTTCCAACCAAGCCATTTAAGATTTCTTCTCCAGCACAAAAATATTGATTTTAATCTTTAATAGCCATTTAGCCCAATCAATATTTTTTTGAAGGAGAAACAGCAGTTTTCAAGCCAATTCTACAGTTTCCAAAACACCACATGTTGGGTATACAACCCAGTCAAAAAGGTTGAATTGTGCAAGGGATGCTGGGAAGCAGGAAACAGCAGTTGCCAGGGGAAAATTACTGGACTTGGGACATCAAGAGGGTCAAACAGTTGACTTTGGTGCATGTAGGCAGGTCGGAGAAATATGATGTAAACAGAGCCAAACACTTAACTGACAGGGAATGTACAGTCCTCTCAGGAAAACGTGGCAGATCTCTTACTCATCAGTCCAATGATAAAACAGTCCCTTCAAAGTAATGTGTGACCATTGCATATCAAACGCTGACGTGTTTGAAAATGGAACCAGGCACCATGCAAATGCAGGCCTTACTTTTTTGTAAATACAAAAGAAATGCTAAATGTACTGGCTCCAGGACCTCTGACAGATGCAGACTGTAGAGCTATATTAAATATATTAATTGATTTCCTGTGGTGTCACACATGCAAGTCAAAACCAAAGTGTAGTCTTCAGTTGGGTTAGAGGGCAGGAGAACACTGAGCCAGGACTCATCCAGTGCTCCTGCTGTTGAGCAAGATCCAGCAACTGCTTCTGAAAGGCTTCATTTGTATTTATCGAGTGAGCCCAAACTCAAGCCAAGCTAGGATGCTAACCAAGGTAATAAATAGAATAGCCTGCGGAGATGCATCGTCCCTGTTTATTTATAGTTAAACATTCTGACCTTATTTTTATCATAAATACCCTAAATCCATATTTATAATGGAAATTATCCGTGTAAACTGGACATGTAATCACACCTTCCTGCCAGTGGTAGCACTGCAGTTCCATTATATAGGCCTGGAAATTTATAATGGAAAATTTTGACAAAGTGTACTAACTTATGGTTATACGCACTAATGTATAAATCTAATATATAACCTTACCCCCAGAAAAGATATGTTGCAGTAATGTAGCAACATAAATGTGATCCTTAATAATGAATGGCAGTGTTCCAGGGGTCAGTGTGGACATTTGTCATCAGTACAAACTGATGCATTTAAAATAGCAGACCTAATGATTTAAATCAAGAAATAATGAAAAAATGGAGTTACAATATCGCCAATGCCACAATTATAAATACAGTGCCCAGTTATGCTTCTAATTACTGCAATGGGAATGTTGCATGTGGAAACTTTTTTTTAGGAAAAGAATGTTCCCTTGAGTGGAAACCCATTCATAACCCCAGGTCCACAGAGAAAAAGTTTAGAAGGTGTTATACAGCCTGTAGCAACAGTGCATTCTTTGAGAATTTGGACTTTGTTTACATCACTAAATGCTCATACACTTTTTGATCAGCCACATTCATAGATTTTTTTTTTTACACACATCTCTGCTAATTGAGCAGCCATAAAGATGAACCAGGAATTTGGTCAGGAATATCACATGTCTATGAATCTGTATTTGGTTTAGCCAACTATCAAGGTTGCCTTCAAATGGATAAGATGCTCATTTCTAATGGCATGGTGTGGTGCACCAAAGTGAAAGAGGAGTTCTTACATTATTCATTATATACATATAATCTAATGCTGGACAGATCTTCATTTCTGACTGTTTTAACATTTTTACCTGTTCAAACTTCCAGCCATCAGACATTGTAGACACCATCTGGGTGAGCTCCTCTTCCTGGCACTGCAATACTCTATAGACATGTTTCATTGGAATCTGAGGGTTAAAAGGCAAGAGGAATTAAATCAATTCCTAGTTCAAAGACCCATCAAAGAAAATAATGGATCACAGTTGTTGAACTTTGAGAATTATTCCAATGATGGAAATTGTACTGGCAAAATCATAGTAAATCTTGGGATAGAACCTTAAAGTGCAGCTGAAGTGAAGAAAAGATTCTTTAGTATAAATTACACTTCAAAGTTTTTAAATTATTAACTGGGATAATAAGTTGATTATGTATATATTTTCATTGAAAGCATGCATCCCATGCATGTGTATAAATGAAAGTAAAATTACCACATCAGTTGTACTGTGTATTTCAATGCAAGCTGGTCCTATTCAACGCTCTCAAATAATTCATCATATTTTACCTAACAGAAAATATCAAACCTTAAAGGACATCAGATTTTCTCGTAGGCCCATCTCCTAAAAGAAGCTCCATGCTTTGGTACCTTCCCCGATGGTCAATATTCATGTGACACTAAACAATGAGTTTTAGTGCGTTAGTCACAGTTCAACCTGACCCTGCCCCCACTTACTCACATCGATACATTTCTACCAGGGGTTATGGATAGATAAAAGGAGCAGGAAATCCTGGCTGATTTTCCTCTGCCTCCAATAAAGGGATATAAGCCAATTCTAGTAATCCTTACATAGCTGCAACTGAGATCAGCAAACTCAGCACTGATTGAGATTGAACTAAGGGATTTGGTCTTACTGTATAAACTAAACCATGCAGGCAGCTGCACAACACCTCTTTTAAAGGGTGTTTTTTTTTAAGCAGGCAACACGGAGTTGAAGCTACAGCTATTACTGACCTGCAGGCCTGGCTTGGCAGCTCCTCTCAGTTGCTCTTCCTTTTGATAACAAAAGCATCATACTGTTATCAATACTCATACCATCTGTGCACATGGAACCACACTAGTTTCTTTCAGATCTCTGACAACAGCTTGTATTTTTGAAAACGTTTACTGCAGCACTTTTCAAATATACTTAACTGTTGCTGCAATCTTTGCATTTGCTTGGCAGTAGTTATCTCTGATAAGTGCTACAAATATTCTGGCAACCGGCAAGGATTTGCACCTCATTTAACTTCTATCTACAAAACATGTACTTTTATCTGTGGCTATAATCTGGAATACAATTTTTTTTTGAAAAAAAAAGCATTGGGTGTCAGATCTCCATGTAATTCTCTATCACCACATTTTCAGTTTCCTGCTCCCCTTCACCTTCCCATGCTCCTAGTGCTCCCACATATGTTATGATTCTACTGAATTGGGCACCTTGTCTAACTGGCCATTCTTCAGCCTCAAGGTGAAGTAATGAGTGCCAGCAAGCAACTTGATCCCACGGCAAGCACACCACAACAGAGTCTGAGCCTATCCTGTATCCACTGCCAGCATCATTACAAGTGCACTTTTCCAGCACTGGATAGTAATCAAGAACAAAAATCCAAGGCAGACTTTTCTCTTCTAAATCTATGGGTTCAGAGATTGATTGTCATTCCAACTCTGATCAGCTAACTCACAATGGACCACGGATAACTGTAAGTCTTTCTACGTGGTCAATTTATACTTCACTTTTATACACAAACATGGGCAGCTACTTGCTGATTTCTGTTCAAGAGATCCACACAAAGCCATTGATTTTTAAAATTTATTTGTTGGAAGTCAGCATTGCTGGCAAGGCTAGGATTTATTGCCCATCCTTAATTGCCCTTGAAAATGGTGGTGAGCTACCTTCTTGAACTGCTGCAGTCCATCTGGTGTAGGTACACTCACAGTAGTGTTAGGGTGGGAGTTCCAGGATTTTGACCAGCAACACCAAAGGAGCAGTGACATAGTTCCAAGTTAGGATGGTGTGTGACTTAAGAGTCACCTTCCCTTGTTCTTCTAGGTGGTAGAGGACACAGGTTTGGAAGGTACTGTTAAAGGAGCCTCAATGAGTTGTTGCAGTTCATCTTGTAGATGATATAATGTTACACCATTGTGCGCTGGTGGTGGAGGGACTGAATGTTTAAGGTAGTGGAATGGGTGCCATTCAAGCAGACTGCTTTGTTCTGGTTGGTGTTGAGCATCTTGACTATTGTTAGAGATGCATTCATCCGAGCAAGTGTCGAGTATTCCACCACATTCCTGATTTGTGCCTTTTAGATGGTGGGCAGGCATTGAGGAAGTCAGATGAAGAATTGCTTGTTGTAGAATTTGCAGCTTCTGACCTGCTCTTGTAGCCACAGCATTTATATGGTTAGTCCAGTTAAGTTTATGGTCAATTATGCCCTCTCCCCTCCACCAAAGATGTTGATGGTGGTGGATTTTGCAATGGTATTGCCGTCAAGGGGAGCTGGCTGGATTATTTGTTGGAGATGTTCATTGCCTGGGACGTCTGTGGCGAGAATGTTACTCGCCACTTATCAGTCCAGTGATCTTGGTATAAACAGATATGGGCATGTAATGATGCTGAGAACATGTAATAATGACGAGGGACTAGGAGCTGTGAAGGAGTCACAGGTCAATGGGCCAGTCTCCATGGACACAAATCACTAAAAACTAATGCACAGTTACAATCAAAAATGCTATTAGAATGATTGCCTTTATCTCAAAGGGGAGAATGCGATATTTCAGTTGTATAGACCTTTATCAGGCTCCCATTTGGAGCATTGTTGTCACTTTTAGACACTGCACCTCAGGAAGTATACACTGGCCTTGGAAGGGATACTGCACAAGTTCACCAGAATGATAGCAGGGCATGAAGGGTTAAATCATAAGGGTGTGTTGCTTAAAACAGGCTTGTACTCCCTTGAGTTTAAAAGCTGGAGGAGTTATTTAATAGAGATGTTTAAAATAATTGAAGGATTCTATAGAAAAGAGAGAGAAATTATTTCTTCTGGCAGAGATTGCAGAGGTTTGGGGCATAACCTTATGATTAGAGCTAGGCCATTTAGATGTGAAATCAGGAACACTTTTATACACAAAGGGTAGTGGAAATCAGCAGGTGGTGTGACAAATTAACTTCTCAAGACTGAGATGGGTAGATAATTGGTAGCTAAGAATATCAAGGGATATGGAGGCCAATTAACTCAGTTAGCTAGATGGCTAGCATGAGGTTCAGGATAACGCCAACATGGGTTTGATTCCTGTTCCGGCCTGAGGTAGACTTGGGGCCTGTTCCTTCACGCTGCCCAAGACTGGGCAACAATGGCATAAAGCAGAACAGGCTCAAAGGATTGAATGGCCTACTCTTTTCTCATGGTCTTCGTGCAAGTGCTGCTTTCCAAAGCAGCTGCAGGAGGTTGCATGATCAATAATAAGAGGGAATGCCATAGAGTGAACTCCGAAGATCCATTCAGAAAGTGAGCGAGTTTCCTTATTACTGGAAATAGTGCAGTTCTCTCTCCAACACTCAAAGTTCCCTGCTCCCAGCTTCCATCCATTAATCCAAGATCATTTCACATATTTGCGCTGGGTCTCTTTCCACTCACCTGTGATGTTTTGGTGTCTCTCTCTCTTATCCTGTCTTTCACTAACTTTATTAGTGATGTGATATTGTAAAACTCGGCTTCCTCCAGCACACCTGAAAGGGACAAAATTTCCATCAACTATTTTCAATCTATAATACTGCAGAGAGGTTAAAGAGAATTCTTTTCAAGTACAACTCAATTTGCAACTTTTTATTTGTTCCTGGAATGTGAGCACTGCTAGCAAGCCCAGCATTTGTTGTCCATCCCTACCTGCCTCTGAGAAGGTAGTGGTGAGCCGCCTTCTTGGTATAGGCACAACCACAGTTCTGTTAGAAAGGGAGTTCCAGGTCATAATGGTGTGGCTGGAAGGAAACTTGCCACTGATGGTATTCCTATATGTCTGCTGCCCTTGTCTTTCTAGGTGGTAGCGATCACGGATTTGGAAGGGGCTATCAACTGTGTCTTGGCAAGTTTCTGCAGTACATCTTGTAGTTGGTGCACAATGTTGCCACTGTGCGCCAATGGTGGAGGGAGTGGATATTTAAGATGGTGGATGGGGTGCCAATCAAGTGGGCTTTGTCCTGGATGATGCCCAGCTTGAGTGTTGTTGGAATTGCACTCATCCAGCAAGTGGGCAGCATTCCAGTACACTCCCGACTTGTGCCTTGCAGATGGTGATAAGGCTTTGGGGACTTAGGGGGCAAGTTCCTTGCTGCAGGATTTGAACCCTACTCTTGTAGTCACTGTGTTTATATGGCTATTTCAGTCAAGTTTCTGGTCACTGGCGCCTCCCAGGATGTTGATGATAGGGAATTCAGCAATGGCAACGTCATTGAATGTCAAGGGCAGATGGTCAGATTCTCTCTTGGAGATAGTCATTGCCAGGCACTTGTCTGGCAGGAATGTTATTTGCCACTTATCAGCTCAAGCCTGAATGTTGTCCAGGTTTTGCTGCATGTGGGCATGGACTGCTTGTCTGAGGAGTCCCAAACGGTATTGAACAATATGTAATCATCAGTGAACATTCCCTCTTATGACCTTATGATGGAGGAAAGGCCATTGATGAAGCAGCTGAAGATGGTTGGGTCTAGGACGCTAATGCAGAAGTTCGTCAGGGTACTGTTTTGGAGTTGAAATGATTGACCTCCAACAACCACAACCATCTTCCTTTATGCTAAGTAGGATTCCAACCAGTGGGGAGTTTTCTCCATGCTTCCCATTGACTTCAATTTTGCTAGGGCTCACTGATACCAACTAGCTCAAATGTTGCCTTGATGTCAATGTCTGTCACTCTCTGAGGTTCAGCACTTTTGTCCATATTTGGACAAAGGCTGTCATAAGGTCTTGAGCCAAGTGGTCCTACAAAACCCAAACTGAGAATTGGTGAGCAGTTAGAGATGCTTGATAACATTGTTAACGGCACCTTCCATCATTTCATGGCTGAAAGTAGACCAACGGGGCAACAATTGGCCAGATTAGATTTGTCCTGATTTGTGTGGACAGGACACACCTGGCAATTTTTCACATTGTCAGGGCGATGCCAGTGTTGAAGCTGCACTGGAATAGCTTGACTCGCAGTGCAGCTAGCTCTACAGCACAAGCCGTGAGCGTTACAGCCAACTGTTGTTAGAGCCCATAGCTTTTGCTGCATCCAGAGTCTTCAGCCATTTCTTGATATCATGTGGAGTGAATCCGATTGCTGAAGACTGTCATCTATGGTAGTGGGGACCTCAGGAGAAAGCCGAGGTGAATCATTAACTTGGCACTTCTGGTTGAAGATGGTTGCAAATGCTTCAAAAGTCTTGCCTTTTGCACTGGCATGCTGGTCTCTGTCATCATTCAAGATGAGATGTTTGTGGAGCAACTTCCACTTGTTTAGCTGTTTAATTAGCATGCTCTCTTCGTTTTAGCATGCGTGCAGTCCTGTGTTGCAGCTTCACCAGGTTGGTATCTAATTTTTAAGTACGCCTCTTGGATGTAAAGTCATAATTTTAATTATTGTCTTTTACTAGGGGGGAATTCTAGTACTTTTCATCTTATTCAACAAAACATCTCTCAGGATGAAAGCTATGGTGGGGGCATACAGCCATGAATTTTCAAGGGCCTCAACAAAGTATAGAAGCTAAAACAGGAAATGTTGGGAAAGCTCAGCAGGTCCAACAGCATCTGTGGAGAGAAAGACAAAGTTGAGTCCATGCGGACTCAAAACGTTAACTCTGTCTCTCTCCACAGGTGCTGTTAGATCTGCTGAGTTTTTCCAGCATTTCCTGTTTTTGTTTCAGGTTTCCAGCATCCGCAGTATTTTGCTTTAATCAAAGTATAGAAGCTACTCTGTAGCTTAGACAAGTCCTCCAATATAAACTAGTGGAAAATAAATCCAGAACAGATATGGAAAGAACCTCTTCAGCTAAAGTGTCACAGTTACCTAGAATGTGACAGGAAGAGCAGCAGAAAAACAAAACTCAGGAGCACTCAAAACAAACTGGACAAGAGATAGCAAGAATTTGAAAAGGCTTTGGTAAGCTACATGACATTTCCCCCCATTCTTTTGTTTATAATCAAAGAAGGTAATAAAGATAAACAAAAATTGAAGATGTAACAAACAGGTCTTGCCTTCCTCTGCTAAATCTTTATTAATAACCAGCTTCCCATGTCGCAGGTAATTAAGCACAGGCCCAAAATAAGTAGGATCTCGGTCTATTAGATAGGCACCAGTCTCATCCTGAAATGTCAAACACAATAGTCTGGTTAGAAAGGATCACACGTGCAAGTATTTACTAAAGTATTTCTGTTAATCAAATTATTGGCCCAGATCGTCTGAAGAGCAGCAATCATCACTGGATTGCCACGGTGTCCAGAAATTTCCCCAACCCAACACTGCTCCGCATTTCTTACAGAGTCTTCCAAACCTAGCTGTCCCACAAACGTGGAGTGCAGCAACCCTCGAAGAACTCCACTGGATCGTAGTAGAGTTGGACAAAGACAGGGCACACCGTTGGGAGTTCCACAGGGTCCCAACACATCTCAGTCGTATGTCCAGTCTTCAATGAACTGGAAACTGGAAGATTTGGCCCATTGTTTTAATATTTTCATCATCTTCCCTTCTGGCCTTTCTTTTTAAAATGTAGTAGTTTACTAATATGGTCTCTGTAACCCACCACGAATGGCATTAGGGTGTTATTAGATTCAAATTTATGGGGCAGGATTTTATGGGATTCAGGGCCGTGCTATCTGGCTCAAATGGGGGCCAGAAGCCCACATTATGCAGGAGAACAGCCACTCATCTGTGATTTTTCCGAATTGGCCAATTAATGGTTATTCAAATAACGACGATGGATGGGTTCTTGAAGCAAAGGGCTAAGAGGCGGCCCTCCAGCTCAGAAGCAGCAGCTTACCTGTCAAGGTAAGCGAGAGAGGGGGCACCCCTTGCACCAGGCCATCTTTGTGGAGTCCCTCCATATGGTAACCTGTGGCTATAACCGAAACCCGGCAAGCATGGTGGGCCTCCAAGTCTTCCTGGAGCCTTGGATCCTGGTCTTCCAGAGTCCAAGGCTGCTTTACTATTTCCTGATGCCTCCAGGTATCTGGAGGTCAACTGGAATTTTCCAGTTGGCCTCCAAAACTAGGCCTTAATCGGTCTTTAATTGACTCAATTGGCTACCTGCCAATTGCAGTTGGGTAGCCCTGCTACCCACCCCAACACCCCTCCTCTGGGAAAATGGCCCAGGGACTGGATGGAACCGGGAATTGTCACGCGCTGACTGACACTGACAATTAGGGCCTAAAATTCACCGTGTGGAGCCTGCATATTTGCAGGTCTGTTTGCACTTAATTCCCCCATTCCAATAATCTAACCACCACTTACAGCAACTTTCATTTTTAATTATCTGCTGAGCTGTTAGTAGCACTTGCGCCTTTGAGTCAAAGGATGCTGGCTCAAGCTCCACTCTAGACTGACATTTCAGTGCAGTATTGAGGGAACGTGGCACTGCCAGAGGTACTGTTTTTTGGATGAGGTACTAAATTGTGGTTCCATCTGCCCTCAGGTGCACCCTAAAAAAATCCCATGATAAATTCTGAAGAAAAATAGGGTGCTCCCCTGGTGCCTTGGCCAATGTTTATCCAATGCCACCAAACAAGTTATCTGGTCATTTATTTCATCGTTGTTTGTAGGACACTTTTGTGCAAATGGGCCATTATAACATTCAGAAGTTATTAATGAGCCACAAAGTGCTGTGGGACATCAGGCGAATATGAAAGCTCCTATAGAAAGGCAAGTAATCTATTATAGCATCATTCAGAAAATCTCAGACCGCTTTACAAGGCTTCTCTAAACAGGGCACAGGAAAAATGGGCAAGCGAGGCAAGAGGAAAGAGATGGGGTGTTCATAATGGTGGAGTTTAAGACTGAATATATTTATGACTGACTGTAACATTCCTGATGCTGGGAAGTGAAAGGAAGATCTGGATGTGCCAGCATTTTTATTTGCAAAAATATACTTTATTCATAAATCTTCAACAACATTTCAAACCATTTCAAAATCACCATCACAAAAATACAATCAGGTTCAACTTTTACAACATGAATCACAAGGTGTATCAGTACAAACAATAAATATTACAATCATTGGCAGACATTCATTTTGAGCTGTACATCCAGAGGAGCTCTTTACAGTTCCCAGCCCCTTGGTGCACTATGGCAGAAAGGTCTTAGGCAGCGACCCTTCCCCATTGCGCCTTTGCGGCGGCTGCCCCAAACTTTAGTGCGTCCCTCAGAACGTAGTCCTGAACCTTGGAATGTGCCAGTCTACAACACTCAGTCAGGGACAACTCTTTGCGCTGGAAGACCAACAAGTTACAGGCAGACCAAAGAGCGTCTTTTACCGAGTTGATGATCCTTCAGCTGCAGTTGACATTTGTCTTGGTGTGTGTCCCTGGGAACAGCTCATAGAGCATAGAGTCCTGTGTCACAGAACTGCTTGGGACGAACCTCGACAGAAACCACTGCATCTCTCTCCAGACTTTCTTTGCAAAGGCACAATCTACAAGGTGAACAACGGTCTCTTCCCCACCACAGCCACCTCGAGGGCAAGGTGCCGAGGGGGTGAGACTCCTGGCATGTAGGAAGGATCTGACTGGGAGAGCCTTTCACACCACCAGCCAAGCTACATCTTGGTGCTTGCTGGAAAGTTCTGGCGATGAGGCATTCTGCCAAACAACTTTGTCAGTCTGCTCGGGGAACCATCCCACCGGGTACACTCTCTCCTTTTCCCTCAGGACCTTTAAGACGTTACATGCCGACCACTGCCTGATGGACTTGTGGTCAAAGGTGTTTCTCTGCATAAATTTTTCCACGAGGGACAGGTGGTACGGCACAGTCCAACTACTTGGAGCTTTCCGCGGCAGCGTGACCAGACCCATCCTTCGCAACACTGGGGACAGGTAGAACCTCAGCATGTAGTGACACTTGGTGTTTGCATACTGAGGGTCTACGCACCGCTTGATGCAGCCACACACAAAGATGGCCATCAGTATGAGGGCGATGTTGGGCACGTTTTTTTCCCCCTTTATCTAGAGGCTTGTACATCGTGTCCCTGTGGACACGATCCATTTTAGACCTCCAGATAAAGCGGAAGATGGCTCGGGTGATCGCCACCGGAATGGGCCAGACCTGCGCCACGTACAGCAACAGCGAGAGTGCCTCACACCTGATGACCAGGTTCTTATCCGCAATGGAGAGGGAGCGTCGCTTCCACATGCCTAGTTTCCTTTTCACCATAGACACTCGCTCCTTCCAGTTTCTAACGCGTGCCCTGGTCCCTCCGAACCATATCCCCAGTGCCTTCAGGCCGTCAGCCCTGACAGTGAAGGGAACAAAGGATCGGTCAGCCCAGTTCCCAAAGAACATAGACTTGCTCTTCCTACGATTTACCTTGGCTCCCGAGGCCAGTTCAAACTGGTCGCAGATGTGGATCAGTCTGCGCACCGACAGGGGATCTGAGCAGAAGACGGCGACATCGGCCATGTACAGGGAGGCTTTGACCTGACTGCCTCCACTGCCTGGGATCGTCACTCCTCTTATGCCCGGATCCTTCCTGATGGACTCAGCAAAGGGTTCTATGCAACACACGAAAAGAACAGGCGAGAGAGGGCAACCCTGTTGGAAAGCTATCTGATTCCCACCCATTGATTGAGACTGCACTACTGATGTTCTACTAGTGTAGAGCAGTTGGATCCAATTGCGAATTCCCTCCCCAAACCCCATTTTGGATAGCATATGCCAGCATCAAACAATGAATCCAATACTAAAACACTAGCAGCAGTATTTACACTGATCCTCTCTGGCCCTTTACCCTAGAGCTACTTCCCCAAAGTTCCACTGGTGTTGAATTGTTCACATTGCTGGACTGTCTGACAGCAAGCTCAAAGCACATAAAAAACAAAATCCCTAAAACCTATATGCTTATTTTGCTTGGATGGAAAATTACATAGTTTTACATTAAATATTCAGATTAGGGATAAAAAAAAGCCTGCAACCACAGGAAATGGCTGCATCAAGAGAATTGTTCAGGAAAAGCCAATGGCAAACAAGTACAAAACAGAGAACATTCTGCTGATACCAGAAATAAGGGACTGAACAAATATGACATGCTAATGGGAATCAATCTCCAGGTCATCCTACACTTCCACAAGCCTAGGTACGAAAAACAGAATTTAAAAAGACTTGCATTTATATAGCTTTTCATGAGCACCACCCAATTAAGTACTGTTGAAGTTCTGTCACTGTTGTAGTAACTTAAGTTAAAAGAAAAATTCAGAAGTAATCATATATGCTGTACTGCAACTGAAAAATCTACCTCATTCCAATCTGGCTTTTATTTCTGGAATACAACTGAGGAGATGGAGGCCATGAGTGGGATAATGACACCTACAATTCAAAACAAAACTGCTCCTCCAGACACTGAGAATAAAACAAATATCGGTCAACATTGTGGGATGTAGTAGGAATGAGCCCGTTCTGCCATTTAATGATGGCTGATCTTCTACCAAGTTGACTTTCTTGCCCAATCCCCATATAACTTGATTTCCTTAGATTCCAAGAATCTATCGATCTCTGCCTTGAACATATTGAATTGGACGACTGAGCCCTTGGAGGAAAAAATTCCCAACATTCAGAAACCTCTGAGGGAAGAAATTTCTTATCTCAGTCCTAAATGGCTGACTTATTTTAAGATTATGCCCTTAGTTCTAGGCTGTCCAGCTAGGTGAAACAGCCTTGTTTTAATAACATCACCTCTCATTCTTCTAAATGAATATAGACACATTCTAATCAAACTCTCCTTATTGTCAACCCTAATCCCAGGAATCAATCCAGTGAACCTTCATTGCACCCACCCCTTCCTTATCCTTCCTTAACTACTGAGACCAAAACCGCACAAAGTGTTTCAGGTGTAGTTTCAAAGCTCTGTTTAATTGTATTAATACTTTCTTATGCTTGTACTCCAATCCGCTTACAATAAAAGCCAACATACCATGTGTTTTCCTACTTACTTACTGTTCATGAGGTGTTTTGTGTACAAGGACACCCAAATCCCACTGATGGCAAATATTTAATAGTTGCTCACCTTTTAAAAGGTATTTTTATTTTTCCTACCAAAGGTAATAATGTCACACTACTTCACATTATACTCCATCTACCACCTTCTTGCCCATTCAATTAACCTGTCTATATCTTTTTACAGATTCTGTGCCCTTCTCACATCTTAATTTCTCACCCAGCTTTGTACTGTCAGCAAACTCAAGATATAGTACACTCCGGCCTCTTATCCAAATCATTAATCTAGGCCGTAATTAGCTGAGGCATAAGCACAGATCATTGTGGCACTCCACTAGTATCTTGCACGAGGAAATACAAATACCAAAGAGCGAGTGGCTTTTATATTTAATAGCCCCAGAATAAACTTGCGAGAGTCACCAAAGGCCACCATCAGGAAGACCAGGGTTTTTCATTTTAAAATGGTCTTGCAGTTTTAGTGAAACCAGCAAGTTCACTTTAGAGATCCTTTGTGCAGGCAAGCAGTGTGCACTGGGAGACAGTGGTACTCTCAAAACATGCAAACAACAAAATAGGAGTATCAGAAAGCTGCACTGGCCATTCAAACACATTTAACAGATATTTAAAAAGATGCTGCAATAAATTAAATCCTGTTTGTGATTCATGCCAAATCAGTGCAACACAAATGCATCTTTTTAAAGTATGAAGTCCAACTAATAGCTGTACGATTACAATGCTTTTGTGAAACTATATTGGGACAGAATGGCCAAAATTTCTCATTTAAAAGTTGCAATCTGATCAATGAATGGAGTTGAATATAAACAGCCTGTGTCTCTATCCCTTTCCCAAGGGTCAGCAAGTTTGTGCAGTAGTAACTGAACCATAAAAGCTTCTGATCCTTCGTATTTATAAATCCCAGGCCAAAGAAGTTTACAGCCCAGGAGGTGGCCACTTAAGTTTCAGATTATGGTGCCTGTGCAACTTTTCTGAAAATTATCCACAATGTCTTGCACTTCCTGCTCTTTCCCCACAACCTTTTAATTTTCCTTTTTCAAATTTACATTGCTGTCCTTTTAAAACCTATTATGAAATTCATGATTCCTGAAGGTACTCTATACCCTAACAAGTCTGCATAAAAGAATTTCTCATAACCTCTGGTCACTTGGGTGAAGCATCAGAAGCGACCAGCAAGCACGGAACCAAACTCCAAGTAAGGAATGGATAATTTCAGGAGACAAGGGCAGAAATTTAGCAACAGGAATTAAGTTTAAATGGGACAATTGTGCACCTGAGCTTCAGCAACATTCTTCTTTTCCTCTTGAGGCAGTGTTTTATGTGTGGACAGCAACGTAAGAATCGCTGCCTCAGGGATAATTATTTGAGAATGTTACTTGCTTTTTAATATTGAAGCGCAACTGCTCTGAAAAAATCCAAAGTTCAAACGCTCGAATCTGGGGAAGAGATCTACACATACAATTTGCTCCATTTACCACAATATTGAATCATGCAGTGGTAAAGTGACTAAAAACAAAAAAACTGCGGATGCTGGAAATCCAAAACAAAAACAAAAACAGAATTACCTGGAAAAACTCAGCAGGTCTGGCAGCATCGGCGGAGAAGATGCTGCCAGACCTGCTGAGTTTTTCCAGGTAATTCTATTTTTGTTTTGGTAAAGTGACTATGTTGTTTGAAATACCATTAAGCTGGCAAACCTCATATTGAATGCAGTGGAAGAGCCACATTGATCAAAATGGCTGAAACTCCAAATACCCTTTTCATCTTTATCTTCCTTCCCTCCGTCTTGCTATCATGTCAAAGAAATAAGGTCACTTCTTTCATGAGCAGGGAAAGCTGCCTGAGGGGATTTCAAGATAGTTATACAGCAGATAAAACAAAAGACCAGCCCAGCAATCTGCTGTCACCAGCTCTAATGTCAATTAGAAGAGCATGGGGCTGAATCAAAAGCAGAAAATGGATTCACAGAAGGTCTGTAGCATCTGTAGAGAGGTCAATGTTTCAAACTTCAGATGAACAAGTATTTTAATACCAGGATTAAGGGGGAGAAAAAGGGAAGGAAAGAAACAAAAATAACCATAAACCATCCAAAACCAAATTCGTAATTATCTTGAGTGTTCCAGGGAACATTTCCTTGAGCATGGTATCCAGTTCTGGTCACCATGATATAAGGGAAACAAGCACTGGAAATGGTCCAGAACAAAAGCCACAAGGCTGGCCCCATGCCTAAGGACTCTGAGAAACCATCCAAACATATCATTGCACTGCCAGCATCATTTAACATTAACTGCTTCAGACTGTTGGACAGCCTGGAAACATGGGAGATATTAAACTACTTTAGGTAGTGCAGAGAGGATTTACAGGGTTGAATATTCTTATACACAAATCACAGAATGTTAACATGCAGATGCAACAAGCAATTAGGAAGGTAAATTGTATGTTAAACTCCAATCTCTGCAATAAAGTTTGAGTGTAAGTATATCTTGCTGCAAATAGGCAAAGCTCTGGTGAGGCCACATCTGAATTATGTGTACACAATTTGGTCTCCTTACCCAAGGAAAGATATACCTGTCTTAGAGACAGTGTAACAAAGGTTCATTAGATTGATTCCTGCTGTGTGTTGACATGGTTAGTAACAATAATACCATCTATCATGAGCTTTTTTTTGGCAAGTTTTCCACTCCTGACAGTGTTGCTTTTACCCCACTGTGGCTCCACAAGTACTAGTAGAAATGCAGTGTCGCACTGGAAACATTCAAACACAGGAGCCACATCAATGCATGCTGGCAAACTATTTGATCATGGTGGTGAGAGGAGGGCATTATTACACACTCACTCACATTCAACACATGCCCCTTCAAGAAGGAATCACTAGGTGATGATTTGTTTCCACCTAGTTCCTAGCCCAAGGGAGTTGAGGTCAATTGCAATGATAATGTTTTTGCCTAGGCTTACAGCTTGCATCTTGTGACCTGTTCGGCTATATGCCACTTACTGTGAGTCAACATGTAATTAGAGTTTCTGAAGCAAACAATTCCAGGAATTGAGGCTAAAAGCTATAAACTTCACGAGTGGTAATAACACCCAAGTCTTTCTCACCTTCCTCCCCTCCCAAAAAAACACAAACTCCCAAGATATCACAAATTCAATAACAGAAACACTCAAGTCTGTCAACACCTGAAGAACAGGTAAGTTAAATTTTAGGTGCCAACTCATTTGAACGCTACTTCCCTGGCTATTAGTTATTACTGTTAAGCAGGTGAAGTTTAAGCACATTACTGCCTATTCTAGATATAAGTGAGCAGGAACTCAGTCCCCATGTGAGAAAGTACTGTACATGCACTGTGCCTTTTTGTCTTGCACATTTCAGGTACATTAGAGACAGGTTGAATCCAGCTGGGGTAAGATGATTGTTAGTTCTCACCTAGGGACCAGAACCTTTCCAAATTATTTTTAACCCCGGGGCCTCTCCAGGCTTTGCAGCAGAGGTGCTTTTTGTTAGTTCTGCTCCAGGTTGTTGCAATTTGTTTGAAGGGGAAGACTCCGAAGATTTTCACTCTTCTCTCATCAACAGTGATCAGAAGCTGTGTTAAGATTTTCTTATACCAGGGAATGGTAACAACTGAATAAACACCAACATGGCAGTTTTGCTTTTCAAACCAATTATCATTATTTTGCTGATATAGAATACTTAAGTCAGAATGCTGAGCAGTGAGCACAGAATTGGTCCATTGGAGTATTGCTGCGACTGTACATAAGAAAATGCAACAGGTGTAGATATTAAACCATCATAAATTCCACATCCTGTAGCTGTGGTCAGTCACACCGAAATCAAGCTCAGCTAATTTACATCATGCTTTCCATACAGATGTATCAATTGCTCAATGAATAAATTTAAGGCCAGAAATAAACTTTATTATTTGAATGTTAACACATTTTATAGAACAGGAAATGGATTGGATGAAATGTCCAAGACACTAAATTGCTTTGTTATTGGAGCTCCACATTTATTTTTTGAAAAAGAAAATTGCTGCAGTTTTTTCAGGGTTTAGTTTGGATCTATTAAAAACAGGTTAAAATTGGGGATAGCAAAGAGAAAATGAGTCAGAGTTGGAAATGGAGGGTTTTCTTTTGCAAATAGTCCATTAGCAGTTCCATCTCTTCACAGTGGAGGGATTCAAACCCTTTAAAGGATGCTTCAAAGAACTAACCTTTTTCTGTTCACCATATACAGTAATGGAAGCAGGTGGTGAGATTAGCGCAGAGCAAGACACATCGCCTCTGTGGGAAAGCAAATTTAGAGGAAAACAGTGTTGCTGCAGCTTTTTGTCATGCCCTTGTAAAGTACTGTAGCATACTGGGTTGCACCCTTATGGAAAAAACTTGGCTCAGACTCAGTTGTGTAGATTAATTATGCAACAAGAGAATGCTGACTACAACATCAATTATTAAGCACAAGTCTCAGCTGCTTCAGTTAATCAATGCACCCAGATACGACCAGTTTTAAATAAATACCATTCCCGAGCAACTGTCCAACAGGCTCATTTTCTCAGATAGTTGCACTTCCACACTGTCGAGTAATGTGCACTTAAGCTTAATGAGAAAGTTGAGTGATGGGGATTTGGGGCGGGGGTGGAAGAGACACTGCAAAATATCTGAACAGCAGTGTTTACTCTGTTTGATAATTTAATACACTGCACAGGCATTGGTTTCATGCCAGTCCCTATACAACACAACAAATTGCAACAGATTTCCATCTGCAGCTGTAATGGAACCAACATGAATAATGCAGGGCAACATTAAAAAACTGTACACTGATGGAATTACCCACACTGCAAAATATGTGGTCTTTATGGATAATGCATTGTATGTCAGTGAGTGAGCAGAGATAATGAAGGAAAGCATTTTTGCTGATTCTTTACTCCACTTAAAATGTCTATCAATCTCTAATCATTTAAAATAGCACATTAGCTAACCATTAAAACATCTGCTCCTGATTGCACCAAACATGATTTTCATAAGAACTTTTTTTTTTGCAAAAATACAAGCTCCAATATGTACTTTAGCTGCTTTTATATCAGCATGCTGTTGGTGGCTTTAATTTAAAGGAGACTAACAGACCTACAGTAGTACATGGGACCTGCCTGTTAGTATTTCCTGAGAATAAGAACATAAGAAATAGGAGTAGGCCATTCGGCCCCTCAAGCCTGCCCTGCCATTCAATAAGATCATGGCTGATCTGCTCAATTCCTCTTCCTCATAACCCTCAACTCCTTGATATTTCAAGAATTCTCTACCTCCTCTTTAAATACTTTCAGTTATCTAGCCTCCACAATTCTCTGGGGTAGAGAATTCCAGACATTCACTACCCTAAGAGGAGAAATTCCTTTGCATCTCAGTTTTAAATCAGTGCCCCCTTATTCTGTAACTATGTCCCCTAGTTTGAGATTCTCCCACTAGTGGAAACATCTTCTCAACCTCTCCCCTGTCAAAGCCCCCTCAGAATCTTGTACATTTCAATAAGATCACCCCTCATTCTTCTAAACTCTAATGAATAAAGGCCTATCTGTTTAGCCGTTCTTGATAAGTCAGCCCCTTCATCCCAGAAATCAGCCTGGGGAATCTCTTTTGAATGCCTCCAATGCCAGTATATCCTTTCTTAAATACGGGAACCAAAACTGTACACAGTACTCTAGGTGTGGCCTCAACAACACCCTGTACAGCTGTAACAAGACTTCCCTATTTTTAAACTCAACGCCCTATCAATACAGGCTAAAATTCCATTTGCCTTCTTAATATCAACTAGTGATTTGGATAATGACCTCCAGACATAGACATAAACATTGGATCGTAAAGTAGCGCTTGCAGAGTATCGGATTACTCCATGAATGCCTAACCGTACACATTACATAGGTGCTGCCTTATTTTCTCTGATCTTTTGCTTTGCTCATTATATTGTCTATGAGTTTATTTTTTTTATAAAGACTTGATAATTTTGCATTGACAATATCTTATACCAAAAGTTATTTGTTCATTGATAGCTGGTGTTAACCAACATGAAAATGCACTGACATAAAGTCCACCCATGCAGTAAAAATGCCCCAAAGTGCTTCACAAGGGAGACTGAGACATTTGGGGAATGGCTTAGGAAGATAGGTTTTGAGCAGGTGGTCCAAATGTCAAAAAATGGAATGATTTGAGAAGAGAATTCAAGAGCACATGGAATCAGAAGCTGGTTTGGCCAGTAATAGTGTGGGTACGCTGGAAGGTTCTTAGTAGAGCAGAGGGGAGATGCTGGGATGTAGGGCCGGAGGAAATTGTAGATGTATAGTGGAGAGGGGCATTGGAGGGATTTATAAAGTAGGCTGAGAATTTCAAAGCCATTGTATTCGAGGACAGAGAACATGTTGAGGTTGCGAGATGCAGGACAATACACGGGCAGGACTTAGTAATGGATGGGGAGGTGAGCATTGGAGTTTTGGATGTTTCAGAAAGAAGCTCCAAAAGCTCATGAGGGAAACATTGGAGAAATCAAGCTTGGAGGTGACAAAAGTGTGGAACAGTGTTTTGACAGTGCGATGTGAATATTACTATAAGGATTCTGAGCTCTACTCTGTCAAGCACACTGGATTATGAGCTCAAGAGATCTTATTTAGTGAGGAGTCAACACTGATTAAAAATGACAAAATATGCTTTCTGAATGAGGTGTTAAACTGAGGCCTCATCTGCATCCCCAGGCGGATATAACAGTTCCCATGGTACTATATGAAGAGCATGTAAGTTCTCCCAGTGAACTGACAAACATACAACTGTCAACCACAAAGCGTATTTATTTCATTACAGTTTATGGAAGCTTACCTTGTAAAAAATGGCAGTTGCAATTACCTGTTAAAACAGTGACTACACCTCAAAAATAATGTTATTGGCTGTGATAGTGATAGAAAAACTCAGCAAGTCTGGCAGCATTCATTCCACAGAAGTCATATTGGAGTCAAAATTCAACTGTCTTTCTCTCTCCACAAACGCTGCCAGACCTGAGGTTTCCCAGCACTTCTGTTTTTATTTCAGATTTCCAGCACCTGCATATTTTGCTTTTATTTATTGGCTGTGAATCGCTTTGGGATCTCCTTATGCTGTGATGGTGCTACATAATTTCTTAACTGTATACATAAAAAACACATGCAAATAAAAAGAATCAGACATTGCTATGCACAAATAAAGACTATAACAAAAACAAAGGAAACCAGTTTTTGCAAATAGGCCATTCCGTAACCTGCATTAGGTCCTAACTGCAGCATCTTCAGATATCTAACCATTAACAAACTGATTACATACTGAAGCAGTTGTACTGCATTTACAAGTGTATCCAGTGATATAGGGAGAGTGCAGTTGAGAGTACTGACACCACCACAGACATGCCAAATAAAGAGGTCATAATAATCTCACATGAGCTGTGATGGTCAGGGCATGTTGTCAGAATGCCCAATTTAAGACTGCCCAAACAGGTATCCGTTCACACATGGGCCAAAGGAAATGTTTCAAAGTCAAAGTTTCTATGAAGGTCTGCACTATTAAAGATCAACACATGGGAAGCAGGTGCCCAGTTGTGATCAAAATGGCAATTCATCATCAAAAACGGTGTTAAGACCAATCAAAAGAGAGAAAAAGGTGAGAGGCAGAGAGACCAATCTGCCACCACCTCTATCAGCAACAACCAATGTCCTCATTGTAGGAGAGCCTGCAAGGCTAAGGTGGAGTTGATAAGTCATCTGTGAACCCATAGCTAACACTGACATCCCATTTCCACCCAGTCATCCACAAGGAAGAATCATCCTTGACATGAGGGATGGCTGATAAGACAGGCACATTATTGTCACATTCCTCAGATGATTGGTTGTGATTTTAGATAGCATGAGTGTCATGACCTTAGCAGTACTGCTTAAGTAAATAGTGATTTGTAGGTCCTCAAGTACACAAGGTGCAAAACTTGCCTAATGAAAACCTAATCAGTTTAGGCAAATGACTGGGCTGGTACATACTCTAGGCTCTACACAATGGGGCACTTGGCTGCTCCCAGGTAGGTTAACAGCATTATTTATTCAATGCAAATGCACTCAAAACACCCAGACCATTTCCTTTCTATGGAGCAGGGCTAGAAAATAGTTTACTTTATCAGCCCAAGTTACTCTACTTTCTGATACCTACTGCAATGGTAATGAAATCCTGATTTGAAAGATTACCAGCTACAGAATCTTTGCTAATATTTTTTTAGTAAGCAGACACAAAATTCTGTTCAATAAAAGGTATAGTCGTATTGGACAAAATTCAACTGAGCTGTCTGGTAGCTTAGTAAAATCCTGCGTTCACATAGCACCTTTGTCAGAAAGCATCACAATTTACTTCAAAGTGAGGATATGCACTACAATCCCAGTCCTGGCAGAATGACAATGGTGATGAACATGTAAGAAGGGAAGAGAATGGGAAAAAAAGTGGACAATGCAGGTGTTAGAGACCAATCATTCATTCCATAGGTAAGTCCAACGCAAGCTGCTGGGGTGAAAACCACCTCTGTGAAATGAGTTTGGGCCCAACACACAAAACTGGCATTAAGTATTAATCTCATACAGATAATACACGGTGGCTAGTACGGGATATGGAAAATGTAACCCTGGTGGAGTAACGACATGCTCTTGAGAGTTTGATGTAAAATAGCAAGAACTTTACTCTGCATTTAACTGTGCTGAACTGCTTAATATCAACTGCTGGCTTCCAAAATGGAAAGAGTTTTGCATTCTTTTCTGGTAGCTCAGCATAAAATTCCTCCAAATATTAATAACCTAAAGGATGGCTTAATAAGCAACCTATTTCAGTTTTACCTGCAAAACTGAAAAAAGCTACATCAGCCCTAGCATAGGTATATTAGTTGAACAATTTTACCTGCCCAGCCAGTTGTGGGTTTATTTATAATTAGAGTGTTGCCATATGATAATACTCCAAAAACTTTGACAGAAAGCAGCAGCAGAGACACCTGCATTCAATCCCCAAACACAGTGACACCTGCAAGTCACAAACTGGCTGGCAATTTGGCATTCTGTAGAGAAAAGATCAGAGGGTAGAGAAAGAGTCTTTTTAAAACAATACATTGAATATTCAAAGTTCAGACCTATTCTCCCACCTTCCTCCTCTCCCCCAATTGAATTCTCACTTTTTCTAACTCTACACGCAAATGTTCCCAAACTTCAAGCCCAAAAGGTTTGCAGCACAGGAGGTAGCCAACTCCTGCCTTATATTACAAAGCAGCTGTTATTTCCCACTAAACTAGCAAAATATTCCTGTATTACTTGCCTCTTGTGATAGAATGCACTGAGATTTACAGCATAACTGGTACTGCATTGGACAGCTGAGGAGACAAGACAGGACAGATACTGCTTGAAATTACAGTCTACCATATTTTACTACATAACATCCTAGCATCTCCATCAGTTACATATGCATTATTTTACAGGAATAGGAACATAGAACTTAGGAGCAGGAGTGGGCTATGCGGCCCTTTGAGCCTACTCCACCATTCTATAAGGTCATGGCTGATCTGACTGTGGTCTCAACTCAACTTTCCTGTGTGCCCCCATAGCCCTCGACTCCCTTGTCTGTCAACAATCCAGTATCTTGTACGTTTCAAGAAGATCACCATTCATTCTTCTAAACTCCAATGGTAAATTAAATGGATAAAGGCCTAACCTGTTCAACGTTTCCCAAAGCATGTAAAATTTCCTACTTGAGTCATTATGGCTACTTGTTCATAAATTTCCAATAGTTCTGATGTTATGGTTGACTAGTCCAAAATCCCAGATGCATATGGATGAATTGCAGACAAACAAACTCTGATCTGGGTGGGTTTAATGCATTTGAATTCCTTAATTTTTTTCAACAGTTTATAATTCACTTCAAACAGCCATTTTGAAACAAAAACAGAAAATGCTGGGAATACTCAGGTCATGTAGCATCCGCAGAGAGAAAAAACAAGAGTTATCAGGTTTGTGACTTTTCATCAGAACTGATCACTGTTAATAGTATGTTAATTATATTGTTTATATTGTTAAAGTACACAGGTAAAGGGCATTGTTTAATTAAGTACTTTGATCACATATAAATAGGGGATAGCTAGGACACTGGGGGTTGGAGGGAGAAGCATGAGACTGAACAAAGTTAATAAACTCAGTGAAGAAAAACTGTCTTGGTTTTTACTTCATCAACTGGCTTGAATTCTATTAACAATCACAAAAATTATTTTGAATGTAGTTTGTCACTGAAGAAATGCACTATACTATTTACCTAAATTAACTGTGGGCTATCATGCAAATTAAAAAACTGGGGATTAGCACATATAAATATTGCTAAACTAAACCAAGCTGGATAATGGGTAAAGTCTAATAATTGTCCTATCTTGGTTGAGTTAGACATGACCAAGCTTAATACCATTCAATTCCATTAAATATATGATTTATAGTACAATAGCCTAACTGTAGCTCAAGTGAAGGTTCTAAACTGATCAAAGCCTTGCTCTTGCTGTTTACAGTGCCATGTAAGCCTTTTAATAGATTACTTTCGAAATAATGAGTATCTGGAAAATCTTACAAGGAAGCAATGAGCATCAGTTCTATGCAAATTACAGACTGGCAAGTTTTATCCTTTGCTTTTAGTTAAGAGATAACAGGGGAGGGAGGGAAAGGTGAGCCTAGAGATGGCAAGACTAGGTCTGGTTAATAAATAAATTCTAGATGACACAATGTAACGTCAGTACAGTGGGCATAGCGCTAATCATTGAATGAGTCACCTGGAGATAAATATCAATGTTTGCATCAAATGGATTAGGTGACTAAGATACTAAGTTTTTGATCCTGACATCAGAGTTTAACTTCAGACTATTTTTCGCAAAAAGGCTTGTGAAATAAAATTAAAAGTTTACAAACAAGTGAATAGGATTAAAACAATGACAGGTAAAGTAGTAACACAAACCAGGCAGAAGCAAATGAGGCTGAATTGCCTATGGGACACAAACCTTTCCTCCACAGGATCGCACATGTGTAAGCAGCATCAGAATCAGCTACTTCAGTGATGGGAGCATGGAAAGATAAATGTTTAAGGTTAAACTGAATAAATCTACATCAGATCATCTGGTCTATTCGGTTTATATCATGGATTGGACCCGACAGGTCTGTCCTGGTTAAGTAAAAAGAGTAAAACGGAAATTTGTAACTGGTTTAAAGTGTTCATATTTATCCCTGCCTTAAAAGCCCCCTCAGATGTCCATTATTTCATACCAATTCTGTTCTCACCCATCACTCACACTCAGTGGGGATTACTAGATAATGATCTGACAGAAACCCTGGCCAATTTCCACTCTCCAGTGTAGATCACAAGGATCAAATACAGATTTCCCATGAAGTGTATCAGTTAAGATTGGCTAACTCAGACCAGTGATAAAGCTTGGGACCTTTAGATTTGTGGGGTTTAGAACCACAAGGTTCACTTTTTCTTACCCCCATACATCTTTTTGCAGGAATAATGATAAGGGTGAGGGGAGATGGATCAGAGAAATGGCTGAATCTCTATGATGCAGAATTAATGCACATTCTGAAACGTCACAGGGTTAATCATCCTTACTGATGTAAGCTCTCAGGCTGGTTTTATAACTCCTTCCTAAAGACGTTTCCTCCCGAATGCAGCTGCACTGAGTTTAAATAAAAATATTTGAAACAAAACACTTAGCATTTTAAATAGGAAATGTTTTCCTTAATCATCTGAAGATGAGGAGCTACACTAATCAGCAAGCACTGAACTCATCTTAAAATTAGCCCAATGGCTGCCAATGTTTACAGTAGATACAGCATCTTTCACCACATTGTGTTCCCTTCATACTTCACTAAGACGAGTTCACTAAAGCTCTGCATTTTTAACCATTCCAAAAAATTGTGCACCATTTTTCTATCTATATTATGCTATTTAATAAGATGAGTGTTATGCTGCTTGGCTAGGACATTATGTTGAATTCAAGATTCAGTGCATTACATGCGATTCTCATTCACTCTTTCAGGACCTATTTCCCAATTGATGCAAAAGGCTCCACTTTAAGATGAAGATGATACCACGACCAAATTCTGTTTAGGTCAAGGGCAAATTCTAGCTGTTCCTCCTAGAAACAACTATTGATTTTAATAACAGGCCCTCACCCAGCCACTTCAGGCAGGAATTACTGTTGGTAAGACAAAAACATGTGCACTAACTATACAGGTGCAGCTTCTTTAAAGCAGTTACATTTCAGATGATTGCACATGCATAATATGAACAGGGTGGACCACTAACAACTGGGATATCAAAAATTCCGAACTAATTAAATATTTAGTTATTATTGCTGAACATCTACTTAATACGTAACCAATAAAATTTTCAAGTAAGGATAGATTTTGGAAAAATGACAAATTAGCATCAAATGAGGCTACATCATAAATTGCCATATACCCCAGTTCTGCACAATATCTTCATTTCTGTAGTATCTTTGGCAGGCTTCAATAAAGCAACATGGTGGGCATAGGACATTATTGCATAACTCCCAACAGCAGATAGATAAATCCAGTCCATCTAAACGCAGGCTGCATCTGGAAGAACTTCAGCAATATAATAGGTACTGTATAGCTGGCAGTGACAGTGCGGAATGCAATTTAAAGTGATGATGTGTTTGCAACGCATTGAAGCTCATTAGCTCCAGAGTTTGATCTCCAATGTAGAGAGGTGAATTATTAGGATGGAACAAAGAAAGCTGGGATTTGTTCACTTAAATTGTTACAGGCGTATCAAATAGAAAACCGCATAGGAACAGTTGATCCAGCCAATAATGTAACAATAAAATCTTGAATAGGACAAGGAGGCACAGGTTCAAACTAATGAAAGCAAATTTAGGGCTGTTATCAAATTCGTCAATGAGACTGAGATATGGAATGGACTTCCAGGTTCTCTGATTCTGAATGCAGTGGAAACAAAAAGCTATTTACAATCTATATCAATGACTTAGATAAGGGGGCCAAGTGAATGTATGCGAATTTGCTATGATACAATGTTAGGTGAGAAAGTAAGCTGTGAGGAGGATGTAAAGGGATATAGATAAGTGAGTGCGCAAGAATGTGGCAGATGGGGTATAACGTGAGTAAATGTGAAATTATCCACTTTAGTCGGAAGAATAAAAAAAATAGGATATTTCTTAAAAGGTGAGACTAGTAACTATTGGTGTTCAGAGGCATTTGGAAGTCCTACACGAATCACAAAGTTAGCATAGAAGCACAGAAAACAATTAGAAAAGCAAACGATGTTTTATCCTTTATTGTAAAGGGTTACAATATAACAGAAACTAAGTCTTGCTGCAATTATAAAAGAGTTTGGTAAGACCACAACCAGAGTACTGTGCGTAGTTTTGGTCTCTTTACCTAAATAAGATACTCTCCTTCGAGGTAATGCGACAAAGATTCACTAGATTGATTTCTTGTATGACAGGATTCTTCTATCAGAGATTGAGTAGAATGGGCCTAAATTCTCTGGAGTTTAGAAGAATGAGAAGTGATTTGAATTATATGAATAAAATTCTGAAGAGAGCTTCACAAGATAGATGCTGTGCAGCTGTTTCCCTTGGCTGGAAAGTCCAGAGCTTGGGGGTCATAGCCTCAGGATGAGGGGGCAAATAATGTAATACTGAGATGAGGAGAAATTTCTTTACTCAAGATTGAGAATTCTTGAAATTCTCTGAGTGCTGTCTGTGGTTGCTCAGTCATTGAGTACTTTCAAGAATGAAATCGACAGGCACGGAGGGAAATGAGGGCTATGGGATTAGGGCAGGAAAATGGAGATAAAGTCAAAGATCAGGCATTAGCAGTATTGCCTACTCCTGCTTCCATTTCCTATGTCCTGAATAAACCAGGAGATGCTGGGGGAGTAGCACTACTGTTGAACCAAAATTCCTCTTCTAGGCATCCACACACAACTCATTAGTTTGCCAAGATCAACGCCACATCTGTGTAGGCTCAGTCATTTGAGTATGTTCAGGACAGGGATTGCCAGATTTCTAGATATTACAGACATCAAAGGATATGGGGAAAGTGCAGGAAAATGGCTTTGAGGTAAAAGATCTTATTGAATGGTGGGGTAGGCTCGAAGGGGTGAATAGCCTAGTCCTGCTCCTATTTCCTAGGTTCCAATGATTTTTCTCTTCCCCATGGCACTGAACAGGACATTACTACATCACCCCTCCAATATTGAGGTCAGCGAATGAATCGGGAACCTTCTAGGTTCGTGTTGCTCAGCAGCAGCATATTGAGCTGTGGAGTCCTCAGGAAACCTGGTGAACATTTCTGTTGAATTCTAGAGGATGACATTGGTCCAATAAAACAAAAAGGAGCAATGCCTACACAGACTAACATTCATACATCAAGCAGGGATTGTACCTCACCTACCAACAGGCAGTTTTCTTATAAAAATAGTACATCAATGCTACCACAAAATCTAGCACAGGTTTGCAGTCAGTTCATAATATGTCACAAGTACATCACTGCCCACAACAACCTTTAAGATCAATACAGTCCCCAGAGGCACAATTTCACATTCCAAAGACCCCATTCATTTGATTAAATGAATGGACTAAGTTTAGTCCCTGACATGTTTTATATAAGTATAGAAAAAACTTGATTCTTGAAATTCCATGATTTTTTTTTTGTACGCTATGCAGGTGTGCATGTATTCTTGCAAGAGGTTTTCCTTTCCCCAATCTACTTCTGAGATTTGATTAAATATTAGTCTCCAAAGCAGGGCTCTTGAAAACACCATGACCTGGACGTGGAACAGCTTAACACACTCTACTGACATGGACATCTGCAATGAATTGTTTTTATACTAGCTTTGTTAAATAAGCTCTTACTTAAAGGTGATTCTGGAGAACTTTACAGTGAGGGAGGATGCTGCTGAGCATAAGCCTGGGCAGGAGGCAGTGTCAGGAAAGGGGATTAAAAAATGTTTGGAGAGCGCATTTTTTCCAAAGGATGTTTTTGAAAGGAAGGGAAAAGCTACCAAGGCAAACCAAGGAACAGGAACATTATGAACAATGCCATCAGCCACCCTCTTGCTTAAAAACAGGGGCCACTATTTAATGAGGAATAGGTTGAAATATTTGATTGAAGAGATGTTCAAAATTCTGGGTTTTTTTTGACAAGGTTGAGAAATAAATAATAGCCTCAAATCCCCTTCAAGGAGTTCCATTAAACCTTTTATATCTAGTGAAGGCAGCAGATGGGATCTCGGTTTAACTTCTCATCTGAAAGACCACCTCCGATGTTGCAGCACTCTCTCAGTGCTGCACTTAAGTGACAGCTGTGATTACACACTTTAGTCTCTGGAGTGAGGGTTGAGCCTATGGTTTGGGTGGAGAGAGAGCTATTCACTGAACTGTTCGCAGCAAAGCATTCCATGCTCTAACAACTCAAAAAATATCAATTTCCCCACATGGTTCTTTTAACGAGAATCTTAATTCCCTTTTACTGTCACCTGTCTCGACCAGGACCACCAATAAAAACCAATGGTTTGGTTAATTATCTAATAATTGTTTGCAGGGCTTTGCTGCATTAAAATTGGTAGCTTGAGCTTGGCTTAAATAGCCAAGTGGTTATGGTACTGGGTTTGTAACCCCAAAATCAAGAGTTCAAATCTCACAATGGCAAACTATAAAACAATGTAACTTCATCTGAAACAGATGGAAATGTGTTTAAGCTTGGCCTAAATAGCCAAGTGGTTATGGTACTGGTCTTGTAACCCTAAGATCAAGAGTTCAAATCTCACAATGGCAAACTATGAAACAATGTAACTTCATCTGAAACAGATGGAAATAGGTTTACTCAAAAGAGTATCAAGAGTTCAAATCTCACAATGGCAAAACTATAAAATACGCTTGGCCTAAATAGCCAAGTGGTTATGGTACTGGGTTTGTAACCCCAAGATCTAGAGTTCAAATCCCACAATGGCAAACTATGAAACAATGTAACTTCATCTGAAACAGATGGAAACGGGTTTGTACTCGAAAAAGTTACACAGCTATCACAATGCTGACTGTGATACAGATCACTTCCTGGTGTGCACCAAGGTTAGAAAGCTTGGCCTAAATAGCCAAGTGGTTATGGTACTGGGTTTGTAACCCCAAGATCAAGAGTTCAAATCTCGCAATGGCAAACTATGAAACAATGTAACTCTTTGGTTCTAAAAATTGGTAGCTGTTGTAAAAAAAAAATTGGTAGCTGGGTTTTGTAAATTAAAACAGTGACTACACTTCAATAAGGTCTGTGTTGGCTGTGAAGGTAACATCTTCTCAACGGAACATCTAGTTTGACATAAGTCTTGACAATTTTGCTGACGTTCCTCCCCACCACAAATTTGTGACGACGTTTGAATGATTCAGATTTCATGTGGACTTCAGAATTGGAATTGTCTTCCTGCTCAGTAAACATGGTGCTTCAGGCGACCCATCCACACAGGCAGCATGGCAATCAGCATGGCAATCATTACGGCAAAACAATTATGTCATTGTTCAATCACAGCAGCAACAGTAAAATCCCTGAGCCATGCTTCCTCTGCGATTTGTGCAGTACCTGCAGTAAATATAGAACAGCTCTTTACAAAGCTAGTTGTTCTCCTCTCCAACCACTAGTTTGACTCAAGTCTTCAGGAATCTCAGGAACCCCAACAATCTGTGGCATTTATTTTCCACTACATGATTATTCACACTACATGAGGCTCAGTGAAGCCATGGCAATTGAGGTTAATCTGAGCCATTAAATGAAAACAAGAGAAAATAATTTGAGACAGGATAAACTAATACATTTTAAGTGCAAAAATCATAGCCTAGTTAAAAAGTTGGACACTGTTTGGCATGGTAAATTATCTCCAGGATATAATGACATGAAGAGGATGTTAAGCAACAACAGGTGTATGCAGATGGGTTGGTAAGCAAGGCAGATGACCAGTAATGCAGAGAAATATGAGGTGATACATTTTGAAGGAATAAAGAGGTAGCAAAATACTAGACAGTAAATCATTAAAAATGCCAGAGCATCACCCCTTGTGGAGCTGGGAAAGGACTGTGCAATATTAAACCAGCACCGCCACAGAAAATGAGTTAAAATTAAAGATTTCGCAGGACATCTTTTACGAAAATGCATATTAATGACAGTAAGAAAATGGTATAGTAGTATTGCTGTTATGTTACTGGGCTAGTAATCCAGGGGTCTGGATTAGTGATCAGAAATATGAGTTCACATCCTGCCACAGCAGCTGAGGATTTTAAATTTAATCAGTTAATGAAATAAATCTTCACTAACAGCGACTACGAAGCTACTGGATAGCTGTAAAACCCATCTGGTTCACTTCAGTGATGGGAATCTGCTGTCCATACCTGGTCTGGTTTGTGTGCAACTCCAGACCCTCAGCAGTGTGGTTCGTTCTCAACTGTCCTCTGAAGTGGCCTAAGCAAGCCACTCAGCTGTATCAAAACTGTTATGATAAACTATCATAAGAAAACCAGACCAATCATCAAGCACCGGCCTAGACACTGAACATGACGAAAGTACGCCTAGCCAAGTGGCCCTGCAAAGTCCCCCCTCATTAATATCTGAGGTCTTGTGCCAAAATTGGAAGAGCTGTCTGACAATTAGGCAAACAGCCTGACAGAATCATAGCTTTCAGCCAACATCCCAAACTCCTCCATCACGATTCCGGAGTACAACCTGTTGATAGTCGGGGATAATGATGGTAATGCCATGGAATGTCAAGGGACAATGGTTAGATTCTCTCTTGTTGAAGATGGTCATTGCCTGGCACTTGTGTGGTGCGAATGTTACTGGCCTGGATATTGTCCAGGTCTTGCTGCATTTGGACATGGGCTGCTTCAGTATCTGAAGTCATGAATGGTGCTGAACATTGTGCAATCATCAACGAACATCCCCACTGCTGACCTTATGGGGAAGGAATGTCATTGAAGCAACTGAAGATGGTTGGGCCGAGGACACTACCCTGAGGAACTCCTGCAGTGATGTCCTGGAGCTGAGGTGACTGACCTAACAACCACAACCATCTTCTTTTGTGCTAGGTATAACTCCAACCAGTGGAGAGTTTTCCCCGATTCCCATTGACTTCAGTTTTTCTAGGGTGCCTTGATGCCCCACAGTCAAACGCGGCCTTGATGTCAAGGGCAATCACTCTCACCTCACCTGGCTTGGAAATAGAATACAAGGTCACGGAGGCTATGGTGAACCTTAAAAACATGGATTCAGCCTCAACTAGAGGTTGATAGAGATATCTCTTTAAACTGGATTTTACTTTTTAAAATATGGAAGGATTGCATTATTTTTAAAGGGTTATAAGTTCACTTTGGAACTGACAAGCAATCACCAGAGCTATACGGTACGAGGAGTTTTTTTGTTCCTTTTGAACTACAAAGCACTTTAATTAATGAAAAGCTGGAAGACAAAAAGGCAATCAGATGGCAGAGGCAAACCTTAAGTTTGAACTTGTGGTTTTGCTTTGTCTTTTTGGGGAAAGGTAGAGAACAGAAGGCTACCCTGATGAGGTCTCTCTCCCTCTCTGCTTTGTGAAACAGTGTGTGGTTCTCAACCTGTAGCCAGATAATCCTCATCTGAGTGTAGTTTGTCTACATGATTTTGGATGTATTAGCTGAGGCAGGAAGAATTGGTCCAACTATACTCTCCGCCACTCTGAAGCATTGTTGGTGAACTTCCTGACATTTACTGGACCCAAGGGAACATCAGACTGACGGCATCAAACCTCCGTGAACTTCAATTCTTTTCTAAATAAGACTTTTTCCATCTGCCCGACTCTACACAGACCGTCTGTGTCTTTTTTTTGTCTGTGTGTGCACACGCTGGGGAAGTTTAAAAGGTTGGTTGTTACACTTCTAGATTACAATCACGTGTCAACCAGTCCTTGAAACTTGTTTGAAAGGAGTTTTGTTTTGTAATAAATTAATCATCGAATTTTTTTGAAAGAAGCCTGGTCAGAGTCTCTTTTCTTCTGGGTACTAGAAATCTAAGTAAAATTTGGCCATTTTGGTGAGAAAATTAAACAATTGAATTAATGGTACAGCCTGCAGAGTAACGAGGCTTGATACTTTGTGCACTCATCCCATCCCGGTCTTAACAAGGTATGTGTTCAATTGTGGGCATCACACTTTAGAAAAAACGTGAAGGCACTAGAGAGCATGCAGAAAAGGTTTATGAGAATGCTTACAGCGATGAAGGGCCGATGAGGGTGGACTGCAGAAACCTGGGCTTTTCCCCTTAGAGAAGGTTGAGAAGTGGCCTGGACAGAATAGATAGGGAGAAATTGATGCCATTGGCGGAAAAGTCATAGAGACACAGAGGTCTACAACACAGAAAAAGGCCCTACGGCCCATTGAGTCTGCGCCGGTCAAACAAGTACCTAACTATTCTAATGCCATTTTCCAGGACTAGGCCCATAGCCTTGTATGTCGTGGCATCGCAAACGCACATCCAAATACTTCTGAAGTGTTATGAGGGTTTCTGCCTCTACCACCCTTTCAGGCAGTGAGTTCCAGATTCCCACCACCTTCTGGGTGAAAAAATTCTTCCTCACATCCCTTCTAAGCCTCCTGCCCCTTGGTTATTGATCCCTCCACCAAGGGGAAAGGTTCTTTCCTGTCACTCCTATCTAAGTCCCCCTTAATTTTATACATCTCAATCATGTCCACCCTCAATCTCCTCCGCTCCAGAGAAAATAACCCCAGTCTATCCAATCTCTCCTCATATCGAAAACTCTCCAGCCCAGGCAACATCCTGGTAAATTGCATTCTCTCCAGTGCAATCACATCCTTCCCATAATGCAGATTCCAGAACTGCACACAATACCCTAGCTGTGGCCTAACCAGCATTTTATACAGTTCCAGCATAACCTCCCTGCTCTTATATTCTATGCCTCGGCTAATAAAGGCAAGTATCCTATATGCCTTCTTAACTACCTTATCTACCTGTCCTGCTACCTTAAGGGACCAGTGGGCATGCACACCATCTGAACCTCGGTACTTCCCAGGGTCCTACCATTCATCGTGTATGCACATGCCTTGTTTGTCCTGCCCAAGTGCATCACCTAACATTTATCCGGATTAAATTTCATTTGCCACTGATCAGCCCATCTATATCCTCCTGTAATCTAAGGCTATCCTCCTCACTATTTACCACCCCACCAATCTTCATGTCATCCGTGAACTTACTGATCAACCCTCCTACATTCAAGTCTAAATCGTTTATATATACCACAAACAGCAAAGGACCCAACACCGATCACTGTGGAACCCCAATGGACACAGGCATCCAGTCACAAAAACACCCCTCAACGACCACCCTCTGCTTCCTGCCACTCAGCCAATTCTGGATCCAAATTGCCTTCGTTATCAGTCTCCCATGTGGGACCTTATCAAAAGCCTTGCTGAAGTCCAAGGCTTCAAATGCATCGCCCTCATCTGCACGCCTGGTCACCTCTTTGAAAAATTCAATCAAATTGGTCAGACATGACCTCTCCTTAACAAAACCATGCTGACTGTCCTTGATTGATCTCTGGCTCTCCAAGTGTAGATTAATTCTGTCCCTCAGAATTGCTTCCAATAGTTTCCCCACCACTGAGGTTAGACTGACTGGCCTGTAGTTCCCTGGTTTATCCTTTCCTCCCTTCTTGAATAACGGTACCACATTGATGGTCCTGCAGCTCTCTGGCACCTCTCCTGTGGCCAGAGAGGTATTGAAAATTATTGCCAGCGCCCCTGCTATCTCTTCCCTTGCCTCACTCAACAGCCTGGGATACATTTCATCCAGGCCTGGAGATTTACCTACTTTTAAACCTACCAGACCTCCTTCCTTTCTATGCTAATTTCTTTAATTATATATCAGTCCTTCTGCCTGATTTCCATACCCACGTTGTCCCCTCTCACTTGTGAACACCGACACAAAGAATTCATTTAGAACCCTAACTACGTCTTCCAGCTCCACACACAAATTACCACGATGGTCCTTAATGGGCCCTACTCTTTCCCTAGTTATCCTTTTACTCTTAATGTACTTGTAAAATTTTCCTTTATTTTACCTGCCAATGTTTTTGCATGCCCCCTTTTTGCTCGCCTAATTTCCTTTTTAAGTTCCCCACTACACATTCTATACTCCTCTCGGGCTTCCGCTGTTTTGAGCCCTTGGTATCTGCCATAAGCTTCTCTTTTTTTCTTTATCCAATCCTATATATCCCTCAACATCCAGGGTTCCCTGGATTTGTCGGTCCCACCCTTTGTCTTTACTGGAATATGTTAGCCTTGTACCCTCCTTATTTCCTTCTTGAATGAGTCCCACTGCTCTGACGCAGGTTTACCTAAAAGTGTCTGCTCCCAGTCCACTCCGGCCAAATCATATCTGATCTTATTAAAATTGGCCTTCCCCCAATTTAGAACTCTGATTTGTGGCCCACCCTTGTCCTTTTCCACAACAACTTTGAATCTAACAGAGTTATGATCACTATGTGCAAAATGCTCCCCCACTGATACCTCTACTACTTACCCGGCTTGATTCCCTAAAATTAAGTCCAGGACCGCCCCCTCTCTTGTAGGACCTTCTACGTACAGGCTTAAAAAGCTCTCCTGGATGCATTTTAAGAATTCCGCTCCCTCTCAACCTATCACACAACGACTAACCCAGTTCAAGTTGGGAAAGTTGAAATTCCCACTATTACTACCTTATTATTTTTACACTTCTCTGAACTTTTCCTACATAAGTGCTCTTCTACTTCTCTCTGACTGTTTGGGGGCCTATAGCACACTCCCAGCAATGCGATTGATCCTTTTTTGTTTTTAAGTTCTACCCATATGGTTTCATTTGAGGAGCCTTCTAAGATGTCATCCCTCCTTGCTGCTGTAATTGATTCCTTGATCAATACTGCGATACCCTCTCCTCTTTTACCTCCTTCCCTGTCTCGCTGGAAGATCCTATATCCTGGAATATTGAGCTGCCAATCCTGCCCCTCTCTCAACCATGTCTCTGTGACAGCAATGACATCATACTTCCATGTGTTAATTTGTGCCCTCAACTCATCTGCCTTATTCGTCAGACTCCTTGCATTAAAATAAATACCATCCAACCTTGCCAAACTCCCTTGTGCCTTAATTGGCCTATAATTTCTATGCCTTCCAGACGCACTTGTTCTCTCTTCTAATTTTGGCTTTGCATCTCTCCCTGCTGACCCTCCTCTCAGGGTCCCAACCCCTGCCAAGTTCGTTTCAACCCTCCCCAACAGCACTAGCAAACTTTCCCACAAGGATGTTGGTCCCATTCCGGTTCAGGTCCAACCCGTCTGCCTTGTTCAGGTCCCACCACCCCCAGAAACGGTCCCAATGTCCCAGAAATCTAAAGCCCTCCCTCCTGAACCATCTCTCCAGCCATGCATTCATCTGGACTAACCTCCCATTTCTATACTCACTAGCGCATGGCACTGGAAGTATTCCAGGGATTACTACCTTTTGAGGTCCTGTTTTTTTAACCTGTTTCCTAGCTCCCTAAATTCTGCTTGCAGGACCTCATCCCTCTTTCTACCTTTGTCATCGGTACCAATATGTACCACGATCTCTGTCTGCCCTCCTCCTTCAGAATGCCCTGCAGCCATTCAGTGACATCCTTGACCCTGGCACCATGGAGGCAACATACCACCCTGGAGTCACGTCTACAGTCACAGAAATGCCTGTCTGTTCCCTTTACTATCGAGTCTCCTACCACTGTTGCTCTTTTCCTCCTTTTCCTTTCCCCTGTGCAGCTGAGCCACTCAAAGTGCTATGAGCGTGGCTACACTCCCCAAAGGAACCGTCACTCTCATCCTTTTCCAACACAGAAAAATGGTTCTCAAGCGAGATGCACCTGGGGGTTTCCTGACTACCTGCCTGACACCTTTCTTCTGACTGATGGTCACCCATTCCCTCTCTGCATGCACTTCCGTAAGCTGTGGGGTGACCACGTCTAAAAACGTGCTATCCGTGAAATTCTCAGCCTCTCGGATGCGCCTCAGTGCCTCCAGCAGCAGCTCAAGCTCTGAAGCCTGGAACTCAAGTAGCTGCAGCTGGTGGTAATTCCTGCACACGTGCTCTCATCTGTGCTGTAACCATTCTATGACAGACCCACTGGAGGTGGCAGGAAGGCACGGCTTTGGGAAACCTCATTGACCTGATGCCACAAGAGTAGTCAAACACGGACAAGGAAACCTTCTGTTCATGACCATCTGCTGCCTTCCTCAGTCAGTGAATCATACTGCTCCATATTGAACACCATTTGGAGAGACGCCCAGGGTAGCAAGGTTACAGAATCTACGCTGGGTGGGGGAGTTCAATTTTCATCAACAAGGGAGGATAGGTAGCACCATTACTGACCAAGTTGTCTGAACCTCGAATGACATTTCTGCTGGACAGGGCCTGGGAAAGGTGGTGATGGAACCATCAAGAGGGAAAATCCCACTTGACCTTGTCCTCACCAACCTGTCCATGCCAGTATTGGTAGAGTTACCCCACGGTACAGATCTAGTGGAGACAAAGTCTCACCTTCACTAGAAGCATACCTCCATTATGGCGTGTGATACTACCATGTTAAATGGAATAGATTCAGAACAGACCTAGAAACTCAAAACCTGACATCCATGAAGCACTGCTGGTCATCATCAGTAGCAGAACTGCATTCTACCACAATCAGTAAACACAAGACCGGGCATATCCCTCACTTAGCTATTACCATCAAGCCAGAGGATCAACCCTGGACCATTAAGTGTAGAACAGCATGACAGGAGCATCACCAGACAGACCTTAAAAAATAAGAGATTCCAAACTGGTGACTCTAAAACACTTGTAGTCCTGTGTATAAACAAAAGTAGCATGCTACAGAGATAAGTGATCCCACAATCAGCAGAGCCAATCAAAACTCTGCAGTGCTACATCCAGTCGTGAACAGGGACAGACAATTAAATAGCTAACGGTGAGGTGGGGGCAGGCAAATGAGTAGGTTCCATGGACATCCCCATCCTCAAATTATGTCAGGATCCAGCAAAAGGCAAGATAGGCGTTTTCAAACATCTCCAGCCAAAACTGCTAATTGGAAGATCCGTCTCAGCTTCCTCATGAGGTCCCTATCATCACAGATACCAGTCTTCAGCCAGTATGATTAATTGCACATGAAAACAAGAAACGCTGAGTGCACTGAATACAGCATAGGCCATAGGTTAATACCCTGGCTGTAGTGCCGAAGACTGTGCTCCAGAAGAAGTCACGCCTCTAACCAAGTTGTTCTAACACATCTACAACACTGGCACCTACCCCACAAAGCTGAAAATTGCCCAGGTATGTCCTTTCTACAAAAAGCAGGACAAAATCAATCTGGCCAATTGTTGCACATCAACCTACTCTGAGTCAGCAATGAAGTGATGGAAGGTGTCATTGATAGTGTAATTAAGCAGCACTTACTCAGCAATAACCTGCACACTGATGCGCTGCTCGGATTCTGCCAGGACCATGCAGGCTCTGCCAGGACTACATGGCTCCTGACCTCATTCCTGCCTTGGTCCAAAAGTGGACAAAAGAGCTGAGTTCCAGATGTGAAGCAAGCATGAGTGCCCTTGACATCAAGGCAGCATTTGGCATAGGGTGACACAAGGAGCCCAGTAAAACTGAAGTCAATGGGAATCAGGGAGAAAACTCTCCACTGGCTGGAATCATACCGAGCATGAAGAAGATGGCTGTTGGAGGCAAGTCATCTCATCCCCACCTGCAAGAGTTCCTCAGGACAGTGTACTGGGGTCAATCATCTTCAGTTGCTTCATCAACAACCCTCCCTCCATCATAAGGTTAGAAGTGGGGAGGTTCGCTGCTGATTGCAGTTTTCAGTTCTAATCAACTTCTCAGGTAATGAAATGGTCTGTGTCTGCATGCAGCAAACCTAAATACCATGTAAGCTTGGGCTTTTGTCAAACAAATGCCGTAAAATGACCACCCTTACAAGAGAAATTCTCTCCACCTCCCCATGACATTCAATTCTACTATCATTGAATTCCCCACCATTAACATCCTAGGACTTAGCATTGACTAGAAACTTAGCTGGACCAGTCACATAAATACTGTAGCTATAAGAGCAAGTCATAGGCTGGGTATTCTGCAGAGCAACTCACCTCCTGACTTTCCACCATTTACAAGCACAAGTCAGGAGTGTGATGGAATACACTCCCATTTGCCTGGATGAATGCAGATCCAACAATACACAAGTTCAACACCACCAGGAACAATACAAATACAGCCCACGGGATCAGCACGTATCCACCACCTTAAACACTCACTCCCTCCATTAGACAACAATGGCTCCAGCATGCACCATCTACAAGGTCCACCCATCCATCATTTTCACATGTCCATCACTGACACTTCCCTTCCTTGAACTCTCAGTCTCAATTTCTGGCGATAGACTGTCCACCAATATTCATTACAAGCCTACCGACTCCCACAGCTACCTTGACTACAGCTCCTCACACCCCGCTTCCTGTAAGGACTCCATCCCATTCTCTCAGTTCCTTCGCCTCTGTCACATCTGTTCTGATGATGCCACTTTCCAAAACAGTTCCTCTGACATGTCTTCCTTGTTCCTTAACCAAGGTTTTCCACCCACGGTCGTTGACAGGGCCCTCAACCCTGTCTGGCCCATCTCCCGCACACCTGCCCTCACACCTTCCTCTCCCTCCCAGAACCATGATAGGGTCCCCCCTGTCCTCACTTATCACCTCACCAGCCTCCGCGTTCAAAGGATCATCCTTCGTCATTTCCGTCAACTCCAGCATGATGCCACCACCAAACACATCTTCCCTTCATCCCCCCGGCGGCTTTCTGCAGGAATTGTTCTCTCCGGGACACCCTGGTCCACTCCTCTATCACCCCCTACATCTCAACCCCCTCCCACAGCACCTTCCCATGCAACCGCAGAAGATGCGACACCTGCCCCTTTAAGTCCCCCCTCCTCACCGTCCAAGGGCCCAAATACTTCTTTCAAGTGAAGCACTTGCACTTTCCTCAATTTAGTCAATTGCATTCGCTGCTCCCAATGTGGTCTCTACTACACTGGAGAGACCAAACGCAGACTGGGTGACTGTTTTGCGGAACATCTTCGGTCTGTCCGCAAGCATGACCCAGACCTCCCTGTTGCTTGCCATTTCAACACACCACCCTGCTCTCATGCCCATATGTCCGTCCTTGGCCTGCTGCAATGTTCCAGTGAAGCTCAATGCAAACTGGAGGAACAGCACCTCATCTTCTGACTAGGCACTCTACAGCCTTCCGGACTTAATATTGAGTTCAACAATTGCAGATCATGAACCCTCTTCTCCAACCCCACCCCTTTTCCAATATTTTATAATTTTTTTTAACAAATATATTTTTCTTTTCCCTATTTTTAAATTTATTTTGATCCATTGTTTCATCTCCACCTTTTAGCCCATTTCGATCCCTTCCCCCTACCCAACCCCCGCTAGGGCCATCTCCCACTTGCTCGTCCTGCTTTCTACCCTTAATGTCCCCATTAGCACATCCTACAGATAATATCACCACCATCAACACCCCTTTGTCCTTTTGTCTATGACATCATTGGCAGTCTCTTCTTGGCCTCCACCTATCACTGGCCCCCTATCGAGCTCTACCTGTCCCACCCACCCCCCTCTACCAGCTTATATTTCATCTAATTTCTATATGTCTTAGTTCTGATGAAGGGTCATACGGACTCGAAACATCAACTGTATCCCTCTCCACAGATGCTGTCAGACCAGCTGAGTTTTTCCAGGGATTTTTGTTTTTGTACAAGATGCACTTTCCAATTTAGCAAGGCTTCAACAGCATCACCCAAACCCACACCTCTACTACCTAGAAGAACAAAGACAGCAAGCACATTGGAACACCACCAATTGCACTTTCCCCTTCAAGCCATACGGAATCCTGACTTGGAAATATATCACTGTTCCTTCAATGCAAGGTCAAAGTCCTGCTACTCCCTACCCAACAGTACTGGAGGGGCACCTTCACCACACGGATTGCAATGAATCAATTCAGTGGATCACTGTCATCTTCTCAAAACCAATTAGGCATGTGCAATAATTGCTGGCATTGCCAGACACACCAACATTCCATGGATGAATAGAAAAATGAATAGTTGTGTCCAAACTAATTCGTGGCTTCGACTGCTAAATTTGTTGTAAATTTCTCTTCCCGCTCAGATTATAGTTATCTACAAAGACCTGGCTGCTATGAAACAAACACTGACCAAGAACTCTTTCAGAATAAGTGGGCCAGAGTGCTGGTGCATTGTGTACAGATGCTGTAACCTGCCAGTGATAGATCTGCCTCTTTTAATGGATAAAGGCCTGTTTGGATACATCTATTTGGATAAATGCAGGAAGATTGAACTGAACCACAAACCCTCAAATTGAGGTCTTTAAGTTTTACGTCTAGCCACACCTCAGATGAAACACTTTATTTTCAGGATTTAAGGAGTAATTCATTTAAACATTAATAAGATTTCTACCTTGCTGATCACAACAATTAGCTTTATTAAAGCCAGTATTTACATATGTCAGTCTGTTGCAGTGCTTCAAGTGACATTCATCAAAGGAATATAAACAGAAGGCGGCTATTTGATTGCAGAAGTTATCAGAAGTAAACCTAATTTTGCTCTCCCCCAGAATGCACATACTTGCATGTGACAGAAGTCACTGATTAAAGTGGGAACACTAAAACACCAACAGTTGACACTGTAGGGTGAGGAAAGGCAAGAGCTCACAGTGGAGAAATCAGGCTGTTGGAGAATGCCAAACTGACAGAGGGAGGCCATAGGGACAGGGAGCTAAAAACTCCAAAAATATCCGTGACAAGCAAAGCAACAAAATCAAAATCAGCTGAGCTAAAGATTACAAAAGAGGAATTATGCTATGAACGCCAAAATTTTTTAAAAGGAGAGTCACGCGATAGTAGATCTTGGTTGCCCTTATCCACCAACATTGTGAACTATTTTATATATAAAATTCAAAAACCTCTCTGCAGCTCAACTGCAGTTGTTGTCCAACGTGTTTCAGCAAGGTTCCACAGCTAAAATTTCCCAGCAAACTTATACCCAAGCAAGTAGCAACTTTCAACACTAAGATGAAAACAAAATATTGCAGATGCTGGAAATCTGAAATAAAAACAAAATGTTGGAAAAACTCAGCAGGTTTGGTAGCATCTGTGGAGAGAGAAACAGAGTTAAGGTTTCGAGCCTGCATGGCTCTTCTTCAGAGCTAAACAGATACTGTTTAAGAAGGGGTGGTCAGAGATAGGTGGGAACTCAAGAGAAACTGACAAAGGTGTCATGGATACAAGACAAAGGGAGTGTTCAAGACTTAAAGGTGCTGATAGCGGCAAAATGGTAAGATAGCAGAATGTGTTGATAGCAGAACAAAGGTCAATGCTCTGTGAAAGCAAAACATAAGAACAAGTGACAGGTGGCTTGGAGTGGGGCGAGAGGATAAGAAAGGATAAAAAATAAATTAAATTGGAATTTAAAAAAATAGGGGAAAAATAAATAAAAGTTTAAAAATTGTATTTAAAAATGGGTAAAGGAGGATGAAAGTGAGTTCAACAGCATCAGACCACGAACAACGTTGAGTCCGGAAGGCTGTAAGGTGCATAATCAGAGGGTGAGGTGCTGTTCCTCCAGTCTGCGTTGGGCTTCACTGGAACATTGCAGCATGCTAAGGACGGGCATGTGGGCACTAGAGCAGGGTGGAGTGTTGAAATGGCAAGCAACAGGAAAGTCTGGGTCATGCTTGCAAACTGAGTGAAGGTCTTCCACAAAGCAGTCACCCAGTCTGCGTTTAGTCTCCCCAGTGTAAAGGAGACCGCATTGGGAGCAGCGAACACAGCAGGCGAAATTGAAGGAGGTGCTAGCAAAGGAGGGAGAAAGTAATGGGGCAGGTTGAGGGGGGTTGTGGTGAGGGGAAGATGTGTTTGGTAGTAGCATCATGCTGGAATTGGCAGAAATGGCGGAGGATGATGGGGTGAAAAATGAGGACAAGATGGGCCCTATCATGGCTCAGGGAGGGAGAGGAAGGGATGAGGGCAGAAGTGCAGGAGATGGGTTGGACACAATTGAGGGCCCTGTCAACCACAGTGGAGGCGGGGGGACCCTTGATTAAAGAAAAGGAAGACATGTCATAAGTGCCATTTTGGAAGGTAGCATAATCAGAACTGATGCGACAGAGGCGGAAAAGCTGGGAGAATAGGATGGAGTCCTAGGGTGGTATGAGAAGCTGTAATTAAGGTAGGGATTCGTGGGTTTGTAATGAATATTGGTAGACAATATCACCAGAAATTGAAACAGAGAAGTCAAGGAAGGGAAGTGTCAGAGATGGATCACGTGAAGGTGAGAGAGGGGTGAAAATTGGAAGCAAAAATCGATAAATTTTTCCAGGTCCAGACGAGGGCATGAAGTGGTACTGATTGCGTCATCAATTGCACCGAAAAAAGGAGAGTTGTGGGAAGGGGCCTGAGTAGGACTGGAACTAGGAACTGTTCCGCATACCTCACAAAAAGACAGGCATAACTGGGGCCCAAGCAGGTGCCCATAGCCACAACCTTTTAATCGAAGTGAAACAACGTAAAGGAGAAACTGTACAATGAGAGAACAAGTTCAGCCAGATGGAGGAGCGGTGGTGGATGGGGATTGTTTGGGCCTCTTTTCAGAGTTATACCTGTCTTTTTGTGGGGTACATGGAACATTCCTTGTTCCAGTCCTACTCAGCCCTCCCATAACTTTTTTTCAGTACTACATTGAAGAATGTATCAGTGCTGCTTCATGCTCTCATCTGGAGCACGAAGCGGTACTGTCATAAAGGTAAGACAGCAGAATGTATTGCCACAACTCTTTTCTCAGTACTGCATCATGCCTTCGACTGGACCTGGAAAAATGTATCAATTCTTGCTTCCAATTTACACCCCTCGCTCACCTTCTCAAGGTCCATCTCCAACATCTTCCTTCCCTGACTTCTGTCTTCATTTCTGGTGATAGACTGTCAACCAATATTCATTACAAGCCCACTGACTACATGATAGGGCCCATCTTGTCCCCACATTTCACCCCACAAGCCTCTGCACTTAAAAGGATCATCCTGTGCCATTTCCACCAACTACAGCATGAAGCCACCACCAAACACATCATCCCCTCACCTCCCCGTCAGCATTCTGTAGGGACCGTTTCCGTCCTTGACACCTTGGTCCACTCCTCCAATGCCCCTAACTCCTCATCCCCTTCCCAAGTAATCACAGAAGATGCAATACCTGCCCCTTTATCTCCTCGCTCATAACAGTCCAAGATCCCAAACGCTCCTATCGGGTGAAGCAGCGCCTCACTTGCACCCTTGCAATTTGGTCTACTGTATTCGCTGCACCCAATGCGGTGTCCTCTACACTGGGGAGACTAAACACAGACTGGTGATCACTTTACAGAACACCTTCGTTTAGTCTGCAAGCATGACCCAGGCATTCCTGTTGCTTGCCATTTCAACACATCTCATGTCCAAATGTCCGTCCTTGGCCAGCTGCAAAATTCCAGTGAAGCCCAACACAAACTGGGGGACCATCACCTCATCTTCCGATTAGGCACTTTTACAGCCTTCCGAACTTAACATTCAGTTCTACAATCTCAGACCGTTGACTCTCACCTCCATCTTTACTCCCTTTTTAAACACAATTTTTATTTATTCATGTTTTCCTTTTTATTCATTTATTTATCCTTTTCCCCAACACCCCTACCTACACAGGGCTGTCACTTGTTTCTGTTGTGATTTCATAAAGTGCAGACCCTTGCTCTGCTATTAACACATTCTATCTTACCTTTATGCCACAACAGCCCCATCTTTAGTCTTTAACACTACCATTACCACTCTCTTTGTCTTGTGTACATTACATCTTTGTCAATCTCTCCTGAGCTCCCACCTACCTCTGACCTTCTATTTTGCTCCATCCCCTCTTAAACAGTACAAAATCCATTGCATTTCTACTTCTCTTTAGCTCAGAAGAGTCATACAGACTCAAAATGTTAGCTCTGTTTCTCCCAGATGCTGCCAGACCTGAGTTTTTCCAGCATTTTCTTTTTTTTTCAGTAGCTTCAAACAGCCTTAGTCAACCTTCGTTGCCCCGAGCCATCAGGAATATTGCACTCGCAAAAATCGAAATTGTTAGAAAGAAGCTAAAGATGTGTTTTGGTGCTCAGTAACCCGGGATGTCCCAGAGAGGTAAGTTAAATGAGCAGAATACACGTTTAGATTCAGAGTCAAGCAAAGTGCCGCTTCACAATCTTCAAGCATCAGCAGGCCTCCTTGTACCAAAAACTGCAATTCAACTAGTGTTATTAAATTTTTAATACCCTTTGACCTTGAATTACTCCCACCACTATTTCATCCTTGTTAATACATATTCAGCCTTTCGCTCCTGAATCCATCTGCAAGGGTCCTTTCATTCTCACCTTCCATCCACCAGTCTTCGTATTTGCCAAATAACTTCCAAAATTTATAACAAAAACCAAACAATCCCATGTTTACCTAGTTTACCCTGCGAGACTACCCATGCAAGCAGAGATAATGCAACGCCTTCCCATTAATTTTCTCCCATTCCACTGCCCCATGCTGTAAACGCTGCTTACATGTAAGATATAGAAATATTTCTCTTGAGATCTGGAGGGAAATAGTCTGCTGATGCTTGAAGATTGTGAAGGGGTTCTTCACAGGACGATCTTACTTATGTTGGCGCGCCTGTTCTGTAAACTCCTCCATTCTATCCATGTGAAGCCATGTTGCTGCCCCATTCCCATTCTGGCTACTCCATTTTCAGCCATGCGGGGGTTAACAGAAGCTCAACAAGCTCCCTCTGGTCTGAGCACTGACTTTAGCAATTTAGGCCCTTAACCACAGACTCTACTTCCTTTACAGTGGAACCACAGAACCATATAAAAGTTATGGCACAGAAAGAGTCTATTCTGCCCATTGTGTCTTCGACAGCCAAAAAAATAGACTGAAGACATGATAGGTCTGTCTGAGACTAGCTAAGACTTGTGGAGGAAATGCTATCAGAGACACAGCTGGCTGGGGGTCAGTTCCATTGATATAAGTCTGCTTTCACTCTCCTGGCACACAGTGGACCTTATCCTATTTAGCAGCATTTGACGTTTTAATTGCAGAATCGATCTACAAGCTTTCATGTCTTTGAGCTTCTGTCTCTTCCTACCTGCCAGTGCTGTAGCTATTTACACAATTTTTGTTTTCCTAATGGCTTTAATTGCCTGAAGCAAGGTACCAGGGCATTCTACCGACGTTGCTTATTTCTTCACTTCTCTCCTGTGCTCTTAAGTTTTGATTTTATTAAAATGCTTCTACATCTTTCATTTCTTCAGTTTTAATTAAGGGCTGCAGCCTAAACCTTAATCTGCCTGTTCTCTTCAGATGCTGACTGACCAGCTGCGTTTTCTCTAAAAAGAAATCTATGACCTAACTACACTGCTGGGTGCTTTTTCACAGCTGTTAAGTACAAACATTTCACACACTCACGGCTGTGTATTACTTGCAAAAACCCATTAATGTGTAGCTGCAACCACCATTACAGAGTTCAGTGACAATATTTCAAAAGGTTGGCAAATGCTTATCTGACTGAGTTCTAACCCAATGCACTACAATGAAAATATAGTAATGGAAACTTTTGTAGCTGCCATTGGAAATACCCTTGCTCAGCAGTCTCACAACACTGTAATGCAGTCCCAGTCATCAGATATTTGCTACACAACTGTCTGCAATTGGAAAGGTCCTGTTAACGTAAAGAACTCCAAAAAGGTCCATAATTAAACCTGGTGGGTTAACCCCGGCCATGCAGGTAGCATTTTGTGACGACTGGTGGTAATGTTCCACATATACTGTGTGTATAAACATAACATATATATGTTGGTATGTCACTTATAAGGTGGTATTGTACATTTTAAAATCATAATAGCTTCGTGGTTACCACAGTTTTGTTTCCCTCAGAAGAAAAGCATCACGTCTTTAGGACTCTGACCGACACTTTTGTTCCTGTGTTCAGCTCTCTATGTTGTTTCCAACAATGGGAATGGCAAAGATTCATGCCACTGTCTCATGATATGCTATATAAACAAGTTCACTTAGTATTGATACTAAAACTATCCCTGTTCCTGGCGCACCCGTGTTAACACATTCTTCCTGGGAGATTATTCCCAACTGGTTGTTGACAGATAAACACTGCTTTACCTGTACTTTGTTTCAATAGCCTTTAAAGGGGATACCTTCCAAACTGTCAGCTTAGACTGATGCTGTGTGCTGAAATACCAAACATGCCGAGAAGTAAAAACCTCCAACCCGTCAGCTTACAAAAAGACTGTACTTTACTTGATAGAGAGCAAGGCACTGTTGTCGTACAAATGGATCTTAGTGACTTCTATCACCCCATCCTATCATTTGCACCACCGTGTTCAGCCTCTTCAGAGGCTGTCACTTCTCTGTCTCCAAGTTTCCATGTGCTTTCAGGGGGCATTCTCAGAGGTCATTCTTCACATTTCATAAAAGCAGTACTTTGTATTTTAGAAAAACTAGAGGTAATTTGAAAACTGCCTTCTCTAAACTCAGGCCAATCTCAACAAATTAGATCAGAGCTTGGTTCAGATTACCTCAGGGCTCCAAAAACAGTTACCCTGCCTCCATTCTTCTGCTTACTGGACCCCTCAATTTGGCTGCATCCTTTCTATCTCTCCCCTATTATTCGAGATCAGGTTCTCCTTGTGCTTAGTGGTATAGAATTTCATAGATATGAGCTATTGAAATAAAAGAACAAGTTATTTTTGAAGTTCAAAGCAATTAGCAATATTTCAATGTAAAACCTCCTACAAATCAAGATGGAGCATTAGTTAGAAGCTTCCAAATCAAAGAGTTCTATAACAACCTTTCAAGTGTTTTGCCACAAGCTTTATAGGCATTGTTTCCTTCTCCTCTCCACCAAAACGCTGGCAGTAAAAAATTATATTCTGGGAGAGGCAAACAGCTTGACGACAGAACTAGAAACCTTTGACAGAGCACCAACTGGGTGCAGTTCAGTTACAACACACATTCCAGTGTTCAAGTCAGAGTACAATTCAACAGTTGGAGGAGTAGCTTTTCATAGTAGATGCAGGGCCACATATTGGTTTACTCTATGTGATAAGAGTTACCCAAAAACTGGGTAACAGTTAAATAATGATTGCAGACATCTGTATTTTTTCCCACATGGATTACCAATAGTGCCTTAGTGAGGAGTTTAATGCAGTAACAGATGACTAGGGCTGCATGCTCCCAAGTTAATTTCAGACCAGCAGGTGCACAGATGCTTGCTTATCGTACTCACTATTGAATAAAGCTTCCTTACCCCAAATAGAGAGAAAATGTTGGAAATACCCAACAGGTCACAGCATGTGGATAGTGAACTAGAATTAATGCTTCAAGCTGAAGACCTTTTGTCGGAACTGGCAAAAGTCAGAGATGTAACAGTTTTTGAGGTCTGCAATAGGGTGGAAAGCATGAGTGATTTAAATGCTCAAAGGAATGATGGTGCAAGGAAAAAGTAGGTAGTAATGGGAAGTAAAGAAACAAAAGATGGATCTAGAGGTGTTGTAAATGGCAAGAGCCTGTTGTCTGAAAAAAATACAAAAAATGTTTATGATCTGAAATTATGGAACTCAACTTTGAGTCCAGAAAGTGACCTGAAACATTAACTGTTTCTCTCTCCACAGGTGATGTCTGCCCTGAGTACTTCTAGCATCCACAGTACTTTTTCTCACCCTACCTGCTCCAAATGGTCTTCACAACAGAATCCACACTGTTCTGTTTTAATTGACTTAAACACATTGCTACATAGGTCTTTCTCCTAACTACATCAAAGAGAATCCCAGCCTCCTAGAAAGCCTAAGGAAACTTTGCTGATTGAATAAGTGCCTGAAACTGTGATAGAAACCAACTACATTTTCAAAGCAGAGGCAAAGGAGACTGAGGAAGAAATCAGCAGACTCCATGGCTCACAGAGAGGCAGGATTTCCTGCTTGTCGCATGTATTAAAAGAATCAGATACCCGCTTATGGTTCTACCACGACACATTGCAGGTTTCTCCCCCAAGGGCTCTCAGGACCAAGGATTATTTTGCATCTTGTAAAAAAAAACTAAGTGGAACTGTAATGCAAGAGTGATTTCAAACAGCGAAATATTTCCACTTGTTCTCAGAGACAAAAATGTGACAAATTTTAATTTATATACAAACTAGATTCTTCCTCTCATCCATAAGGTTGTGCAAGAAATATTTAAGGCTTGTGATCCCACAAGGACCAACTGCAATTTCAGAGAAGAATTCTTAGAGATTGTTCACTATTGACACAGTTGGTCTCCAACATTCCTAAAATACCAGCTCATCTGAAATGAAATCCTGTTTGAGAGACTAATTTTGTCCCCTCTCTCCATTTATTGTCACCTTCCTATCCATTGTAATTATAGCTAACCCTCAGCTTCCAGTAACTGACATTCATTGAGCATTGCAACACCACCCACTGAATAAGGGCCAGTTTATATATGCTTTCCATTGAATGGTCTCGTGTTGTTGCAGCCTGGCTACTAACCAGAGCCTTTGATCTTGATATTGTGGCCTCAAGCAGCTCAACAAATAAAACAATTCCTGAAGCTTCACACTAAACTTAGAAACAACAACATGATTCAACGAGCTCTAACAAAATCTAAAGATGTCAAAGAAAGGGAATACTTATTGCAAATAGCTTATTTTTAGGAATGAAACAACTGTCTGTTCCAAAAGATACAACAGACGTTTTGTAAAGAGTATTTTACTTCTCGAGAGATTACCAGATTTTTGTGTTAAGTAAGTGCAGAGTGGCTGGACAGCAACTCCTAATAGAGCAAACTTCGTCTTAGTGATCCTGCAAAGTTTCACCATTTGTGGTCACTACACCTCAATGCTCTGGAGCTCCTGCCCAAAACCATTCCACCATGTTGCTCCACCTTTCTGATAGAGTTTTTGGTCCAACCTTCTCCCTTCAGGTTTCCAATTTCTTTGTCAAGATTGAGCAAAGTGCTACCAGATACACTTCTAGATATAGTAGCTTTTAAAACTCAAGTTCCAGGGCAATAGATAATACCTGGGATGAGATCTCAGTCAGACCTCTTATGGAGTTATTACTATGTTATCTCTGTGCCGTGTGCCAGCACACTGTTTGATGGAAGCACCCTTTTCCTGCAGGAATCTCACTACTCAGAAAAGACAGCTCAGGGGAGTGTCAACATATATGTAATGCATCAACCATGCTGAAAGGCTTGGAAACAGTCGACCAAAGGATAGCTACAAACACCAGTTGTTAAAGCTATAGTGCTTAATGGGCGAGAAGAGTGATATCATTTTATAAGAAAATCAGACCCCAAAACAAAATATGGCTTGGCTGGTTATTGACAGTACAGTACCACTGAGTTCCTTGACTCGTACCTAGATAGCGTGCAACAATCAACTATTGCCATGGGACATCAGAACCAAATGTAATCCTTTTGCTCAGCCCGTACCTTTCCTGACAGATACTTTCATAGAAAGACCTGCAGAATACTCTCTGCGGTGGCAAAGAAAACTGCAGCACCTCACCTGAAATCAGTAAACAAGCACAGGACTGGGGCTAGGTCTGGGATCTTCCCAGCTCTGTAGTTTTCTATTCTCCTGTGAGCTCTCTATGCAACAAACTGAAACCGCTGACACAAATATCTCTTACCGATATCAAAATAGGCCTTTCAGTCTGCTACCTTACTTAGACAGCACAGGGAACTCAATGGATTGTGGCGTTTCTCCAGCACCTGGCTTGCTCAAATCAGAAAACAAAATAAATCGCAAAACAAATTACTTTAAGTGGGCACTATGTCTCCAACACTGAAGCAATAAGCAAAATAATTCACCATGCTTGTTGAAATAAGCGATATATATCCATCACAAGCTAATAAACAGCAGAAAATACACACCCCATCAGCATCTGATGGATAATGTTTAGGATAAACTTTAGGTAAATTGTGGTGCATTTCTACTCTCACCTCTTAACCTTTGCATGTTCTTGATGCCTGTCACCGCTGAAAACTCTTTACAATTGCTGCACAATCGTGTTTCTCATAAAACGATGTTCTCGGTGGTTGACTCAGTATCAACCATACAGACAACTGTTAATGCTCCTCCTCAGACAATCATACTGGATTAAGCATTCCTGTATTCTTGAGGTGGGAAGTTGTAGCGCCTTTAATGATAAGGCTAAGGGGCTTGAATGAGTCGCTTGCTAATACACTGCAATGGATTAACTTGACATGCATTAAGCAGCACAAAATAAATAGAAATACACTGGTAAAGGTGGTCCACATGGGCAAAAACAAAATCACTAATTTTGCTCGTGATTTTTGGTGTCAGCCTCATATATCCTTTCTCAGACTTTTCAAACACTCTTATCTCTGGATCAGAGAACATGCATGTTGAGGAATGTTAATTTTTCCACATTCAACCTGAAAGTGAGATAGTGTCTCGGTCTATCTCCCCACCAAAACTCAGCGTCGTCCTCACCAACTACCCCCCCCCCCCCCCCCCCCCCCCCCCCCCCACCCAAACCACACTCCCCCAATTACCAGCCCCACTCTCCTCACCCGCCCACCACTCTCCCCCACACACTATTCAACACCCCACACTCCCCTCACTCACACCTGCCCCACTCCCTCACGCGCACCCTCACACTCCCCCACACACTCCCCCACACTCCCCCACACTCCCCCCACTCCCTCACACTCCCCCCACTCCCCTCCACTCCCCCACACTCCCCCCCACCCCCTCACACTCCCCCCCACCCCCTCACACTCACACCCCCCCACTCCCCTCACACACTCACACCCCCCCACTCCCCTCACACACTCACACCCCCCCACTCCCCTCACACACTCACACCCCCCCACTCCCCTCACACACTCACACCCCCCCACTCCCCTCACACACTCACACCCCCCCACTCCCCTCACACACTCACACCCCCCCACTCCCCTCACACACTCACACCCCCCCACTCCCCTCACACCCCCCCACTCCCCTCACACCCCTCCACTCCCCTCACACCCCTCCACTCCCCTCACACCCCCCCACTCCCCTCACACCCCCCCACTCCCCTCACACCCCCCCACTCCCCTCACACCCCCCCACTCCCCTCACACCCCCCCACTCCCCTCACACCCCTCCACTCCCCTCACACCCCTCCACTCCCCTCACACCCCTCCACTCCCCTCACACCCCTCCACTCCCCTCACACCCCTCCACTCCCCTCACACCCCTCCACTCCCCTCACACCCCTCCACTCCCCTCACACCCCTCCACTCCCCTCACACCCCTCCACTCCCCTCACACCCCTCCACTCCCCTCACACCCCTCCACTCCCCTCACACCCCTCCACTCCCCTCACACCCCTCCACTCCCCTCACACCCCTCCACTCCCCTCACACCCCTCCACTCCCCTCACACCCCTCCACTCCCCTCACACCCCTCCACTCCCCTCACACCCCTCCACTCTCCTCACACCCCTCCACTCTCCTCACACCCCTCCACTCTCCTCACACCCCTCCACTCTCCTCACACCCCTCCACTCTCCTCACACCCCTCCACTCTCCTCACACCCCTCCACTCTCCTCACACCCCTCCACTCTCCTCACACCCCTCCACTCTCCTCACACCCCTCCACTCTCCTCACACCCCTCCACTCTCCTCACACCCCTCCACTCTCCTCACACCCCTCCACTCTCCTCACACCCCTCCACTCTCCTCACACCCCTCCACTCTCCTCACACCCCTCCACTCTCCTCACACCCCTCCACTCTCCTCACACCCCTCCACTCTCCTCACACCCCTCCACTCTCCTCACACCCCTCCACTCTCCTCACACCCCTCCACTCTCCTCACACCCCTCCACTCTCCTCACACCCCTCCACTCTCCTCACACCCCTCCACTCTCCTCACACCCCTCCACTCTCCTCACACCCCTCCACTCTCCTCACACCCCTCCACTCTCCTCACACCCCTCCACTCTCCTCACACCCCTCCACTCTCCTCACACCCCTCCACTCTCCTCACACCCCTCCACTCTCCTCACACCCCTCCACTCTCCTCACACCCCTCCACTCTCCTCACACCCCTCCACTCTCCTCACACCCCTCCACTCTCCTCACACCCCTCCACTCTCCTCACACCCCTCCACTCTCCTCACACCCCTCCACTCTCCTCACACCCCTCCACTCTCCTCACACCCCTCCACTCTCCTCACACCCCTCCACTCTCCTCACACCCCTCCACTCTCCTCACACCCCTCCACTCTCCTCACACCCCTCCACTCTCCTCACACCCCTCCACTCTCCTCACACCCCTCCACTCTCCTCACACCCCTCCACTCTCCTCACACCCCTCCACTCTCCTCACACCCCTCCACTCTCCTCACACCCCTCCACTCTCCTCACACCCCTCCACTCCCCTCACACCCCTCCACTCCCCTCACACCCCTCCACTCCCCTCACACCCCTCCACTCCCCTCACACCCCTCCACTCCCCTCACACCCCTCCACTCTCCTCACACCCCTCCACTCTCCTCACACCCCTCCACTCTCCTCACACCCCTCCACTCTCCTCACACCCCTCCACTCTCCTCACACCCCTCCACTCTCCTCACACCCCTCCACTCTCCTCACACCCCTCCACTCTCCTCACACCCCTCCACTCTCCTCACACCCCTCCACTCTCCTCACACCCCTCCACTCTCCTCACACCCCTCCACTCTCCTCACACCCCTCCACTCTCCTCACACCCCTCCACTCTCCTCACACCCCTCCACTCTCCTCACACCCCTCCACTCTCCTCACACCCCTCCACTCTCCTCACACCCCTCCACTCTCCTCACACCCCTCCACTCTCCTCACACCCCTCCACTCTCCTCACACCCCTCCACTCTCCTCACACCCCTCCACTCTCCTCACACCCCTCCACTCTCCTCACACCCCTCCACTCTCCTCACACCCCTCCACTCTCCTCACACCCCTCCACTCTCCTCACACCCCTCCACTCTCCTCACACCCCTCCACTCTCCTCACACCCCTCCACTCTCCTCACACCCCTCCACTCTCCTCACACCCCTCCACTCTCCTCACACCCCTCCACTCTCCTCACACCCCTCCACTCTCCTCACACCCCTCCACTCTCCTCACACCCCTCCACTCTCCTCACACCCCTCCACTCTCCTCACACCCCTCCACTCTCCTCACACCCCTCCACTCTCCTCACACCCCTCCACTCTCCTCACACCCCTCCACTCTCCTCACACCCCTCCACTCTCCTCACACCCCTCCACTCTCCTCACACCCCTCCACTCTCCTCACACCCCTCCACTCTCCTCACACCCCTCCACTCTCCTCACACCCCTCCACTCTCCTCACACCCCTCCACTCTCCTCACACCCCTCCACTCTCCTCACACCCCTCCACTCTCCTCACACCCCTCCACTCTCCTCACACCCCTCCACTCTCCTCACACCCCTCCACTCTCCTCACACCCCTCCACTCTCCTCACACCCCTCCACTCTCCTCACACCCCTCCACTCTCCTCACACCCCTCCACTCTCCTCACACCCCTCCACTCTCCTCACACCCCTCCACTCTCCTCACACCCCTCCACTCTCCTCACACCCCTCCACTCTCCTCACACCCCTCCACTCTCCTCACACCCCTCCACTCTCCTCACACCCCTCCACTCTCCTCACACCCCTCCACTCTCCTCACACCCCTCCACTCTCCTCACACCCCTCCACTCTCCTCACACCCCTCCACTCTCCTCACACCCCTCCACTCTCCTACACTCCCCCCACTCCCCCGCCACTCCCCCCACTCCCCCGCCACTCCCCCCACTCCCCCGCCACTCCCCCCACTCCCCCGCCACTCCCCCCACTCCCCCGCCACTCCCCCCACTCCCCCGCCACTCCCCCCACTCCCCCGCCACTCCCCCCACTCCCCCGCCACTCCCCCGCCACTCCCCCCACTCCCCCGCCACTCCCCCCACTCCCCCGCCACTCCCCCCACTCCCCCGCCACTCCCCCGCCACTCCCCCCACTCCCCCCGCCACTCCCCCCCACTCCCCCGCCACTCCCCCCGCCACTCCCCCCCACTCCCCCGCCACTCCCCCCACTCCCCCGCCACTCCCCCCACTCCCCCGCCACTCCCCTCACACTCCCGCCACTCCCCTCACACTCCCGCCACTCCCCTCACACTCCCGCCACTCCCCTCACACTCCCGCCACTCCCCTCACACTCCCGCCACTCCCCTCACACTCCCGCCACTCCCCTCACACTCCCGCCACTCCCCTCACACTCCCGCCACTCCCCTCACACTCCCGCCACTCCCCTCACACTCCCGCCACTCCCCTCACACTCCCGCCACTCCCCTCACACTCCCGCCACTCCCCTCACACTCCCGCCACTCCCCTCACACTCCCGCCACTCCCCTCACACTCCCGCCACTCCCCTCACACTCCCGCCACTCCCCTCACACTCCCGCCACTCCCCTCACACTCCCGCCACTCCCCTCACACTCCCGCCACTCCCCTCACACTCCCGCCACTCCCCTCACACTCCCGCCACTCCCCTCACACTCCCGCCACTCCCCTCACACTCCCGCCACTCCCCTCACACTCCCGCCACACTCCCTCACACTCCCGCCACACTCCCTCACACTCCCGCCACACTCCCCCCACTCCCCCCCACTCCCTCACACTCCACCCCCACTCCCTCACACTCCACCCCCACTCCCTCACACTCCACCCCCACTCCCTCACACTCCACCCCCACTCCCTCACACTCCCCCCACTCCCTCACACTCCCCCCACTCCCTCACACTCTCCTCACACTTACACCCCCCCACTCTCCTCACTCCCCCCACTCTCCTCACACTTACACCCCCCACTCTCCTCACACTTACACCCCCCCACTCTCCTCACTCCCCCCACTCTCCTCACTCACTCACACCGCCCCACTCTCCTCACTCACTCACACCGCCCCACTCTCCTCACTCACTCACACCGCCCCACTCTCCTCACTCACTCACACCGCCCCACTCTCCTCACTCACTCACACCGCCCCACTCTCCTCACTCACTCACACCGCCCCACTCTCCTCACTCACTCACACCGCCCCACTCTCCTCACTCACTCACACCGCCCCACTCTCCTCACTCACTCACACCGCCCCACTCTCCTCACTCACTCACACCGCCCCACTCTCCTCACTCACTCACACCGCCCCACTCTCCTCACTCACTCACACCGCCCCACTCTCCTCACTCACTCACACCGCCCCACTCTCCTCACTCACTCACACCGCCCCACTCTCCTCACTCACTCACACCGCCCCACTCTCCTCACTCACTCACACCGCCCCACTCTCCTCACTCACTCACACCGCCCCACTCTCCTCACTCACTCACACCCCTCCACTCTCCTCACTCACTCACACCCCTCCACTCTCCTCACTCACTCACACCCCTCCACTCTCCTCACTCACTCACACCCCTCCACTCTCCTCACTCACTCACACCCCTCCACTCTCCTCACTCACTCACACCCCTCCACTCTCCTCACTCACTCACACCCCTCCACTCTCCTCACTCACTCACACCCCCCCACTCTCCTCACTCACTCACACCCCCCCACTCTCCTACACTCCCCCCACTCTCCTACACTCCCCCCACTCTCCTACACTCCCCCCACTCTCCTACACTCCCCCCACTCTCCTACACTCCCCCCACTCTCCTACACTCCCCCCACTCTCCCGCCACTCCCCCCACTCCCCCGCCACTCCCCCCACTCCCCCGCCACTCCCCCCACTCCCCCGCCACTCCCCCCACTCCCCCGCCACTCCCCCCACTCCCCCGCCACTCCCCCGCCACTCCCCCCACTCCCCCGCCACTCCCCCCACTCCCCCCACTCCCCCGACTCCCCCCACTCCCCCGCCACTCCCCCCACTCCCCCGCCACTCCCCCCACTCCCCCGCCACTCCCCCCACTCCCCCGCCACTCCCCCCACTCCCCCGCCACTCCCCCCACTCCCCCGCCACTCCCCCCACTCCCCCGCCACTCCCCTCACTCCCCCGCCACTCCCCTCACTCCCCCGCCACTCCCCTCACTCCCCCGCCACTCCCCTCACTCCCCCGCCACTCCCCTCACTCCCCCGCCACTCCCCTCACTCCCCCGCCACTCCCCTCACTCCCCCGCCACTCCCCTCACTCCCCCGCCACTCCCCTCACTCCCCCGCCACTCCCCTCACTCCCCCGCCACTCCCCTCACTCCCCCGCCACTCCCCCGCCACTCCCCTCACTCCCCCGCCACTCCCCTCACTCCCCCGCCACTCCCCTCACTCCCTCGCCACTCCCCTCACTCCCCCGCCACTCCCCTCACTCCCCCGCCACTCCCCTCACTCCCCCGCCACTCCCCTCACTCCCCCGCCACTCCCCTCCCCTCACTCCCCCGCCACTCCCCTCACTCCCCCGCCACTCCCCTCACTCCCCCGCCACTCCCCTCACTCCCCCCACTCTCCTCACTCCCCCCACTCTCCTCACTCCCCCCACTCTCCTCACTCCCCCCACTCTCCTCACTCCCCCCACTCTCCTCACGCTCCTCACACTCTCCTCGCACTCACACCCCCCCACTCTCCTCGCACTCACACCCCCCCACTCTCCTCGCACTCACACCCCCCCACTCTCCTCGCACTCACACCCCCCCACTCTCCTCGCACTCACACCCCCCCACTCTCCTCGCACTCACACCCCCCCACTCTCCTCGCACTCACACCCCCCCACTCTCCTCGCACTCACACCCCCCCACTCTCCTCGCACTCACACCCCCCCACTCTCCTCGCACTCACACCCCCCCACTCTCCTCGCACTCACACCCCCCCACTCTCCTCGCACTCACACCCCCCCACTCTCCTCGCACTCACACCCCCCCACTCTCCTCGCACTCACACCCCCCCACTCTCCTCGCACTCACACCCCCCCACTCTCCTCGCACTCACACCCCCCCACTCTCCTCGCACTCACACCCCCCCACTCTCCTCGCACTCACACCCCCCCACTCTCCTCGCACTCACACCCCCCCACTCTCCTCGCACTCACACCCCCCCCACTCTCCTCGCACTCACACCCCCCCACTCTCCTCGCACTCACACCCCCCCACTCTCCTCGCACTCACACCCCCCCACTCTCCTCGCACTCACACCCCCCCACTCTCCTCGCACTCACACCCCCCCACTCTCCTCGCACTCACACCCCCCCACTCTCCTCGCACTCACACCCCCCCACTCTCCTCGCACTCACACCCCCCCACTCTCCTCGCACTCACACCCCCCCACTCTCCTCGCACTCACACCCCCCCACTCTCCTCGCACTCACACCCCCCCACTCTCCTCGCACTCACACCCCCCCACTCTCCTCGCACTCACACCCCCCCACTCTCCTCGCACTCACACCCCCCCACTCTCCTCGCACTCACACCCCCCCACTCTCCTCGCACTCACACCCCCCCACTCTCCTCGCACTCACACCCCCCCACTCTCCTCGCACTCACACCCCCCCACTCTCCTCGCACTCACACCCCCCCACTCTCCTCGCACTCACACCCCCCCACTCTCCTCGCACTCACACCCCCCCACTCTCCTCGCACTCACACCCCCCCACTCTCCTCGCACTCACACCCCCCCACTCTCCTCGCACTCACACCCCCCCACTCTCCTCGCACTCACACCCCCCCACTCTCCTCGCACTCACACCCCCCCACTCTCCTCGCACTCACACCCCCCCACTCTCCTCGCACTCACACCCCCCCACTCTCCTCGCACTCACACCCCCCCACTCTCCTCGCACTCACACCCCCCCACTCTCCTCGCACTCACACCCCCCCACTCTCCTCGCACTCACACCCCCCCACTCTCCTCGCACTCACACCCCCCCACTCTCCTCGCACTCACACCCCCCCACTCTCCTCGCACTCACACCCCCCCACTCTCCTCGCACTCACACCCCCCCACTCTCCTCGCACTCACACCCCCCCACTCTCCTCGCACTCACACCCCCCCACTCTCCTCGCACTCACACCCCCCCACTCTCCTCGCACTCACACCCCCCCACTCTCCTCGCACTCACACCCCCCCACTCTCCTCGCACTCACACCCCCCCACTCTCCTCGCACTCACACCCCCCCACTCTCCTCGCACTCACACCCCCCCACTCTCCTCGCACTCACACCCCCCCACTCTCCTCGCACTCACACCCCCCCACTCTCCTCGCACTCACACCCCCCCACTCTCCTCGCACTCACACCCCCCCACTCTCCTCGCACTCACACCCCCCCACTCTCCTCGCACTCACACCCCCCCACTCTCCTCGCACTCACACCCCCCCACTCTCCTCGCACTCACACCCCCCCACTCTCCTCGCACTCACACCCCCCCACTCTCCTCGCACTCACACCCCCCCACTCTCCTCGCACTCACACCCCCCCACTCTCCTCGCACTCACACCCCCCCACTCTCCTCGCACTCACACCCCCCCACTCTCCTCGCACTCACACCCCCCCACTCTCCTCGCACTCACACCCCCCCACTCTCCTCGCACTCACACCCCCCCACTCTCCTCGCACTCACACCCCCCCACTCTCCTCGCACTCACACCCCCCCACTCTCCTCGCACTCACACCCCCCCACTCTCCTCGCACTCACACCCCCCCACTCTCCTCGCACTCACACCCCCCCACTCTCCTCGCACTCACACCCCCCCACTCTCCTCGCACTCACACCCCCCCACTCTCCTCGCACTCACACCCCCCCACTCTCCTCGCACTCACACCCCCCCACTCTCCTCGCACTCACACCCCCCCACTCTCCTCGCACTCACACCCCCCCACTCTCCTCGCACTCACACCCCCCCACTCTCCTCGCACTCACACCCCCCCACTCTCCTCGCACTCACACCCCCCCACTCTCCTCGCACTCACACCCCCCCACTCTCCTCACACTCACACCCCCCCACTCTCCTCACACTCACACCCCCCCACTCTCCTCACACTCACACCCCCCCACTCTCCTCACACTCACACCCCCCCACTCTCCTCACACTCACACCCCCCCACTCTCCTCACACTCACACCCCCCCACTCTCCTCACACTCACACCCCCCCACTCTCCTCACACTCACACCCCACACTCTCCTCACACTCACACCCCCCACTCTCCTCACACTCACACCCCCCCACTCTCCTCACACTCACACCCCCCCACTCTCCTCACACTCACACCCCCCCACTCTCCTCACACTCACACCCCCCCACTCTCCTCACACTCACACCCCCCCACTCTCCTCACACTCACACCCCCCCACTCTCCTCACACTCACACCCCCCCACTCTCCTCACACTCACACCCCCCCACTCTCCTCACACTCACACCCCCCCACTCTCCTCACACTCACACCCCCCCACTCTCCTCACACTCACACCCCCCCACTCTCCTCACACTCACACCCCCCCACTCTCCTCACACTCACACCCCCCCACTCTCCTCACACTCACACCCCCCCACTCTCCTCACACTCACACCCCCCCACTCTCCTCACACTCACACCCCCCCACTCTCCTCACACTCACACCCCCCCACTCTCCTCACACTCACACCCCCCCACTCTCCTCACACTCACACCCCCCACTCTCCTCACATTCACACCCCCCCACTCTCCTCACACTCACACCCCCCCACTCTCCTCACACTCACACCCCCCCACTCTCCTCACACTCACACCCCCCCACTCTCCTCACACTCACACCCCCCACTCTCCTCACTCACTCCCCCCCACTCTCCTCACACTCACCCCCCCACTCTCCTCACACTCACACCCCCCCACTCTCCTCACACTCACACCCCCCCACTCTCCTCACACTCACACCCCCCCACTCTCCTCACACTCACACCCCCCACTCTCCTCACTCACTCCCCCCCACTCTCCTCACTCACTCCCCCCACCCCTCACACCCTCCCCCTCCCACACCCCGGTCCCCCTCTCCCCTCCCTAATCCAGTCCCGGTACCTTGTCGGAATCCAGGTCGGGGTCGGCTTGGCACAGGCGGTACAAGAATGACTTAGGGTCACGGCACAGGGTCTGGCGGGTGCTGAGGAACCGAGTGCCACCCACATTCAGTCGGACCCACTTAGCGGCGCCAGTCGCACGCTCCAGGCCAGAGCATTTCCGGCACAGGGAACTGTTAAAGTTTTCCGAGAGCTCCGACAGCGATCCACTCAACGCCGCCATCCTCATCAACCGCCACCCACCCTGCCTCCCTCACTCAACCCAAAGCCCCACCACCCCCCCCCCCAACCTCCCGGCAAACACCGCGCCGCCCGTCAGCCACACCTCCCGGCAAACACCGCGACGCCAGTCAGCCACACCTCCCGGCAAACACCGCGACGCCCGTCAGCCACACCTCTCGGCAAACACCGCGCCGCCCTGAACTAAAATGCTCCCTGAACCCCGCCCTTCATTGAAAATTGAGCATTCTGGTATTAGTAGAAAAAAAATCAAATGACTTATTTGTGACACTAGTATGATTTAATTTATGGATTGAATTGCTTTAGTAAGTAATTAATACATCTATTAAAAAAATTTATTTGATAGCTTCGACTTTTTGTAAAGTCTTGGGCGGGACTTGTAATTTTTGGCTTGAGCTTTAACTATTTAAACTGGATAGAGATTGTACAGTCAAAATGTTGCATTACCATTTGGTCAGTTTCAACTACTGGAATATTTTTCTTTGGCTGCTAAGTTTTTGCTCCCACGCTTTTTAAAAAAAATTGATGAGGCGGGGTTGAAGCTTCATTCAGAAAAAACTCACTCTTGGAAAGACAGAGCCGTACTTGTCCAGTCACAACCCTATGAAAATATTAGAAACGGGACGATGAGTCTGTTTCCATGTGTTATACTGTTCCCATTAAATTTTGAAGGTTCCACAACTTGTTGCAAATGTAAAAAACGCGTCCTAAGAACTTGAGCAACTTCCCGGCAGAAAGCGCCATCTAATGGCAGCAGGGTGTAATTTTGAGGAAGGATCGAACTGAAATGCTAGGGGGAGCCGTACAAGCAGCAAACTTCCCACCTGGAAACATTACAGGCAAGTGGCCTCGCTCTGTATTTGCAGAATATTGTGGTTTTATATTGCACGCAAATCCGTGCATGGCTGTTGCAATTGTGGAATGAAAGTCACGCAAGAGAAAATATTTTTTGAAGTCTAAACTTTTAACGAAAAGAACCGAGACAGCTCAACTGCGCGGTCAGTATCCTGTAAAGACCCAGCAATGTTTTATACTCAGTCTCAAAACACCTGTTACCCGACTTTGCACCCCCATCCAGCCAAACGCACCCCACTCTTCGCATCCCATCCTCCAATGCCCACCAGGTTAATCCCACTCTTTCCACCCTCTAACTCTTCAATATTCCACCCAACCTCTCTTCCCTTATCTCCCTGCACCCTTTAATGTCCCATCCTGTCTAATCCCACTCTCCTGCTTACCTCACCATACTTCTGCCCTATGCTGCAGATGTTTCCCTTCCACATTCAAGGATCAGTATGGGTCTTATTTGCTCGTGTAGCTATCCTCTGCTTCCTTGTCTTTACCCAATTAACCACATCTACATTTTACGTATGCTGCCGATTTTGTAAACAAACCTTTTCATGTAGCACTCTGTTAAAAGGTCTTTGGAAAGTCTACATACACCATGTTTTTGGGACATTGCTTCGTGTTCATGCCAATGTGTTTTCTGGGCAATGAGTCCCAATTCCTTGATTAAAGAGCACACAGCTGTTTGAAGATCTAATTTTACTGAAAATATTTTAAAGCCGTGATTCCTGAAAACGTACCTCATATTCGTAATTGATGCAATCAATACCAAAATATTGGAAAAGGTGGTATGATAGTTTGAAAACGAAGGAACGGAAAGGAGTAGAGTAACAGTAAGAACTTAAACTTTAGGCATTGAAGTAAAGAGAAAACTAAAATATGTATGTAATTAAATTGAGAGAAATAGGAAACACAAGTAAAATATTAGAGAAAGACAGGTTAGAGTGTGGCGCCCAAATAAGTATCTTCACATAAATGCACGGAGTACAAGGAACAAATTCAATTTGGAGGATATGGCATGGCTGCAAGGCGATCAGCACTGAGAACTGAATATACTATGTTATAAAGTCTACAGGAAATATATGGAAATAGTGGAGGGGAGGAGTAACAATGATGACGGATGAAATCGCGTTAATGATGAGAAGATATAAGGGGGTAAACACGTAGTGGAGGCTTAATGGTAGACAAATAGAAGGGGATCTAAAAATGTATTGGGAGTTATATGAGACTCCTGGTAGTATTTGAGAAGTGGTACCTTGTATAAATGCAGGGATAAGACAAGCATGAAGCAAAGGCAGAGTAGTTTTAATGGGAGAATTTTAACTTCCATATAGTTTGGGATAAAGAGACCAGCGCAACAGAAATGTAGTGAATTTCCTTTTTTGGTCCAGGATAGTTTTCAGAAACAATATTTTTGAGAACCAACAAAGGGTCAGGCCATATTATATGAGTAATGGGCCAGATTTAGTTAACAGTTTAACTGATAAAATACATTTTTGGTCAAAGCTTTTCATCTTGCACTCATCAGGATGATTCTCAAGAATACTAAATGTAAAGAGAACAATTTATACTGTATGAGAAGAGAGAAACCAGACAGCTTGACTGTGATTGGTCAAGGCATTGCTGAGGAATGAATCAATGAATGGTTGTCACTTATTTTGTTTAGCTGAAACAGTCCATGTCCAAATGCAGCAAGACCTGGACAATAGCCAGGCTTGGGCTGACAAGTGGCAAGTAACATTCACACCACACAAGTCTCAGGCAATGACATCTCCAACAAGAGAAAAACCAACCATCGCCCCTTGATGTTCAATGGCATTAACATCACTGAATCCCCCACTACCAACATCCTGGGGGGTGGGGTTACCATTGACCAGAGACTGAACTGGACTAGTCATAAATACTGTGGCTACAAGGGCAGGTTAGAGGCTAGGAATCCTGCAATGAGTAATTCACCTGCTGACTCCCCAAAGCCTGTCCACCACCTACAAGGCACAAGTCAGGAGTGTGATGGAATACTCCACACTTGCCTGGATGAGTGCAGCTCCCACAACACTCAAGAAGCTAGACACTGTCCAGGACGAAAACAGAATTACCTGGAAAAACTCAGCAGGTCTGGCAGCATCGGCGGAGAAGAAAAGAGTTGACGTTTCGAGTCCTCATGACCCTTCGACAGAACTTGAGTTCGAGTCCAGGAAAGAGCTGAAATATAAGCTGGTTTAAGGTGTGTGTGTGGGGGGCGGAGAGATAGAGAGACAGAGAGGTGGAGGGGGTTGGTGTGGTTGTAGCGACAAACAAGCAGTGATAGAAGCAGAATATCAAAAGATGTCAACAACAATAGTACAATAGAACACATAGGTGTTAAAGATAAAGTTGGTGATATTATCTAAACGAATGTGCTAATTAAGAATGGATGGTAGGGCACTCAAGGTATAGCTCTAGTGGGTTTTTTTTTTATTTTATATAATGGAAATAGGTGGGAAAAGGAAAATCTTTATAATTTATTGGGAAAAAAAAGAGAAGGGGGAAACAGAAAGGGGGTGGGGATGGGGGAGGGGACTCACGACCTAAAGTTGTTGAATTCAATATTCAGTCCGGAAGGCTGTAAAGTCCCTAGTCGGAAGATGAGGTGTTGTTCCTCCAGTTTGCGTTGGGCTTCACTGGAACAATGCAACTGGAGGAACAACACCTCATCTTCCGACTAGGGACTTTACAGCCTTCCGGACTGAATATTGAATTCAACAACTTTAGGTCGTGAGTCCCCTCCCCCATCCCCACCCCCTTTCTGTTTCCCCCTTCTCTTTTTTTTCCCAATAAATTATAAAGATTTTCCTTTTCCCACCTATTTCCATTATATAAAATAAAAAAAAAACCCACTAGAGCTATACCTTGAGTGCCCTACCATCCATTCTTAATTAGCACATTCGTTTAGATAATATCACCAACTTTATCTTTAACACCTATGTGTTCTATTGTACTATTGTTGTTGACATCTTTTGATATTCTGCTTCTATCACTGCTTGTTTGTCGCTACAACCACACCAACCCCCTCCACCTCTCTGTCTCTCTATCTCTCCGCCCCCCACACACACACCTTAAACCAGCTTATATTTCAGCTCTTTCCTGGACTCGAACTCAAGTTCTGTCGAAGGGTCATGAGGACTCGAAACGTCAACTCTTTTCTTCTCCGCCGATGCTGCCAGACCTGCTGAGTTTTTCCAGGTAATTCTGTTTTTGTTTTGGATTTCCAGCATCCGCAGTTTTTTTGTTTTTATCACTGTCCAGGACGAAGCAGCCCACATGATTGGCACCACATCCACAAAACATTCACTCCCCCTACCACCGACGCACAGTGGCATCAGTGTACCATCTACAAGATGCACTGCAGGAATTCACCAAGGCTGCTTAGACAGCACCTTTCAAACCCACGACCACTACCATCTAGAAGTACAAGGGCAGCAAATAGATGGGATCACCACCACCTGGAGGTTTCCCTCCAAGTCACTAACCATCTGACTTGGAAATATATCACTGTTCCTTCACCATTGCTAGATCAAATTCCTGGAACTCCCTCCCTACCTGCACTGTGGGTGTACTTACACCACATGGACTGCAGCGGTTCAAGAACGCAGCTCACCACCACCTTCTCAAAGGCAATTAGGGATGGGCAATAAATGCTTGCCCAGCCAGCGAAGCCCACAACCCATGAATGAATTAAAAAAAACAGGTGCAATGTGTGTACATGATGTGTCTGCAAAGAACAGGGCCCTGTGTATTAATATGTGTAGCTTCCAGTACGCACAAATGCACTATACTGTGAGCCTGACAGCCTAATCTAACCAATCTAAGATTGGTTGTCAATGTCATTCTTAATTAGTGCAATGCAGAACCAGTTTATGCTCCTAAAGGGGAAGTTATATTTGCCAAAAAAGGGAGTCATGGATAATTAGAAGTAAGACACACCATAAAAAAGGAAAAGCAAACAAAAATTCAAGAGATTGTATCTTTCCCATTCATCCGGATCTGTGCAAAGTGCAGCAACGAGTGACAAAACAGATAGTAAGAGCTACAAAAAGTATGAAAAGAAACTTGCAAGGGATATCAAAATCAACACAAAACTTTTACAATTAAACTAGGAAAAAAGCAATGTGGATCTCTTGAAAACTGAATGTTGTTGTCAGTGAAAATAACAGGCATGCCGAATAAGTGTTTTGCATCAATATTTACAGAAGGGGAAGTGGTCAGCATGTTGGACACCCCAAGGAAGCTATTAATGAAGCTGATCTCAGCTGCAATGATAGCGACATGATGATTGGGTTCCCATTCCTGATAACAATCCCATGACCGCACCCCCCCCTCCCCCCCCCCCCCCCCCCCAGCTCCCATGTCTTACCACTGAAATGCATTGAGCAGCCTTAAGTTGTCATGTTTGTGAGATAGATTCAAATTAAACTTGGTACAGAAATGAGAGTTTTGTCCATTCTACTTTAAGTACCCTTTTAATGAGATACGTGTTAATTACTTCTAAACTAGAGCTTTGGCACTGAAAACTAATTACAAGTGCAGTATCACATTCCTTAATGTTTTATTGATTCTAACTAGTGGCAGACATTGTTAGATGCCCTGCCACAGCAAAATTTGGCCCTTTATTTCCAGTTGAACCTCATGACAGCTGCTGCATCACCTCCAAAATGGGAGTGACAACCGTGTGCCACCATCCCTGTAATAACTGCTGTCACCTCCAGTACCATGAGACAATTGTTGAATTACTTTTAGCGTGATATAGGAGCGTGACATCTTGGCAATTGTCCCCCCCACCGGACAGGGTTACATTTAATTAACTTAGTGTAGTTTATTGCCTAGAATCTGTATCATGCTCTCTGAAGTGTTGTTTCACACGGAGGTATGATTTCCTGGGCATCAGCAACATTCTTGCACTTCACCCAAGTGGCCATTCTGCCCATGAATCTTGGCAAAAGTGGATTGCACAGAACTTGAGCCAGCTCTTGCCTGACATAAACACATATTTAAGCAGGAGTTGAGAGACAGCTATCAGAAACAGGAAACAAAGGTCATTTTTTGCCTTCTCTTATGCAGACTTATTATTTCTCTGTTGAAATTAGTTAACAGCATGCATCAGTGCTGTGTATGACCAGTACATACACCAGATAAGCCAGCAGTTGAGCTTTATCCTATGTTAAGATTCTATTCAGCTCCGAGCAGGTTTTTGAATTAAGTGACAAACTGATGCAAAAGCACAAAATCTCAGGACCATTTGTCTATGTTTTGTAACACCGCCACCAGATATAAAATTATACAGCACTTCATGAAACAGTAAGGTGGTTCACACACATTCAGTTGCTCTGATGTGCAGTGAGACTTGTGCAGGATCCCAGAATCAGCAAAGAGATATGTAAGTGAAACATTTTTGGTGATGCTGTTTGAGGGACAAAGCAGCAAGAGAACTAATTCTCTGCTCTTCAAAGAGTGTTATGTTATCTTTTAGATGCCTGCGAGGCAGTACTTCGCCAGTACGGGATTGCAGTAGCAGCCTAAAGCAGAAACTACGCAAACCACAACTTTCTACGCCAGAGGCAACAGTGTAACAACTGTGATACACAAATTACTGTTAAAATAACGAGACAAGAGAAAGATTTGATGTTTTGTACCTACAACCCCTACATGCTTTAATTACAGAACTATTGAGCATTACGTGAAAAGTTCAAATCATTCCGCTCCATCTAAAGCACAAATATTCATAAAGTATTATACGTTCATTAAATTATGAGGAATATGGTTCAAATCATTGACCAAATAGAAAATTTATATAATAAAAGCCTGGAAACAAAGTCAAAATATTATAGTTTACAATAGTTATTCATATTCAAAGGCTGAACATCACATACATACACAACATGGCCCCTGAACATGAATTAACTCCAGATGCAACTCATATATTAGAATTTAAATAACAGACTGAACTACAGGCTAGCTTTAACCAGTAAGTAATCTGACAAGAATAAAACAAAAACAAAATAAAGTGTGTGTGGTTTAATATATTGCATTACTTGCTTCAGGCTGGTTTTACTTTGCTCACTGCCGTCGTGCATCAGTGCCGCTGGTCTCTAAACCAGTCAGGGTCTTGACACCATGTGACCACTTGATATGATTATCAACCTGGACAAAATGTGCAAGTGGCAAGGATTTTTTGGGAGTGAGAGAATTCCTTCCCCTTAATTGCTCACAAAATACAGGTTCTGAGATCAACAGTGTGGGATATCAGAGTACATGAGCTTAATGCTTTTTATCTGAAAGTCCTCTCTTCACAATTTAGATGCTAACCCGTTTGAGATAGATAGGGTTATTGCCTTTCACAAAATAATGAAGTGAGGTTTCAATGGCACTAAACACATGTCTCCTCTAATTTTGGGACCATACAGAATTACAGCTGCAGAAATTAGCAATGCCACAACTATATGTGTCAAGGTTGAGAGTTTGTTGGGGTGGGAAGGAATGGGAGTGGTGAATTTTATTAAACAATCCGCACTTACTAGCTGATAGAGCACTAGATGTAGGCATGTCTAAGTGCATCAGATTTGTACAAACACGGTGAAGCATTACACATGAAATCACATTTTTAAAATAGCATATCGTACACAAAAAACATACATGTTCACTGAGCAGATTTGGAAAGGACTCCAAGATTAAAGCAGCAAGCCATGGATGCTGTCACCAGTTGTACAGTCATAAGCAAACATGAACTGGTGTTTTGAACAGAAAATCCATAAAGTACAACTCAATATGATGCCAAATGGTATAATCAATTTCTCAACTTACACTCCCATAAAAGTAGCCATAAGGGGAGGAAACACTTGCATTCTGATTGACATTGGTTGATTACAAACTGTATTCACTAGGAAACAACATGAAGTACTAAACCTATGGCATTTTAATGCTGCTGTTTTTGGAAGAGTGATGAGATACTGGACTCCTGTTGCCCTTCTCCTTGTTTACTTTCTTACCCAGTGTCATTACAGGGCTGATAAATACATAGGCAACTCAAGACCCACATGAAAGATACTTGGGTCTGCACCATTGCAAAAAGGAGTCCTTTTTATGAGTGCAGTCAGTGAGGCATACAATGCATGTGCTATCAGCTGGTCGCTGACAAGATGAAGCACCTACCCATCTTCACCAAACTGCAAAATCTGCATTACTATCCTACTTGCTTTTTATAAGAGTCATACAAACTCAAAACATTAACTCTGTTTTTCTCTCCACAGATGCTGTCAGACCTGCAATTTTTGTTTTTGCTTTTTATGAGTTCTACCCTTTTGAATTCTTGTCACCCTCTACACGTACAATAACGTTCAAGGAATGAGAGACTCATAACTTTTACACACACAGTAAGCACTGTTGTCCCATTAAAAGCAAGTTGTCAATCATTGATCTTTCAAAACAAATGCTGTGAAAGCATTTATTGAGCGCACAAATACAGTATCTCTGGTGGACCAGTGGCTGCTCCTGCTGTCTCAGGGGGTTGGGAGGGCAGGTAACTCCTCCTAAAGCTTTTGTGGTTGAACAGGGATCTACCCAAGAACATCATCTACAAAAAAAACTTGGTTACCTCCTGATCAGTTAATTAGTTTAAGATCTAATGAAGTGGGGCTCTTCAACCTGGACAAAATTAGCTGGGAGAAGATATTGATGGCTTAGAGAAAGTAAAACTGGTACAATAGTAGCAGCCCTGTGACAGCATGAGCTGTCATTTCCTGAGGCTCCACCTAGTCAGGTTTCAGAGGTCAGAGGCAGCGGTTTCACCTAGTTTACTGGGATGAAAAGAGGAAAGTGACAAGATGACAGATTATGGTAACAGGTGGTTTCCATTCCAGTTGTGACCCATAGCTGGACCCCAACCCTTCATTGTAACAAGGGTTATACTGCTGCTAGATGATCACTGGAAGACTGACTGAAGGCCGCTCTTTCAAGTTACATTAGCCAGCCAACTCCTGGATAGGTCAAAAACCACATGTCAAATGCTGCAGTGCCTCAACCTGCTGAATGAAAGTGGCCGATGGGCACAGCCATGGGTACAGGAGGTTTGAGCTCACAGCTTACTCTGCAAGGCAGCAATTTCCCACCAGACATCCACACAGATCATGGGCTGCTCAGACTATAAAAAATCAAGGAGGGAAAATAAAAATAAAACACACACACAAAGAATATGTGAAGAGTTTCACTGCATGTATTCCCAAGAAAAAAAAATCACATTTTATGTAAGTCACTTTACAGTTGAGTTAGTGACAGGCTCTGTGGTGTACTGGACAGTTTCTGTTGTAGACAGCACATCACTGTTATATTAAATATACATCACCATCCAGTTTGGCGAAACCCTCCAGTCTTTAAGCATTGCACTGCCCCGTAGATGAACATGAACCCGCCGTTACAGATTAGCAGTGTTAGTTTCTCCCCTTCCCGAGGATATGGATTGTGACTGAGTTTGGTTCGATGGGCGGTGACTTCTCTCTCAGCCCTCGCTTAGGTGGCTATTCTCTACAGGTGACCTGATGGTGAGCAATTCACGGTTGGGTGGGGCAGAGTAGGGACACACCCAAGTTCAAACCCATCCTCCCCAAATGTCCAAACACTTTGCCCACAGGGGTACATTGGATAATAAACAGGAGTAAGAAGCTGGCTGAATTGTCCCTTGCTAACTTGAGGATGCAAAGGCCAACTGTTGCCCTTACTGCCAATGATTGAGCCAGAAATCCCTGGGTCTGTGGGACTTGGCTACATACAGGTGAAGCATTAGGAGAGCCCTGGCCAGCTTTGATTTTTGTTGCTTTAAATAGATTTCTCCTCCCCTCCCCTGAATTTTGCTTGCATACACGGAGCATCACAGAAATGTCTCACTGCGGTTACACAAGTACCAGGCGTAATTCTAACCCACCCCCTGCAAACACACACACATACACACACACACATATATATTTATATATATTTATAGATATATATATATATATATACAGAAAATTTACAGAAGTTACACAACAGCAGACTGGGTACTTTCAAATCCAGTCACGTGTACGAGTGTGCAGCATTGAGCACAGCCAAGTACCTCAATCCCTGCTGCCTTCACACCCTGTCCCATTGGCCAGAGACCAATGGCTAAAGGCAGATCCTGGGCACGTGTTGTACTATGCTGTCATTGGAGTCACAGCAGAAAACAAAATGCTGCAACTTGCAAAGTGAACATTTGGTTGCACAAACCTTTTCCAGATGCTCACAAGCCTGACTCCATGACTGAAATTTAGCACGGAGCAAGTATAAACTTTAGCGAGTATTGCACCATCACTGAAACGGTTTTGGATACTTCAATTATTTAAGGGAAGGGAGAAGCAGCAAAAGAACTTGTTGGTTTAAGCGTGTATTAATTCAGTGCTTTGCACAGTGATGAACCCAACTCGTTCAGATTAACATTTTCAGCCAAGCAAAACTCACTGACTGCCCAAGATCAAAAATTAATTTCAATCCTTTTGGTTATGGGCAACAACTTAACAGCAGCCTGCTTTGAAGCTGAATCAGAATGGGCAAACAATTATATAAAACAAGACATGTACAGAGTTCTATCGCAGCACATGGGCTGGTTCGATAAGAACAGGTCAATTAATTACAAAACTTCATCTTCTGTTTGAGTGTGTAGCTTGATCAACCATAACCAACTTGGAGAGACAGGGCCGGCCTTATAGTTAGATCAATAACAACTTCACTCTGGGAAAGTAAGTCACTGCATAAATAAGGGGTTGATTTCCTTCTGCATTTAAGTGTGTTTATATGCACATCGACTCCTCAGTACCACTATATACCCTTGGCATTCGTACAAATGAGAAAGCAATGCTGCAGGAGTCAGAGGCCAGAAGAAAGCAAGGACAGAAGTGAAAATTTACACAGCTCTTGAATAATTTAAAAAAAGTAAAACAAAAAATAAAAAGGTAATATCACAAAGATCAGGCCCTGTGTAAATGGAGGGCTGCCTGAACTGGAATGGGGGTTGCGGGGTACACGCACGGATTGGGTTTTGCAATCTGCCTGTGAAGCAGTTTATAAACACGTGATTTTTTTTTTCTAAAAGCATCAATTACTCAGCAACCTGGAACGACAGCAGACGTTACACATAAAGAGGCAAGGGCTTCCTATCTGCAATATGATAGGCCTGCAGCACAAAGAGCAGGCAAAGCAACCCGCAATCCCACTTACATGGAAAGGAAGGAAGGAAAAATAGGTTGGAGCAAGCCTGCCCCCACCACAACCCACACACACACACACAAATAGAACGATTTATCTGGATGCCATAGGCTGTTTCTTTTTAACCTGGGGAGGAAAGGGACAAAGGGAAAGGGGAGAAAGAGCAAGAAGGGGAAGGGGAGGGGGAGAAAGAGCAAGAGAAATGGATGAAGAGGGGGTGGGGAGGCTTTATTTGCTGTGCTACAGTTCTTGGCTGTGGAGCACCAGCAGCTTGAGAAAGCTTCTCCATAAATGTGAGCTGCAGTTTGCTAGATGCCAGCATTCTGTTGGTTCTGGTATCGCCGTCGCCACACTTCCTGGATCTTTTTGCACCATTTGTGTGCATTCCCACTGGGATCCATTAAGTAATATGTCCGGTTAGGCTGCAGGACAAAACATCAATATAAGTGACACTGTGTAATTGCCTCATATCAGTTCACTGACACTATTATAAAGGCACACTTTGCTTGCACACATTTCTAAAGGAGAGAGATAACTCAGAATATCCTCATCAAAGTTTCTTGTTCAAAAGTAACCCTATTTGCCGTGTGTGAGGTACTAAGAGTAGGAATCAAATGCTTTATATAGAAGCACTTCCAAAGCACCAACATCAGAACAGAGCAAAGAATGGAGGCTGATCTATGTCCATTCCTGCACAATTCCACATGGGACCCTGTTGTATTCCTGAGTCACCTGGAGGGTCCAAGCAGCAAACAAAACCAGTTTAAAACTGCTTTTATGTCTCCATTGCTGCCACTTTCTGACTGCTGGGTTTTATGCAATCGACACGATTACTGGAAGCATTCCATGGGCCCTAGCCAAACTAGCAAGTTGACTTTGGTCTGCTACTGACTGCATACACCAGTAGCGCTGGGATGGCAATGCACCAGCACAGAGCAATGTAACAGCAGCTGAAGACTTTAACACTCATGTGCGCATAAGATGTAGAAGCAGAAGTAGGACATTCAGCCCATTGAGTCTGCTCCGCCATTCAACGAGGTCATGGCTGACCTGATAATCCTCAACCCCACTTTCCTGCCTTTTCCCCCATAACCCTTGATTCCCTTACTCATTAAAAATGTCTTTCTCAGCCTTGAATATAATTTAACGACCCAGCCGCTATAGCCCTCTGTGGTAAAGAATTCCACAGATTGACTACTCTGAGAAAAGAAATTCCTCCTCAGCTTTAAATGGGCGCCCCCTTACTCTGAGATCATGCCCTCTGGTCCCAGATTCTCCCACAAGGGGAAACAACCTCTCAGCATCTACCCTGTCAAGCCCCCTAAGAATCTTACATGTTTCTATGAGGTCGCCTCTTATTCTTCTAAACTCCAATGAGTACAGGCCCAACCTAGAACCCTTCTTTTTCACCGGGATATATCTTTGTTGAGAGTCATGAACTACTTTCTTAAACGTCTGCCATTGTTCATCAACCATCTTTTCTGCTAAACTCCTTTCCCAGTCCACTCCAGCCAACTCTGCCCTCATCCCTTTGTAATTACCCTTATTTAAGCTTAGCACAGTTGTTTCCGACCCAAGTTTCTCACTCTCAAACTGAATGCTAAATTCTACCATATTATGGTCACTGTTTCCTAGGGGATCCTTTACTCAGATCATTTATTAAACCTGCCTCATTACACATTACTAGATCCAAAATAGCTTGATCCCTGGTTAGATTCATAACATATTGTTCCAAGAAACTGTCCTGAATACACTATGAATTCTTGCTCCTGTCTACCTCTGCCAATTTGATTTTCCCAATCTACATGAAGATTAAAGTCACCCATGATTAAGGTACTGCCACTTTTACACGCCCTCATTATCTCCTGATTTATTCTCTGTCCTACAGTATAGCTACTGTCAGGGGGCCTATAGGCTACTCCCACTAGTGTCTTCTTCCCCTTGTTATTTCTTACCTCCACTCATATGGGTTCTACATCTTCTGATCCAAGATCCTTTCTTGCTATCGTACTTATTCCATCTCATAGTAACAAAACTACCCCACCACCCTTTCCTTCCTGCCTGTCCTTTAGAAAAGTCACACACCCCTGAATATTTAGTTCCCAACTTTGATCTTCGTGTAATCACGCCTCCATAATGGTTATAAGATCATATCCACTAACCTCTATTTGTGCCGTTAATTCATTTATTTTGTTCCGAATACAACGTACTTTAAGTAAAGAGCCATTCATTTTGCCTTTTTACCATTTTTTCCCCTTTTGACTCTATTTGATGCTTTTTTAAAATGTTTGTACACTCTGTCCCTTCCTGTCACATTCTGGGTATCATTACCTAATTAGCTGCCCTGCAAGGCTGCCATATCCTTTTGCTTTTTAAGCCTACATATCCCCTTTCCAGAACCCTGCCCTCCCCCAAGCCTATATACACACATCATCTTAGATAGTAAAATGCACCTTACATCAAAACCACACATTAGACCATTGGGTACTCATTGAGCCCATGAGCTGCATGTGGCAACTTCTTATGATGTCTCCCCGGGCCGTTTTTGGTACCATATTATGAAGATGAATTGGCTGCCTAAGCCAAGGGCTCCCAAAATTGTGGGTCTCAACCCCACAAACAACTGGGGTCATGAGCTTCCCCCCCACCTCTAAGGCAGCAGTACTGATTGTCAAGTGGCAATTCTGGCAGGACAGCCCTGAGATTGGTTCCATGACCCCATAATACATGCGCACATGCTCTTTTTTTCTTCTTGTCACGATTTGGAGGGTGTGGCCTCAAGGAATGAGTGAGACCTGAGCACTGGTTCCAGAGGCCGCAAAACGATTGTGGGGAACAAAACGATCACTTCCTACGCTTACAATTCTACCCACCCTCCGCACTCGCAATTAATCCCCCCAACCCCTCATCTCATGCAGCCCGGTCAAAATTTGTCAATATAACAATTGGCCCTCACTATTTTTCTGGGCAAAACCACTGCATTAAGCTGACATTGAGCAAAGATGCCACAATCTAATACTGGAGAATTAGCAGTTGATCTACAATTACAATATTTTATTGTTGGATCCAGACTCATGCACAAAACAAACTACCTATTAACAGACTTACAGTATGAACAAAAAAGGTTTTGAAGTTCTTGGCTTCTGGACGTAGCTCCTGTGACCAGGGAATCTCCCCTTTCAGAACCTTGTTGACGGGATCCACGTAATAGAGATGGGGGCCCTCGGTGAGGAGCAACTGTCTGCGTCGTGCAAACAGACCCTGCACAACCAAAAATCATCAATAAAAGCAACAGGCTCAATTTACAAGACAAAGCTAGCCCGGAACTGGGGAATGGCACAGCTACATCAGGATCATTGTAGCAAATAGCAGACACAAAGCCCTGATACATCCCCAGTTCACAAATCATTTAGGCAGTCCCACCCCACTAGGGTCAACTGCTGATGCTTCACCACTCTCTCCATAAATGCTGCACCTATCTGCGGGAGGGAGGGGGGCACATGCTTTCTCCACCTAACCTATCAAAGCATCTAGCCTACCAGACAGGGGCGCCTGGGCTCTCTGCACCCAGCCTACCAGAGGAGAGCGCGCTCTCTGAACCCAGCTTATCAGGCAGGGGCGCGTGTGATTTCTGCTCCTAGGCTGGGGGGGGGGGGGGGGGGGGGGGGGGCACGCTCTTTGCATCTAGCATATCAAAAAGAGGCACATACGCACTCTGCATCTAGCCTATCAGACAGCAGTGCGCATAATCTCTGCACCTTGCCTGTTAGACAGGGGCGCCTGCGCTCTTTGCACCTAGCCTATCAGAGAGAAGGGCGCGCTCTTTGCGCCTCGCCTATCAGAGAGAAGGGCGCGCTCTTTGCGCCTCGCCTATCAGAGAGAAGGGCGCGCTCTTTGCACCTCACCTATCAGAGAGAAGGGCGCGCTCTTTGCACCTAGCCTATCAGAGAGAAGGGCGCACTCTTTGCACCTAGCCTATCAGAGAGAAGGGCGCGCTCTTTGCACCTAGCCTATGAGAGGAGGGTGTGCTCTCTGCACCTAGCCTACTGGGGGTGGCATGCTCTCTGCACCAAGCCTACGGGGGGAGGGAGCACATGCTCACTACATCTAGCCCATCAGACAGGGGCGCGCGTACTCTCTGCACCCAGCCTATCAGACAGCGGCACGCATGTTCTCTGCACCTCACCAATCGAGGGTGGCGCACATTCTCTGCACCTAGCCTATCAGGGAGGAGCGCATGCTCTGTGCATCTATCCTATCAGAGAGCAACGCGCATTCTCGGCACCTAGCCTATCTGGGGAGAGGGGGGGTGCACGTTCTCCATGCCTAACCTATCAGGGCTGTTGGCATGCTCTCTGCACCCAGGCTATGGGGGAGGGCATGTGTGTTTTCTACACCTTGCTTATCAGACAGGGGCGCGCGCTCTCTGGACCTAGCCTATCAGAGAGAAACGCTCCTACACTATCAGATCTCCTTAATATCTTATAAACTTCAATTAAACCACCTCTTAATCTTCTAAGCTGCAGAGAATACAACCCCATTTTGTGTAACCTTTCCCCGTAAGTTAATGCTTGGAGTTTAGCTATCATTGTTGGACTGGAAGCATACTGATGTCCAAACTTCTCCTGAACATACTCTAGGAACTCTACCCTTTACACTATTACTATCCCAGTCTATATTAGGATGATCCTCCATTATAACTACTCTATAATTCTTGCACTGCTCTGTAATTTCCTTGCAAATTTGTTCCACTACAGCTTTCCTACTAGTTGGTGGCCTACGAAATACATATAGCAATATATAACGGTACCGCTATTATTTCTTAGCTCTAGCCAAGTGGATTCTGTCCTTGACCCTTCTGGGGCACTGCAACGTTCATCTGAACCAATACATTACCAGATAAGACTGCAGCAGTTCAAGGAGGTAACTTACCACACCTTCTCAAAGGCAAATAGAGATGAGCAACAAATGCTTGCCTTCCTATGATATTCAAATCCCATGAAAGAATATTCAAAAAAATACTGCTACCCCTCTGTCTTTCTTTTCTTCTTGATCATTCCTGAACACCTTGTATCTAGAAATATTTAGCACCCAGTCCTGCCCTTCTTTGAGTCAGGTAGCCATTATCGCAACATCACATTTCCATGTGCCTAACTGCACTTTCAGCTCATCAACCTATTTACCAGACTTCACACATTCACAGTAACCCTTTTTTAGACTTTATTACACCCCCCCTTACTCTGACACCTAGATAGGGAACGGCTGCCCTGGGGACCAGGAAACCAGGGACTGGAGCCACTCAGTAGCTGACCAGATCACCGCTTTGTGTCCCAAACACTAAGCATGAAACAATAAGTGCCAGAGTCTCTTACACTTTTCCAGAACCACTTCATCCAATTCAGGGTCGTGGGGAGTCAGATCTTATCCTGACAGAGTCTCTTACACATCGATGGAAAATAAAACATACCTTCCTCTTATCAACTGGACCCATCTTCAGGATTAAATTGTTTTCTACAAACTGGTGCCTGAAAGACAAAAGGCCAGTATTAATTACACTGTGCAAACTAATGGGAGAAATGCAGAACAGATAAGCAATGTCCTACCAGTGATATTACAAACTTGTGTTGGGGAGGGGAGAGAGAAAAGGGAGCAGGGACAGCCAGCACACACCAGCCAATGCCCAACAACCCCTGTAAATATTTTAAAAATCTCCGGGAGCCCCCTTTAAATACAGACACTTCCTTGGGCCTGCAATCCAAGACAAGTACCAAATACCCAGTTGAACACAGTAATATCATTTCAAAATGTGTTTTTTCGAATACAATGACAGTAATAACATTGGAATAAGCAAAGAAACAGCTGCATTCACCAATGTGAATGTTTGTACATCAGAAATATCCCATAAGTAGCCATAACATCAACGAGCGGTGAATCAGACGTTTTGTGGTAGAAGGAGTTTTTTGTAATATTCTTTCATGGGTAAGGCGTACATTTGTTGCCCATCCCTTATGGGTCTTAGAAGGTGGTGGTGAGCCGCTTTCTTGAATTGCTGCAGTTTATGTGGTGTAGGTATACCCACAGTGCTGTTAGGGAGTTCTAGGTTTTTGGCCCAGCAACAGTGAAGGAACGGCAATATAGTTCCAAGTCAGGATGGTGTGTGGCTTGAAGCAGAACTTGGAGGTGGTGGCGTTCCCATGTATCTGCTGTCCATGTCCTGCTAGATGGTATATGCTGTGGGTTTGGAAAGTGCTGTTGAAGGCGACTTGGCAAGTTGCTACATCTTGTAAATGGTACACAATTCTGCCATGGTGTACCAATGGAGGAGGGAGTGAATGTTTAAGGTGATGGATGGGGTGCCATTTGAACAGGCTGCTTTGTCTTGGATGGTATCCAGCTTCAGTGTTGTTGGAGCTGCGCTCATCCAAACACGTAGAGTGTATTCTATCGCACTCCTGACTTGTGCCTTGTAGATGATGGACAGGCTATGGGGAGTCAGGAAGTGAGTTGTTCGCCACAGAATCCCCAGACTCTGACTTGCTCTTGTAGGCACAGTATTTATATGGTTGGTCCAGTTGTGTTTCTGATCAATGGTAACTCTCAGTGCAAAATAGTGGGAGATTTAATGATGGTAATGCTGTTGAGTCTCAAGGGGAGATTGGAGATGGCCATTGTCTGGCACAATGTCACTTGCCACTTATCAGCCCAAGCCTGAATGTTGTCCAGGTCATGCTGCACATGGACACAGATCGCTTCAGTTCTGATGAGTCACGAATGGTACTGACCACCACGCAGTGAACATCCCCACAACTGATCTTATGATGGAAGGAAGCTAACTGATTAAGCAGCTGACGATGGTTGGGCCTAGGACACTACTGCAGTAATTCCTCAGGGTAATGTCCTGGGGCTGAAACGATTGGCCTCCAGCAGCTAGTTGTGGAACATGTATTGAGCCGGGATGTTGTTAGGGCCCATAGCTTTTGCTGTATCCATGGCCTTCAACTATTTCTTGATATCACGTGAATGACTCAAATTGACTGAAGACTGGCATCTGCAATAATGGCGATCCCAGGAGGCCACCAAGGTGGATCATTCACTAGCTATTTCTTGCTGAAGATGGTTGCAAGTACTTCAGCCTTGTCTTTTGCACTAACATGCTGGGCTGTTCCATCACTGAAGATGGGATACTTATGGAGTCATCTTCTCTGGGTGCTGACAAGGACACCAGGAGAACTCCATGTTTCTCCAGCAGTGTATGAGCTGGAGCTACAGGGAACAGCTGTTGTGAGTGTTGTGTATTTGGGAGATGGCCAAGCATGAAGGGAGAAGGTGGACACACATTGATGCAGCTTACCAGGGATTTCTGTTGGCTTGTTTCTCAAGCAGCAGCCGTTTATCCTCGTCTGTAAACTGAAGATCCAGTTCAAACGAATTGTCGTTGAGGTCATGGATGTACTGGTCAATGTTACTGCCTGACCTCTGGGGTGGGCTGGGCTCCAGCGTAGACAGTGACTGTGAAGAGCTGGAGGGACCCACCTGCATGCAACCAAACTGACTGAGGAGGTCATCATACTGCAGTCAGCCACCGAGATAGAAAGAGAAAAAGAAAGGTGTTAGCTTAATAACTTGCATTTCTGGAATGCTCTCACATCAAACAACTGTTTAACAGAGAGGAAAAAGGCAGATTAGTAAAATGGGAGGGAATATTTGGGAGGGAGAATGTGAAAAATAGAATGATCAAAGAGAAGGGAAACAAACAGATAAATATTTGAAGGGAGAAAGTGAAAAGGCAGAAGAATGGAATTAGAATAGAGAGCTCTAGTAGGGGAGCCAGTTCTGGCACAGATTTGAGGTGCTAAATGAGGGCCTGCTGTGTTGTGAATTCTGCCAGACTGCAATTTCCTCCTCCATATAACCATGTAACATCAGAAAAGACTTGTAGGAGGCCTTGGAAGGTAGGGAAGTAGCAAGGCAAACTGTTTTGGGAAAGTATTAGAAAGGGCGGAGATATAATAACTGAAAGATCGGCCTCATTTATTGGAGAGGGGCTATGCTTGGAGTTATGGCTGGAAGAGACTTCAGTCCAATTCTAATATCCATACCCATGTACACACACAAGGAGAGCAGGTCTATCACAGTCTAGTGTGATGTCACCCACATCACCAACGTGGATTCCAGCAGTGACTGCAGTGAACAGCAGGATTAATTCAAAATCAAATATCAGAAGCAGAGCAAAAACAAGAAGATGATTATTAAAGTATAAAATGATATAAAAAATGGTAAAGCAATTTGGAGCAAAGGTGCAAGTACTCACATTGCCATAGCAATCCTCGTCATCCTCAGACATTGCCGGGAGATATGCGGTGAGTTTTGGAGGGATCTGAAGGTGCAGATTCTCCCAGGCAACAGGTTCAAAGAACGGATGGGCTTTGAGGAGTCCATAACCTCCCAGCTCTTCACAACCAAGGCGTTTGGTGTGTTCAAACACCTAGAATGTAGGGGTAGGGAAAACATTCTTGATATCAGAGGCAAGAATACCGAAATAGTTCCAAACTCTGGTGCCCATTCCATTATCCTCTTCACTCATTAATTTAGTTGGTGCTGTAATAAAATCCTTTTAATTCTCTCAATAGTGTGAATTCACTAACCACGTCCTACAAACAGCAATCAGATGATTTACCAGTTAATATGTTTATAATATGTTTTGGTGGCAGAGATGTGTTGGCCAAAACACTAGAAGTACTCCCCGTTTCTTTGAATAGGTCACAGAATCTTTTACAGCCCACTGACCAGGTAGTTGTGGCCTTAACATGTCATCTGAAAGACAACATCCACAAAAGTCCCCAAGTATTGCACTGAAATGTTGGCCTGGATTAGAACGTTCACTGGACTAGGGTTTGAACCCATGACTTTGTCTGCCTCAGACAAATGCATTACCAGCTGAGCAAAGCCATGAAGCAATAGCCTAATCCAATAGCCTACAGCTCACCCAAGTAACAAGTCTACAATCACAGCAAGTGAGCTTCAGACCAGTAGAGCCTGCACTTGTACAGTGGGTACACTGCTGAACATTTCATTTTTCCACATTATTCTAGAGTTCAAGCAAAATAAACATATCAGAGATAAATAATTAGGTTTATGGTCATCCACAGGTTTTATGAAAGGGAAATTGTGTTTGACTAATTTATTGGAGTTCTTTGAGAAAGCAACAAGTAACGTGGATGAAGGGGAACCTGTTGATGTAGTATACTTGGATTTCAAAAGGCATTTGATAAGGTGCCACATTAAAGGTTACTACACGAAATAAGGGCTCATGGTGTAAGGGGTAACATATTAACGTAGATAGAGGATTGGTTAGCCAACAGGAAGCAGAAAGTAGGGACAAATGGATAACTTTTGGGCTGTCAAATTGTAACTAGCGGAGTGCCACAGGGTTCAGTGCTAGAGCCTCAACTATTCACAATCCATATCAATGACTTGGATGAAAGTTCAGAAGGTATAACTGCTAAATTTGCTGACGATTCAAAGATAGATATAAGAGTAAGTTATGAAGAGGACATGAAGAGTCTGCAAAGGGATATTGGTAGGCTAAGTGAGTAGGCAAAAAATTGGCAGATGGAGTACAATGTGGGAAAACGTGAACTTGTCCACTTTGGCAGGAAGAATAGAAAAGCAGCAGATTATTTAAATAGAGAGAGATTGCAGAACTCGGTGGTACAGAGGGGTCTGGGGTCCTGGTACATGTTTCTATACAGATACAGTGATTAGGAAGGCAAATGGAGTATTGTTGTTTATTGCAAGAGGAAATGAATATAAAAGTAGGGAAGTTCTGCTACAGTTGTATAGGGTGTGGGTGAGACCACATCTGAAGTACCGTGTACAGTTTTGGTCTCCTTATTTAAGAAAGGATATAATTCCATTAAAAACAATTCGGAGAAGGTTCACTTGATTGATTCCTGGGATGAGGAATTATCTTATGAGGAAAGGTTGGACAGACTGGGCCTATATCCATTAAGAATTAGAGGTGATCTTACTGAAACATAAGATCCTGAGGGGACTTGACAGGGTGGATGCTGTGAGGATGTTTCCCCTAACAGGAAGAACTGGAACTAGGGGACACAGTTTAAAAATAATGGGTCTCCCATTTAAGACTGAGATGAGGAGAAATATTTATTCTCCTCATTATTCTGTGGAATTTTGTTTCCCCAGAGAGCAGTGGAGGATGAATATTTTTAGGGCTGAGTTGGATAAAATCTTGATTGACAATGGAGTCAAAGGATACAGGAGATAGACAGGAAAGTGTAGTTGAGCCACATTCAGATCAGCCATGATTTTATCAAATGGCGGAACAGGCTTGAAGGGCTGAATGGCCTACTACTGCTCCTAAAATGTTTGTTTGCACATGCAGAATAAAGCTAGTTGATGGTGACAAGCTTTTACTATACAATCAGCAGCAGAAGTGAATCAGGAGCAAGGGAACTGCATACACAGATTTAAAATTTCAGAGCTGGACACCCCTCAAAGTCAAAAAGCAGTGAGGGTGGACTTCTCTCCCATGACCACTATAAAAACAGAAAGCATCCAAGTTTGATAATGATTATTTTACAAACAGTGTCAAATTGAAAGTATTATTTGGGAATTCCAATCTCCCTATGAATCGAACCGTTGGATCTGTACATTCAATGCATGAGCTTTCTTTTTATACAGATTCTCAAAACATCAACCAGTTACTAAGCATTGCACAGTAAATGATAGTTATTAACAACAGTCCCTCTCACAGGGAGATAAATCCCATGTGGTCTTCAGGTTAAAGACATCGTTTGTATTATGGAATACATCATATCTTGCAACCTTATTTTTATTAAAGCTGATTTGAGATTAGTTATTCAATGAGAAACTGAGAGTATGGTTGTTTGGAGGTCAGGATTTTGTCTGCAGCACAGGCTGGAGAACACAGACATTAAATCACTTACCAAAAGTTGCTGCACCAAATCTTTCGCTTTTGGGAAAAACTTTTCTGGGAATTCATATTCTAATTTAATAATTTTTTGGAATATGAGATATTCATTGCTGTAGAGGGGAAAAATCATGCAAAGATTAACAAACAGTATTAAGTAGACTTCAAGACAATTCAAAAGTTCACTGGGCTTATCAAACCTTGGATAAGACCTTCTTGAGCGACATGTTCAATGCAGGATCAGGGGTGGGGGGAGGAGGACTGGTGGTGTCCAGGTCCTGGCAGCATTCTCCATGACCTAACGAAGTAGCAAGTGAGCGTACTGACCCGTGCACAAAGACTTGCAGGTTAGGCAGTTAAATTTGCAGTCCAGTCAAGTTCATCGACTTCTGCTGGTTCTGCGATAGGGGAATACAAATGGTTTCAGTGCCTGGATGAAGTGGACACAAACAGCCAGGGATCTCACAGTGGTCACTAAAGCTGTGACTCTTGCTGAAAACTGCACAGGTGAGGCCAGGATCAGATTCATTTGCAACATTCCACATGACTAAGCACCTGCTAACACCTCCACATGTAGGTTGGCTACTTGGGGGGGTGCTGAAGGTGCCTTCCTCATTCCTGCAAGGAGAGGGACCGGTGCTTTTAATAAAATGCAAAGGCTGGCACCCTCGAAGACTCAGCTGGTTAAGTGCAACAAATCTCTCAGACCACGGTGGTCCTGGATTGAACCATAGTCTGTGCAGAGTGAGCTGATCAGCTAAATTAGAGAAAGGACACAGCTTGATTTGTGGATCAGGACTGCTGCTCCTGAGTAACATCTAACAACCCCGGCTGGCAAAGGTACATACTGGGCATGGTTGGCATGCTTTATTGGCCAAATAGCCTGTTCAAACATAATGAATAGTTTCTTTCTACTGTACCATGTACTTACACAAAGAACCAATGCCTTCATGAGATTGGGGGGGGGGGTTGTGGGTGGGTGAGGAGGAGAAATCTTTAAAAAAAAATCAAACCAGGTGATGAAATTGCCCCATTAATCATTTAAGTTCTTCATTGTTTCGTAGATGGTGATGGGCTTTCCACTGGGTTAATGCAGCAAGTCACATTTCCACTATCTGAACTGATGGGCATGTGACTAAAGACACTTCTTCACCAATAAGTGATAAAGGTCAAGGACTTTCCTACCACTTCATAAATCAAATTGTTTAGTAAGCATCGCAGATTGAAAAGTTACAATACTTGCTACTTAGAAACATTTATTTAAAGAAAGTAAAGTCTAAGTTCCATTGCCAATGAATAGAATTTGGTCCCTTGCTATCAATTCACGTCCGTCTTAATCAATGAAGAATGTAGTGACAAGGCAGCTCACAGTTATCCCAACATACTTCAGCACAGTACCATGCAATTTCTAGTCTGTGCGCATTGGCTTGCAATCCCAAGATGCTTTGACTGTGCCATCAATGGACAGTTCCAGAAGACATCAAGTGCAGTAGGGGAAGAGGGCAAAAGAAAAGTAGGGGCCATTTATTGATGGCACCCCATGCAAAGCAGACCAGCTGTAAACCAAACCCTATTAATCAGGAATGGCACATCATACAATGAAGATAAGGAAGGAGCAGGAACTAGTAGCAAAAAAAAAAAGGCATGAGAAAGTCCTTCAAAAAGTATATTACAGCACCTGGAAGTCTCTCTCTATACAGTTTTATTCAGAGTGCCTTCAGCTAAGTTAATGGGAATTATTTGAAAATAAGTCAAACTTAGTAGTGGTATTGACAAGTTTAAACTGTTCTTTAGCGTAGTGTCCTAGGCTCAACTATGTTCAGCTACTTCATCGATGATCTTCCTTCCATCATAAGGTCAAAAGTGGGGATGTTTACTGATGGCTGCATAATGTTCAGCACCATTCGCAACTCCTCAGATACTGAAGCAGCCCATGTCCAAATGCAGCAAGACCTGGACAACATCCAGGCTTGGGCTGACAAGTGGCAAGTAACATTCATGCCACATAAGTACCAGGCAATGACCATTTCAATAAGAGAGAAACTAACCATCGCGCCTTGACATTCAATGGCATTATAATCACTGAGTCCTCCACTATCAACTTCCTGGGGGGGGGGGGGGGGGGGGGTTTACCATTGACCAGAAACTGAACTGGACTAGCCATATAAATACTGTGGCTACAAGAACAGGTCAGATGCTAGGAATCCTGCAGCGTGTAACTCACCACCTGGATTCCCAAAGCCTGACACCATCCAGGACAAAGCAGCCCGCATGATTGGCACCCCATTCACATTCACCCTCTCCCCTACCGACGCACAGTGGCAGCAGTGTGTACCATCTACAAGATGCACTGCAGGAACTCACCAGATCTCCTTAGACAGTACCTTCCAAACCCATGACCACTACCAGTTAGAAGGACAAGCAGATATATGGGAACACCACCGGCTGGAAGTTCCCCTCCAAACCACTCCCCATCCTGACTTGGAAATGTATTGCCATCCCTTCACTGTCACTGGGTCAAAGTCCTAACACCCTGTGGGTGTACCTACATCACATGAAATGCAGGGTTCAAGAGGTCACCACCACCACCTTCTCAAGGGCAATTAAGGATAGGCAATAAATGCTGGCCTAGCCAGCAACGCCCACATTCCACGAACGAATTAAAAAAAAGACAATGGACCAAATTGCCAGAAATGAAATCTTGTAGGGGCCTTATCCCGTATCACAACGTACCATCCATCTCATCGGCTCAAGTACTTACCCAGCCCTAAATGGTGGCAGTCCAGCTACCAGCTGGTATATAATGCAGCCAAGAGCCCAGAGGTCAGAACTGTATGGGGTTAGAAAAATAAACGTCAGTCATTGTATTTGCACACATGTACTTCAACAAAGGTGAAACAGTTGGAGAATCCTGCTCTGTGAATAAACTGAAAGTGATGTGAGTCCAAGCTTGAGCTAGATTATCAGGATCATGCCTGCCATTCCATTCAGTTCCCATTTCAGCATCGCAAGTGCAATCCACTGCTATCTCAGAAAATAAGTAGAGTGGGGAGAGAGCCCAGTCTCCCAGGAATTGTGCCCGAGTGATAATGATACATATTTACAGGAACCCATTGGGTGGGATGGGAGTAAACCAAATGATTTTTTTTTAAAACCACAGTCCAACAATTGAAAAAAAATGTTTAACTAACCTCTCCTGTTGTTCATTTGGGCTCAGTTGTGATATTCCCTAAAGCTGAGACACATGGTCATTGGTCACACATGAATACAGTAAGTCCTCACTTAATGTCGACGCACATAATATTTTTTCACTTTAACATTGTTCATATAGTGTCAGAATATCCGTTTAATGTTGCCAGTTTCACTTTAACGTTATTTGCCAGAGACTTCCTCTTCTGCGGCCTGTCTGCTCACATGATTTTCCCCAGTTTTTCCACCCTCATTCTCAGTCTCTCTTCCTCCCGCTTGCCTACTCCTAGCCTCTGTTCTCACCCAAGTCCTCGAGGTCTGTTCTTCAGCAGTTCCCGACTCCTGCTTCTGGGTCTGCTCCTGGCTTCCAAGTCCTGGGCTCCACCTAGTGGCAGAAGTTGGTCAGTGCTGGCAGCTGCTAACTGCACCAACCAACTTTTGCCATTAGATGGAGCCTGGTCAATCTAAATGTATTAAGGTGGAGAACAGCACTGTACTTTTTTAAATAATTTAATTTGTATATTGCATTTCTTTTATATTTAGTGATGCATTTTATTTTGCAAGTTATTTCAGCTAGGAATGCACAGTGCTGTACATGTATGGTACATTATTTCAACTCGTACATTTATTTTTCCCCAGCGAGAAAGGAACATTGATAAAAACAAAAACAAAAAACTGCAGATGCTGGAAATCCAAAACAAAAACAAAATTACCTGGAAAAACTCAGCAGGTCTGGCAGCATCAGCAGAGAAGAAAAGAGTTGACGTTTCGAGTCCTCATGACCCTTCGACAGAAGGGTCATGAGGACTCGAAACGTCAACTCTTTTCTTCTCTGCCGATGCTGCCAGACCTGCTGAGTTTTTCCAGGTAATTTTGTTTTTGAGAAAGGAACATTATCTGGCTTTAACATTGATTTCTCTGGGAACCCATAGTTCACTTGAAGTTGTTTCATTTCAAGCTGCGATTTTTAGGAACACAACCACAACTGTAAGTGAGGATTTACTGTAATATGCCATTTGGGTGCAATACCAGACGGTGATCAGCAGCTGTAGAGAAACTGTACCCTATGAAGGCGTCAGCACCATTCTGGGTGGGGATGGGGGAAATTATTGCAAAATACCAAGCTTAAAGAGAAGTACCAGTGTCAACAGATGTGCATTGTGAGTTTCCACTTGCCTTTTACAAGCTGATTTCTCAGTCAGAAGCTCTGGTGAAACATACTGTGCTGTTCCAACAAAAGAATTTGCTCGTGCTGCAATACCAAAGCAAGACAAAGCTGTGAAACACTTTTACAGAACAATGGTACACTTATTCACCACACTTTGTATTGTTACCCAAGTGTTTTAAATTCAATTGACAGCGAGTGAAATTACACAGGCTTAAACAAAAGTAAGAGCACAAATATTTCATAGGCACTTTCCATAGTCAAAATACCATTCAAAGTTTGTATTTATACAGCATCTTGTGAACCCTCTCAGGAACAGATTAACTTCATAAGTGCTGTGACTTACAGACATAAACACTGCATCCAGACTGTGCTGTGACTCAGTTTGGAGTGCCTGTCGCTAACACATGTTTACTCCCCAGGACTTGTTTGGTTATTCATTTTTTGCATATCAATTTTCCACTCAAAAGGTTGACGGACAGGAAAGGGTTAGTTCTGCACCTTGCGTACTATCTGAAGATAATACTTTCGCTGTTCCGAAGTCGGTAATCCGTATGTGCATGTCCTCGCTCAGCAAAATATTCTCTGGTTTAAGGTCCCTGAAATCATTTTTAAAAAAGGGTTAAGTCACAAAGAACCTTCCAATTGGACATCTAATGTTTATGACTGGGCAAAGGTACAAAAAACTAACCTCATCCTGACCAAACCTACTCATTTTCTCAAAATATGTTTCTCATCCTGCTCTCCCCAATCAGAAGTCCCCTGAAGTGACCTATACTGCTCCCCTCAGAAGACTTTCTATTGGTCCACTATTATCTTTGGATGAATTAGTCTCGCCCGACTTCCCTTTCCACCCCTAAATTTTAATTGTTACCTTCAGGTTTTCACCAGAAAACAAGGAGCAAATCAAAGGGTTGATTCGGAGCATCATCACCAACCTCTCCAGCCCAACCCAGAGACAGACCAAGGGTCCCCTCTCCCCCAGAGAGGAAGCAAGCCCTCGCTACCCCCAGAGGCAGTCCTGCTCTCCTCAAAACTACTTTGGCCTTGCTACATCTCTCTCCCTTCAAATAAAAACAAATTCCTCAACTGTATTGAGCACTCACCAGCCATTCCAGTCCCTCTCCTGACATCTGCCTCTCTTTGGCCTAAGAATACATATATTCTTCCATGTAAGGGCACTATACAATTGAGTCATAATACATCAGAATATAGCAGTGAATGTTACATATATTGCTGCCCCCACAGTGTCATGCCCATGACTGCAGTTTGTTTCCACTCAGGAGCCAGAATGTCATGGCCTATTTGCAGTCTGAGACACGAATGAGCAGATGTCTCACTGACAGAAAAGCAGTAGCACAGTATCGCCTTTTATAGGGTTCAATACATTTTGAGAATTGGCCACAACAACTGGAGATGGGATGGTAGGATTTTTCAGTATTAGAGACCCAGTTTTCAACATGCAGACGTGGAGATGAGGCAAGGGCTTTAGCAACACATGAGCATTCTTTGAACAGTTATCTGGTGCGGCCCACACTTGACCTTTAAATGACGAGCTGCAATGTAACGGGCAACTGCTGACTCTAAGTGGATGGCTGTTTCTTTAGTATTCAATGTGGGACCAGCACTGGTTACAATGTCTTTCCACCAGGTTCAACTGCTGAGTGGTGGAAGTGCGACTGTATTGAAGAGCAAGAAATATAAACAGAAAATGCTATAAATACTCAGCAGATCAGGCAGCATCTGTGGATAGAGAGAATTAAAGTTTCAGGTCAATGGCTTTTAATCAAACTGAAAAAAGCTACAGTTGTAACAAGTTTTCAGCAAATGCAGATGTAGGGAAAAGAGTGGGGCGGGGCAGAGTGGGGGGAGACCAAAGGCAACATCTGTGATAGAGTTGAAGGGAGGAGAGATTAATGACAAAAAGGATGATGATGATGATGATGCTGCAAGGCACAAACAGGTTGTAATGGGACAAGAAATAAAAGATGGCTCTATAGACGGTGTAAATGACAACAGCAACATCATTACCAGCACCTTCTGTCCATCTTGTGGAGTAAGCGGAAGAATGCAGCAGTCTGCTATCATGACCAAGCTTCCAGTCAATTGTCATTTTCCTTCTCCGCCCACTACCACAGAGATTTCCGTCATAGCCTCCTACACTGTTCCAACGAAACTCAAAGTTCAAGGAACAGAACTTCATCTGTCGATTAGGTACTTTTACAGCCTTCCAGACTCAACATTGAGTTCAACAATTTCCAATCTTAACCACAGGTCCTATCTTTTCAGAGGCCAGGTGTTGGTAAGGATTCTGCTGCTGCTATTTACAGTTCCTCTAGACCCATTTTTGTTTTTTTTTGTCCCATTACCGTTCCATTTTGCTTTGCAAACCTTCCTTCATTAATCTCTCCTGCCTTTCACCGTATAACAGACCTTCCCTTTTGTTCTCCCCACCCTCAACCTGCCCATGTACTTTCTTAAAATTGGTTACATCATTAACTTTGTCCAGTCTGACATAGGTCATTTCTCTCTCCACCTGATTATTTCCAGGATTTTTTGTTTTTGTTTCAAGTTTCCAGCATCCACAATATTTTGCCTGTTGCATTGAAGAGGAGTTCCACTTACAGCACATTCCCTCCCCACTCTGACCTCAATGCCCACATAGTTCATATCTTTTCAATTCCACTACCACATTCTTGTGAAATCCAAGGCAAAGTACCCACTATTATCTCCACCTTCCCATCATCCATCAGATTTATTTTTTCATGTCTAATCCACTTTATCCATTTACTGCTTTTTCTTCAATTTGCTTTGATAAAATCCTTTACTACCTACCTTGTTACCTGCCACTCCATGGCTTTTCTAATCTTCCTCCCTTCCCCTCCAGATTTCTCATATTCAACTCAATTTTCTATTGTATTATGAATCGTAGATTTGTCAGATGACTCGGAGTCTCAGTTAAATTCTGCTATTCACCCAAGGAGTTCCAGGTTTATCTGAACACCTTTAATCTGTGTGAACATCTAGTCTGTGCCCTAATAACCTCTGACTATATTGTCTTTTGACCAATTTTCATCACAATTTATCCTTACCTAATTCAAATTATTTTCCAGTCAAGTACCTTAACCTCTGACTGTTGTGTGCATTCAGTTCAAGTTTTTGATCCTAGGTTCAGACCATGAAAGCAAGGCTTGCAATCTGAACTGACGCATTAATATGAGTTATATGGTAGAACCCAGATTTCATCACCCGAAATCACCGGTAAGGAGGCACAAATTGGGTGTTAGATGCTTTCCCATGTTTTAGAGGTAGGCAGCGTATATTGTTTCCCTCAACACAGGTGCATTCTCCATCAGAAGTTGCTGGAAATTGATTAAGTGCTTACGTTTCTCTTCTTGGTCCAAGATTACCTGTACCGGTTCTATTGCTGCTAACGCAGCACAGACTAGCGAGTTAAACAGAACTTTGTGGTCTGCATGGTTCAACTGAAAGCCAGTGATCCACTGGGAAAGTAACTTATTTTTGCATTGATAACTAATACAAAATAGTGAAACTCCTTACCTGTGTATGATCCCAATCTCATGTAAGTATTCTAGCGCTGAAACAATTTCAGCAGAATAAAATCGTGTGCAGTTCTCATCAAACGAGCCCTGCTTACGAATGTATTTAAGAAGCTCTCCATTTTTAGCATAACTAAGGCCAAAATCTGCATTTAAGTTAAGGACCCAATTGTGCTTTACTATAATATTAACAGAATACCAAGATGAAAAAAAACTGAATTTGTAATTTTTAAATAATAATTTAAACTCATGCAAGACAAGCAACAAGTTCATGGCTTCCCGGCATTTTCTTTCAAGCAATGACTGGGACATTCCAAAAAAAAAAACAAAGGATACAGAGCTTCTCATCATCCTGAAAAGTGAAGTAGAGTTTTACAAAAAAGGGGTGATCCAGGCGTGACATGATATCCCTCTCTCGGGTAACATATGGTACCTTGTTCTCCTTAATGATATGACGCTTCTCCAGGATTTTAACTGCAAGGCAACAAGGAAAGTGCTTCACTGAGGCTGCGTGTTAATTAGAAACAGATTACTCTAGTTTTCTACTGATGCTGCTGGTTCTTACCAGTACACAGCTCCAAAGGCAACAACAACCCTGTGCCATCAATTTTGCCTTTATATATTCCCAGAAAATGAGTGCTAGTTGGCTATAGAACATGGGGAGCTCAAAGCTGAAATGAATCCGATCTCCACCCAACATTCCAAAGCACAATTCCCCGCCGAGGTCACAAGACAGGGAAAAGAGAACCTAGATGAATTTCAACTCCATAGACTATGAAAACCCCAGGCCAACAGTAACTGGCTGGCTGTTGGCCAGGCTAACATCTGCTAACTCCAGGTGGTCTGTTTGGCTTAGTGGGGATGACTTTCTGTTCAATTTGGCAGAACAGCAAGAAACTATAAACATTCACACATTTTCCTTGCAGGGCAATCCTTAAGCTGTTGTACCATCCAACTAAACAAAATGAAAAAAATAAGTTTGAGGTTAATGCTCCCACTGTCTGTCTCACTACTGTGTTGACCCAGGGCCATTCACCAACTTGCTGGCAGGCTCCTGGAAACATTGGTCTTAACCTGTTGTCAAGGGTTGGGAATATGGCATCCTTTCCCACTTCAGATTTAATTTGCTTCTGACTTCAGGGCAATGGAACACAGAGTCAGGCCTTTACTATGGCCAAGGTCCAGAACATAATGTAGCCAAACCCAAGTTGCATCATCCTATGCCTCAATGCATATATGGCTCCACGACATTGCCATGGGGGTTTAGGAAACCTGTACAGGACTTTGGGATCTTACAGCCAATGTAAGCCAGAAAGCAGTTTTCCCAAGATGACTGCAGCCACGTGTATGAGTCATGATGGGGTCGACAGCCTGAAACCACCACACAAACTTGTTACTTACTAGCATATTCTTTACCAGTTGCTTGCTCGCGGGCCAATACAACCTGCATAGAAACAAATAAAGCAGTCAACCACATACTACAAAATCCTTTCCGAAAATGCAACCTCAAGTGCTCATTTACATGCTTCATCGTCAAAGGCAAGGCTCAGTCTGTCAACATTAAAAGCTTCACTTTTTTCCTCTTTTTAAACTCTCCTAGTGCAAGGCAGTACTACTGCACATCTGACACTGCAGCACTCCTTTAGTATTTTACTGCAGTATCAGCCTGGATTATGATGTGCTCAAAGTCACCAGAGTAGAGCTTGAACCCTCAACTTTCCAACTCAGGTGAGATGCTAACACTGAACCATGGCTGACATCTTGGTAAACATGTACTAGAAAATAACCACAAAATGAATGGACTACTACAAAATTCCATCTGGTTCACTAATATCCTTCATGGAGGGGAACCTGGCACCCCTAAAATCGTCCGACCTATTGGCCCCAGTCCCAAAATCTAACTACTCTTCATGCCCTCAACTAAGGTTAAGCAATAAGATGTGGCTTGCCAGTGTTGCTCACGCCTTAAGAACAAAAATAAAATTGGAACATTCTGTAAATAGGGACATGAAAGAGCATTGGATTTAGCAGATGCAGCAGTGATTAGGGAACCTGATTAGGCAGGCTGTAACATCTCAGGCCAAAACCTGCAACTTCAGCTTATCTTGTGCTGTGCAAGTGACACAGGTTTGTCAAAACATGTCCTGGAGATTGACAGATAAAAATACCAGAAATAATTAGCATGTCAGGCAGCATCTATGAAGACAAACAGTTAACATTTCAAGTCAATGATCCTTCATCAATACCCTGCCTGACTTGCTGAATATTTCCAGCATTTCCTGCTTTTATTTCAGCTTCCCAGCCTCGGCAATATTTTGGTTTGTGTTTGTGCCCTGATACATGTGATATGATTGGCAGGCCTGACATGGACAAAAGTATTTTTCAGTGGTCAGCTTTGAGTTACGGTGAATGGCATTCCTTCTTGAGATGTTGGACTGAGGCCTCAGATGCCCTCTGGGATATTTTTTATTCTTTCATTGGATGAGGGTGTTGCTGGCTAGGCCAGCATTGATTGTCCATCTCTAATTGCCCTTGAGAAGGTGGCGGTGAGCTGCCTTCTTGAACCACTGCAGTCCATGTGATGTAGGTACATTCACAGTGCTGTTAGGAAAGAAGTTCCAGGATTTTGACAGTTACAGCAAAGGAACAGCGATATATTTCCAAATTAGGATGGTGTGTAGCTTGGTAAGGAGCTTGCAAATGGTGGTGTTCCCATGTACCTGTTGCCTTTGTCCTTCTAGGTGGTAGACGTTGTGCATTTGGAAGGTGCCGTTGAAGGAGCCTTGGTGAATTCCTGCAGTGCATCTTGTAGATGGTACACACTGCTGCTACTGTGTGTTGGTGGTGGACAGGGTGGATGTTGAAGGTGGCGGATGGGATGCCAATCAAGTAGGCTTCTTTGTTTTGGATCATGTAGAGCTCGAGTGTTGCTGGACATGCATTCAGTCTAGCAAGTGGGGAGTATTTCGTCACACTCCTGACTTCTACCTTGTAGATGTTGAACTGGCTGTGGGGTCAGGAGGTGAGTTACTCTCTGCAGAATTCCTAGCCTCTGACCTGCTCCTGTAGCCACAGTATTTACATGGCTAGTCCGTTCAGTTTCTGGTCAATAGTAACCCCCAGGATGTTGATAGTAGGGGATTCAGCGATAGTAGTGCCACTGAATGTCAAAGAGAGCTGGCTGGATTCTCTCACGTTGGAGATGCTCATTATCTGGCACTTGTGTGGCATGAATGTGACTTGGATAGCAAAGATACCACTATTTTAAAGAAGAGTAGGGGAGTTCCCTCCAGTGTCCAGGCAAATATGCATCCCTCAAGTAACATCACAAAAACAGATTATCTGGTTATTTCATTGTTGTTTATGAGATCTTGCTGTGCTCAAATTAGCTCTGGGTTTCTTATATTACAACAGAGACTACACTTCAAAAAGTGATTCATTGGCTGGGAAACTCTGAGACTTCCGGTGATTATGAAAGGTGATACATGCAAATGTTTATTTTTTTCATCAACCTGTGTCAAGTAGAAAAATCACAAAGGGACTGGTAGGTTACTTTCCTCAGCTTCCTCCAGTTTATACCTCCATTAACAAAGAATACCATGAGGTTCATTTCTCACATGAAAGCTTTTCATCAACAACATATTAACATTTAACATATTGCAGAAAATTGTTAAAACCTTGCAACCATTAGGCTTTGGAAGCGAGTCTGAGTTAACTGAAATATTAGACTGGAGGGCAAAACTTGTCTTTTGTAAATTGTTTTCAGCCTGAGGCTAAGGTCTATTTTTGGTATTCACCATTAGATCTGATGGTGTGATGGGATCCCATATTATTTACGGTACACACACCAATGGTAGAAAGTGTTTATGGCCTGCAGTCCAGAAAGCTTTGCACATGCAAAGGGCCATTTAGGTTCGTTAGGAATGAGGGCTTGCTGTGTACAAGGACTCTTGCATTGGTCAAGGTAAAATATATCTGAAGCAAACTCAAATCACTATCATTGAGTATACATTTCCTCTCTCTATGGGCCCATTGTGACTGCACAAACCCCAGGTATGCGGATTACTGCTGGAGTTTACTGGCAAGAACTGCACAGTTTACCAGAATGTGGGGGAGCTGGCATTGGTTCGAAGGTTATCAGAGACACTTGCAAAGAATTCTACCCATCTACCAGCCATATCAATGGCTAGTCAACTATCAGCACCTCTGTGTTGTGGTGAGGGCTCTCTCAGGTACTGGATACAGCTATTAGAAGGAAAAACTGTGTCAAATCAGTGGGAATCATTCAAAGGTGAGATTCTACAGGCACAGTGCAGACAGGACCCCACAAAAAAAAAAGGTAGTACTGCCAAATCTAGAGCCCCCTGGTTATCCAGAAGCATACAGGCCAAGATAAAGCAGAAAAAGAAAGCATATGGCAGTCACAAAAGACTTAATACTGTCGAAAGCCTACAGGGGTATAAAAAGTACAGGGGTGAAGTAAAAATGGAAATTAGGAAAGCAGAGAGAAGATATGAAAAAATATTGGCAGGTAAAATCAAAGAAAACCCTAAGATGTTTTACCAGTACATTACGAGCAAGAGAATAACTAAGGAAAAGGTAGGGCCTATCAGGGATGTACTTGGTAGCTTGTGGGTTGATGCAGAATATGTGGGCAGGGTTCTCAATGAGTACTTTGTCTCTGTCTTCACTAAGGAGAGCGATGATGCAGATATTCCAGTTAAAGAGGGGAAGTGTGAAATATTAGATACAATAAGCATAATGAGAGAGGAAGTACTGGAGGGATTGACATTCCTGAAGGTGGATAAATCACAAGGTCCAGATGGATTGTAGCCCAGGCTGTTGAAGGAAGCCAGGGAGAAAATAGATGCTCGGAGGATCATTTTCCAATCCTCACTACATACAGGTGAGGTCCCAGAGGACTGGATATCTGTGAACGCTGTACCATTATTTAAAAGGGGTTCAAGGATTGAGCCAGAAAATTATAGGCCAGTCAGTCTGACTTCGGTGGTAGACAAATTATTGAAAACAACTCTGAGAGACAGGATAAACTTTCAATAAGAAAGGTATGGATTGATCAGGAATAGTCAGCATGGTTTTGTTATGGGAAGATTGTGTCTTAATAACTTAATAGAATTTTTTGAGCAAGTAACAAGGATTGATGAAGGTAGTGCAATGGATGTCAGTAAGGCATTTAACATGTTCCCACATGGCAGACTGGTCAGGAAAGTGAGGTCTCATGGGATACAGGGGAAAGTGGCAGGTTGGATCCAAAATTGGCTCAAGGAAACAAAGGGTAATAATTGATGGATGTTTTTGCGAATGGAAAACAGTTTCCAGTGGTGTTCCATAGGGCTCAGTGTTGGGGCCCTTGCAGTTTGTTGTATATATTGATTTAGACTTAAATGTGGGAGACATGATTGGGAAATTTGAATATGGCATAAAAATTGGCCATGTAGTTGACAGTGAAGAGGATAGCTGTCGACAGAAAGATATCAATGCTTTGGTTGAGTGGGTGGAGAAGTGGCAAATGGAACTCAATCCAGAAAATGTGGAGTAATGCATTTTGGACGGGCAACAAAGTAAGGGAATACTCAATAAACAGGTAGATATTAAGAGGGGTTGAGGAAGTGTGACGCCTTGGAGTGCACGTCCCAGGTCCCTGAAGGTGGCAGGACTGGTGGATAAGGTGGTAAAGAAAGCATATGGAATGCTTTCCTTTATTGGGTGAGATATTGAATACAAAAGCATGGATGTAATGGTGGAACTGTATAAAATGCTGGTTAGGCCACAGCTGGAATTTTGTGTACAGTTCTGGTCACAATACAGGAAGGACATAATTGCTCTGGAGACAGTGCAGAGAAGATTTACAAGAATGTTGCCAGGGCTTGAAAAGTGCAGTTACGAAGAGAGATTGGATAGGCTAGGGGTTGTTTTCCTTAGAACAGAGTAGGCTAAGGGGTGACCTAATTGAAGTGTACAAAATTATGAGGGATCTTGATAGGATAGACAGGAAAGCCCTGTTTCCCCTAGCTGAGGGGTCAATTACCAGGGGGGATAGATTTAAGGTGATAGGTAGAAGGATTAGAGGGAACATGAGGAAAAACGTTCACCCAGAGAGTGATGGGCGTCTGGAATTCATTACCTAAATTGGTGGTTGAGGCTAAAATGCTCAATTAATTTAAAAGGTACCTGGGTCTGCACCTGAAGTGCTGTAACCTGCAAGGCTACAGACCAGGTGCTGAAAGTGGGATTAAAATGAGCGGCTAGTTTCTTTTTTCTCTTTTTGGATGGTGCAGACACGAGGGGCTGAATGGTCTCTTTCTGTGCCATAACTTTTCCATGGTTCACAGTGCTGCCAGAGAATCTGATGCTTCCAAACAGAGATCCTGGCCACTCCCTATGCTCAACATTCCAAAATACCGATTCATGGGTTACAAGGTTCTGCGGACTCCTGTAAATCAGTCCCTCCTTAAAATTAATTTCAAGTAATTAACACAAGACTTGGGAATAATGAGGGCTATATAATGCAAGTACCAGAAACTTGTCTGTGTAAAGCTCATGTCTACAGTACATTCCCCAATGTACTTCAGAGCTAATGGATTATTTTTGAAATGTTATCATTTATGTAGGCAAACACAGAAGGGTCCCAGCAACAGCAATAGGATGACTGATTAATCTGGTTTGATGCTGTTAGTTGAGGGAGCAGCATTGATCAGGTGCTGACTAAACCTCCTACTCTTTAAATAGTCATGTGGGATTTTCAACATCCATCCAACCAAGGAGACAGTTTACCATGCAATGCAAAAATAAATGGCATCGGTGTCAGTGAAGCTCTCCCTCAATAATGCACCGACGTCAGTCTAGACTTGGTTCTCAAGTCCTGGACCGAGTCTTCAATTGGGGACCTCTTGACTTAGAGCTTGGTGTTGTGTGCTTTAAGGTGAACTAAGATAAACAGTTAGACAGCACATTCCTTTACAATCCACCGGCCATTCATTGGCCCTTACATCTGAATTACTAGTAACAGACCATATAGGTTTATTTCCATCTGTTTGAAGGTCTTTTTCCCATATATAAGAGAGAGAAGTACAAATGGAAGACAGGACAAGCCAGCATATGGATGGTATATGAATACGGGTGGGGAAAAGAGAATGAAGATGGGGTGGGCAGCAGAGAGAATGACAATGAATACAGTCAGCCTTGACATATAACCAAATATGCAGATATATGCAACTTAAATGTGGCAATATATACAGACATTTAAAATACATACTGTTGAGAATGATCCCTCCCCAAGAATCTTGCCAAACTTGAAGTCTTCGGGCCGTTTTTTCCGTGGTTGCTGAGTGTGCCCCGCCACTTGTTGCCGCTGGGTCTGTGCTGTCGGTTGTTGCCGTTGCCCCACGTGCTGTGGTAAAGAGCTCACCACTGGTCCAGTATCACCTGCACTACTGTCCATGGTGATACCTGAGATAGCAGGCCGCGTGCTGGAGTCGGACTGATTCCTCACCATGGATGGAGATGGGCATGAGCAGAGGACCACACTGGACTGAATGGGAACAGCATCATACTGCAAAATAAGGCAAAAAGAAAAAAAATCATAAATGAGTTCAATCAACAGAAATCAAATCATAGGGCTGAGACTTGCATTGTGCGACTTTATATGTAATCCATACAGGCAATTCATGAGTCACAGCTACTACATAACCATCCACTTAACTCCATCCTCTACCGCAGGTTATTTTAGAACAATAGAACAAAGTGCTGACAAATCCCCCAACACTCCAGTATTCACTGATAACTGCCCCACCCCATGACTCCCTGACTAGAAACAATGCTCACGTACCCAGGAGAGGAAAACAGAGTCAAACACCCTGGAAAAAGGGAGCTTCATCTACTGCCATCTGCAGGCAACGAGAACGCTAACAAAACTAAGTAAGTTGTCTTCCTGCAAGGTTCTCGTCTTCCATTGGCAGGGCAGGGGCACAGTCTCATACATCTTGTCCACTTGGCTAATCCTTGTGTGAGGTTCAGTAATGCGCATATCTATTTATTAAACCAAATTTTATTTTTGTCCAACAACATTCCCAACCAGGATTTGGGGGATGGAGGGAAGAACACTTAGTACACCAGAGTCAAAGCAGGAAGTCTCGACTCTGCCAGTACTAGTCTTGAACCAGAAACTGATAAACCTTGGGCCACCAGTTCCAGAATTCCCACTTAAATACTTCCTCTACCACACTACACAATTGAAATCTGACCAGTTTAGAAGTGTAAACAAAATTCAAGTGACTGAAGAGATCTTCTCTCCTCTCCCCAAGCCATTAATCCCTTTTAATGGAGTATGATTCCACAAGCTTTAGCCCCCTGTGGTACCGCCTTGTATCCAAAGCTGACAAAAGCCAGGCCAGCAGGTATTAGCAGGACTTTACAGCCAAGCCTGATCCTCTCTTCACCTGGTATTCAAATCTACACTTCATGTAGATGATCACTAAATAGAATAATAACCAGCAAAAACTAAGACTACTTCTCCCCTTCCTTGAGTGAACTTATAGCACCCATACCACTGCTCCAGGCAGACTAGATTGAACCCAGGATCTTAGGCAGGGCTTCTAATGCAAGTTTAGCATGGCTGCCCAGGACTTAACCTGTCTCTGGAGAGAGGTGGTGAGAGACCTGTGCAGGTGCTGGTCTCACTCTATTAGTTTGACACTGCCTCAAGGGTAACTCCAGTACTAAACTGGGTTTACAAAGTGTTTAGGGGATCTTTCTGAACTCATGTGCATCTTATATTTGCCCATGGTTATGTTAAGTATTTAGAATGAGTCAGTGCTGTCACCCATAACTACCTAAATATTGTAATCTTAACCCAGTAATCACGTAGGCACATATCTCTTCTGGATAGGTGAACAGTAGTCTCAGCAAGTCTAATACTGGTATCTGCAGCTTTTCTGATTTGCACAAAACTGACTTCATCTTTGAGCCACCAGGAGGAGCTGCTGATTTTTTAAAAATAAGACGACAGTTTAACCAGTATTAATCTGTAGTGAATATCTTACCCATAAGCAGCCTTGCAATCACCTAATGGCTCAATTTAGGATCAGTCATGCACCGAACTATGGCAAATGGGTTTAAAGGATGCCCAGCCTAGGAATCAGCCTTGCAGTGTTCCGGCTATCAGTGAAAAGATGGACTCAAATGTGCAAAACAAAGGCACACAGCAGCACAAGGACACTAAATATTCATATTCCTTAATACCACTGTTCTGCAATATCTCAAATAATACCAGATAAAAAAAATGCTTTTAAAAGTGCCCTAAATTTTAAACTTTGCACTTATTTCCAAGCATTTCATCAATTTGCCCAGTTTTTTTTGAAAAAGTCCTGTGGATTTTCTACTAAATAAAAATAACGTCTGGTACTTTCCCAATAAGTGTCTTCAGTTACCATTTTAGTCTTAGACAATCTACATAAGCCACAGAAACTTGATAGGTTTCTCCCCAAGACATACCGAAGTTGACAAATGCAGCAAAATCAAGATGACTATTCACAACCCATGACATTGATAATTATCACCACTTTTTGCAATAATGTGTTAATCAGTCAGAAGCAGAATATGTTTGAACAAAAACAAACGTTAATACTCAGGATTACAAAATGTGAGTTCGTGGAACACTCCCAAGAGATCATTCTTCAGAACACAGGAACATGAGTAGGTCATTCAATACCTAGAACCTGCCCCATTGCCGGATCATGGATCATTTGTACTGCAGTGTCATTTATCTGCCTTTGTTGTGTGTGTGGAAAGTGCTTCCTGATTTTGCTACCGAATGCTATAACCAATGTTAAGATTATGCCTCCTTGTCCTTGACAACCCCATTATAGGAAATACCTATGGCCTGAATGTTCCAGTCTCCAGATGATCATACAGTGGACATATGCTATGGGATCCCTCAGAAGTCCCAATGTACGGACTGTGTATAAATTGCACGGGAAGTTTCAGCTTCTGATGGGCAATTCTTGTGTCTGGAACCCTCCAAAAAAGTATCCAATTTTGAGTTAGAGTTGGATACGGGTTTTTTTTGGGGGGGTGGGGGGGGTCCGACTCGCTTATCTGGATAGTTAGTTACCCAGAAAATGTTAGACTGAAAAAAAAAGTCTAACTTCTGGGGTCTGATCAAGACTACCACCTCCCCATCCTATCCACACTGTCATCCAACCCACTTATCTCAGGTCATACATTCAATAAGACAGTGAAAAGCTATTTAAATGTCCCAAAGTTTTCATGTGTTAATGAATGAAGACTTACCAAAATTCTGCAGCTGGTGCCGTAAAAAGGGGACATGGCTTCACTTCCCCCAACAATCCTGTCTTATGAGGAAGGACTCCAAGAATAGGTACGCTCCGCATTTCTGAAGAGGCCCTGTACGAAAGTGCGGGCCAGAAATGCAGAGCTCCACCTTTGTGTAAAAAAAATAGGAATGGAGTGGCAATCCACTTCTCAGAAGATCTGGCCCATCCACCCTGTCAAACATTTAGCATTTTTAAAACCTCAGTCAGATCACCGTTGTCTTTTACACTCAAGGGATTATAAATCAAGTTTATGCAACCTATCATAATTTAACATCCAAGCCACGAAACTGCATGGTGCTCCATCCAAAGACAATATGCTTTTGCTGAGGTGCTATGGCCGGAACTGAACACTGTACTCCAGATGGGGTCTGATCAAGGCTCTGTTCCTTCACTTCCAGTCCCTTTGTGCACTTCCTAGTCAGTACTCACCTAGAGTGGCACCAGGAGAGATTTGAGAATCTCACCTGCCATCTCCAGATTTTTCTTGTATTTATATAGTGCTTCATCACACAATGAACAGCTTTTTGAGAGTCTGATACATAGGCAAATGCAGTTGCTGAGTGCCAGTAACGTTTTACAAATAGCAATGAGGTGGATAAGCAGTTACTCTTTCTGTTGATATCAGAACTCCCTGACATCTCCAATTTTGACTTCCTACACTTTTGGCTTACTACTTTTCTTCACAACCCCCATCTGCATTATATCTGTATTGGGTTCCTAAATTTCTTGCTGCTACTGCTCTCCTGGTAACATATCCGTAGTCTCAAATCTATAAGCTGAAGCTTGCATGTAATTGGTGTTTGACTGCCCTGCCTGAGCAATTCAGACCTATTAGGTCACTTTGAATTGTATCATCATGGCAAAAGCTGCTTACCTATCATATCATAGGTGAGTGATCTGAAGCTCTGGAACACAAAAGCCTGACCTCTGGGAGTCAGTATCTCTGTAGGTGGGCTCTTTAATGGCTTTAGTTTCTGTCCCTTTTTACATCCAGCACAAATGTTTGAATTTTAAGTTTCTATCCACTTGCTACCACCCCACACATCCTTCACACAAGCAATAGCAATTGCATTTATATCTTATAGCACCTCATCATATCTCCCAGTGCTTCACAAATTATCCATATACAGCAAGAGTTGGTCATTTATGTATCATTACTGTTTGTAGGGCTTTGCTGTGTGTAAATTGGATGCAGCGTTTCCCACAACATTGACGATATTTTTAAAAAAAATACTCGATTAGCTGTGAAGTGCTTTCGAACGTCCTGGGGTTATGAAAGGAATTATATAAATGCAAGTTACACAAAACTCTGCTATAGTCATACAGGGTTCTTCCACTTTACTACAGACACACTATTTTGAGTGGCAGAAGCTAAATGAGTAAAATGAATTTTAGAATCACTTCAAACAGTCAGACTTGCTGCCTGCTTTGGGTGTGCGTAAACAGAAACCATTTCTTCTCTGCATGTTAGTCTCACTTTTATTCGCCATGTAAAATGATAACTCACTGACAGAAACCAGATCTTGTTGAATGACTCAACGAAACCTCCACGCAATGCTATTTTTATTATTTCTTCATATTTTAAAAATATGGGGTTTCTCGCTTTCCATGCATTATAAAATCACATCTCATTAAAATACACTTTACTGCTACAAAGCCACAAATTTGCAAATAACCACGACAGTTGAAACTTCAAAATTAGTCAGTCAAGCTCTCCTCTAATATTGTACTAATTACAATATCCTAGAACTACCTCACTGAAATCAACAGAATAGAGGAAAGAAATTGCAGGGCTTGAAGGACATCTCCTTGAAGATAGGTAATCAGTGATCAATCTGCTATAACTTGTGTGAACCTGCTACACTCCCACTAAAATAATTCTCAACACAACTTATTATACAGTCAATAGTACATATCCCTGAAACAAAGAAACTGAATTGGAAGGGTGTGACTAAGGAATTATTCACATTTTTAATGCAAATAATCTCTTTCGCCAATCTCCTTCCCCTCTCAGTTCCATGGTCACCGGGCACAGTGCTAAGTGGTGACACCACAGTTAAAGCTGCTTCATATCTTGTCTATGAGCTGTTGAATTTCAGCAGGCTATCAAATTGTGAAGATGGTCAGAGCCAAAGCCAATCCTGCCCTTATCAAATATCTACATGTGCTCACTTGTTTAGCAATTATCCGTCAGGAGCAGGAACCTTAGCAGATTCCCGTCCTGCCCCCTCTAACCAAGGCCAACTGTGGCACCTTGATTGTGGGCCTTTCTGACAGAAGATAACTCAGTGCAGGCCAAGGATCAAAACAGCCTTTCTGACAACAAGCATTATGTAATCTCTCCAAATTGCTGCAATGCACTAATTAACCAAGATAGGAAATTACAGGTCTGATTGTTGCAGTTGTGCAGTACCTAACAAGACTTAAATGCATGTACCAATATTCAGAAGTATACAGGGCAACATTAACTGTGGTGACCATATTTAGTAAAGTCACTGTAAGCAAAGTGAACCATACAATTATGAAGCTGTGCTTTTTAAAAAAAAATGACTGAATTTACTGGCGGGAAAACACAATGAATTTTTAAAGAGAATAAAACCACATTCCAATGACTTGAAATCACAGTCAAAGGTGGTTGAACATTTGCATCACTGCACCTTCTACATTCCAAGCCATTGAAGAGACACAACATGTCTGCAAAGTCTCACCAGGAACAATTGCGTTGAAGGAGAATGAATGGGGGCTATCTCCTACCCCATCTGTAAAGCATCCAGGTGTTCACCTGGGTGGAGACAAACCATTAGACGTAATTACTTGGACAATCATGTAAGCCACGCCACTGAAATCCATTAGTCATGACTATATTTTGGTCACTGGGCAGTTGGAGGGGGTCATGTGAAAAACCCAGCTGACCCTGTGTGTGTTTCAGCATCTGTTTTCTCGGCAGACCAAGGAACAAGCAAATGAGGTGCTGAAGAAACAAGACCCTGAGTGGGTTCCCTCTCTCTCTCGCCACCCAATTTAAAATCTGTGGACCCTGTCTGTTGATTTTGACTATCCATGTGCTGCAGGCAGAGACTTCTTTAAAGAACACAAGCCAGCAGCTGCTGTCTCCAGAAGAATAGATACATCATCCACCTAAATCTAAATCGGCACCTCGATGCCGAACCCAGAAAGACCACTGAGTTCAGCCGGAAGCCAGCCAAGTCACCAATCTTCCAGAGCCGTATACCCTTTAACTTTACTGGACTTAAGATTGCTTCATTTAGCCTCCTACTTGGTAATATGTGTGCATGAAAATTGGAGTGTGATTATTTTCCTTTGACCAGGTCAAGTATAATAAAGACTATTCTCTTTTCTCTAACCTCAAGAAAACCTATTTGTCTCATTTATAGTCTCAGCATGTAAACAGCTAAAACACTCACTGAATTGGCAATCACATCATTTTAAAGAAATCTGCTGTGGTCAAATGAGGAGTAGGGAAAGAGAGGAGCTGCCATCTACTTCTTACCTGGTTGTAAAAAGTTACCCTTTGTGGTTGATGGCCCAGATGTACTCCATCCAGCAATGAAGCATCATGGGATAAAAGTGGAATACATTAATTCAAATATGGAAGGCCATATTCCCTCCAGTGCTTCAAATCAGTCATGTTGTCCCAGTCTCAGGCTCCTGTTTTCACTCATTGTTTTTATTTTAGTACCTTAAGTTATTCTCACCCTGCCTTCAAGAAAAGCAACACCAAAAGAAAGGTAATGAATAAAAAGCAGGATCAACAAGAGAGAGCAGTGAAGAGAAAGGAGGTCAGTGAGGCTACAAAGGACCCTGTATGTTAATCAATTACAACCAAGCAATCTATTCAACCTCATCAACAAATTTTGAACTGGGTGAGAATTCATTTAATTTCCAGCTTCATATATATTTTCCTTGTGCAATCATTCCCTAGAGTTCGAAACCCTCAAAACATCCAAGACAGGTGAGAGAAATCAACCAGTCCATCTTCATTTGCCATCCAAAAACAGACACTAACTAGTGTAGCACCTATTTTCTTAAATCTCAGTATTTTTACCTTCACTCGTCTGCCTTGAAATTCATCTGATCATTGAGTCACAAGTATTCACAGCACAGAACAAGACCAAATGATCCATTTTGACTGTGCTGGCCTTTGTTGGAGGAAATCAATACTAATCCCACTGCTTCACTCTCCCCTATAGCCTTGTATTAATCTCAAACTAATCTCACTGCCCTGTTCTCTCCCCCTCAAATATTTATCCAATTTTTCCTTAGAAGATGCAATCGTCTCTGCCTCAACCACTCCCATGACAAAGCATTCCATGCTTCAATAACCCACTGTGCATAATAAATTTCTCCTGATCGCTCTCATTTTTGTACTGTGCAGTAAGAATGAGGTTGGCCACTTCAACCCATTTGTTGGTAATCATGAGTCTACAGCATAAAACACCGCCCAAATTCTCCATCAGAGATACCCATGGGAAATTGAATTGTGATGACTCAAGCAGAGGCTGCACTTCAGTTTGGAATGTTAAACGACATTGTTTGGTTAATACTGAAAGAATTTTATCATGAATTGAACCTATGCTACAGTTTAATTTGAAACTGGAAAAAATGGGGTGTGGGGATGAGGTTGAGGCAGTGATATTCAAAAATGTCAGCTCTCAGCAGGAATAAATGTTTAAAAACAGCAAAATGTAAGATAATTACAGTATTGAAATCTAGTTTAATGGTACATTTAGTAATAATACTATTAATGCAATACTTCTCTCAAGATTGTATCCAGACAAGAAACACTGTTAGCAACTTTCTACAAAAAAAACTCTTCAAAACAGATGGCACTTTATTTGTGTGCAGTGTTCAGTCCTGAATCCATACAACCTACCAAGAATTCAATAACAATATAGCTTCTGTTTTTCTGTATCTAGGTAAATTAACCATCCAATTCTCTCACCAACCTTCTGGTAAGGCAATAGTGTCATCACAGCATCTGCTTTCCAAGAATCCTGAACAGACATTACCATTTGCAAGATGTTTTGTTAAAATTCAGCCAAGCTTCTTTGTTGTTAGATTTGTTCATTCGCGTGTCATCTTCTTCCCAGAAGGTTGTCTACCATGGATCTCCACCTCTGCCCTTAACATCACACATGGATGTAATGGACTGGATGCAACTGACCTATCATTCATTTTCTCCTCTGCTCCCCTCTCCTACGTTTTCCATCAATCTTTCCTTCCAATAATTGTCTCCGTCTGCTCTAAATGATGTGACTAAAATATAGTATCTTTCTTTGATGTTAAAGACTCATTTCCTCTTTTCTCCAGCCATTTCCGGCACTTCATTAGTCTGTCTATGTGGTACATGCAGAACATCTTCCTATGCGTCCACATCTCCAATGCATTCATCTCATCACTAGTCTCTGTTTGTTGTCCATGTCTCGGAGGCATATAACAGATGACAAAATGTACCACCTCAGAATTCTTTGCCTAATATTCAGGTTCAGTTTCTTTGATGTCAACACACCCTTCAATCTGACAAAGCTGGTCATGACCATCTCAATTCTCCTGTGGATCTCAAAATCACATCTCCTTTCGTCTGATAATCTGCCCAATGGTTGTGAATCTTTTCACTTGTCCCAGGGCTTGTACTTCAATTTTCGCTTCCAATATTAGGTGTCTGCCTATCACCATTGTCCTGGTGGTCTTCATATTCATTCTTGATTCACGTTCTACATTCCTTGCTTTCACCTGGTTTACAATTTCCTGTAGTGCCTTTTCTGACTCTGCAATCAGTGCAGTGTCATCTGTGTATCTCAAATTGTTGATTTTCAACCCAGTATTGCAACCTGGTAGATCTTCTATGTCTCTGAAGATAGCTTCAGTGTTGAATCATTTTGGGGATGTAACACATCCTGACGTATTCCGCTTTTGATTGGGAAGTTGTCTGACAAGCTGGTAGCAAGTCTCATCACTGCTAATTGATTCCAATACAGGTTCTGAATTATCCTTTTACCAATTGTCAATTTCTATTTTGTTTAAGCGCTCCATTATTTTCTGATGGTAGATTCTATCAAATGCCTTCTCAGTCTATAAAACATTCATACACAGGTTTTTGCACTTCCAGGTATAAGCCTCACGAGCCATGTGATGAAAATGACTGTCCTGTGTTCTGAACGCACTAGGGCTTTTGATTTCTCTGGAAGCTTAATGAACACCGACTATATAAGGCTCTCAGGTAAGAATCATATTTCACAAATTTTGTTGCAGGGGTCTTTCAGTATCTCAATGTTATCATTCAGGCATTCTGTTGGTATTTCATGGATTCCAGGTGCTTTCCTCACTTTCATCTTTTTGATCGCTGCACAACTTCTGCCTCTATTATTTCTGGTCCATCTCTTTTCCTCTAATAGTACTAAATTCACTTCTGCCTTCATCGTCTGATGTACTTCACCCATCATTTCTCTACACCATTTGCAAAGGGAAGTACACCTTCCTTGCTCAGTGCTTTAACTTTCTCATGCAATGCTCTTTATGTTGTGTCTTTCCTTCAGTTCCTCCAATTCCTTGTGTGGTCTTCATACCACTTTCCTTGGCCATTCTACATGCTTTTATCTCATTTTCTGTTTTGTCATATTCTTTATTGTTCCTATTCTATCTCCTTTCCTGCATCATATATTAAAAGATGGGGAAAAAATGTCATGTTTAAATAAGAAAAATCTAAACACCCAATATTGCCCAACCGATTTAGCTGGGTAATGCACAGCATTAAGACCAGATACCAGCAATAACTCACACTTATATAGCAAAAATAGAGTGGTGAGAGTTTCCAAAACACTTCAAAGCGGATCAGACTAGGAATTAGAAGAGTGCAGTGGGCTTTTGAAGATGGGGGAAATTTAATAATGTGTGGAAACTTAGGAAAAGAGTACCAAGTGCATGCTGACCAGCTGTCACCCCATCATGTTTTAAAATGAATTATCGACACTGCCAATTCCACCCCCACTTCCCAACTTAAGGAAAAAAGTGGAGGGGGGATGAAGAACCATAAAAAACACATTTGCATCCTACAAAACACCATCATATCAACTATCTGATATATGACAGGAAGGGTCTACACACACCTTGGAAGTGTATGACTTAGGTTTAGGAGCGGAAAGGTGATCCAGGTACTTTACAAGGAGAACCTGGAGGCCATGATGAGTCAGAACAGAATAAGGATCAATATAATACAAACAAACTGACTGCCCCAATTAAACTGAATTATTCATGTACCATTCTCATCTGCTCAGTCACATTTAACAATTCATTTCCTCTAGGATTAAGATTTTCTTCAATGAGTGAATTTGTTTGTACTTATTAACCCACGAGGATCCATCATAGTGCCACCTGAAGAAAACAAAAGTACTAAAATATCCTTATACTTCCTACCCTCAAATTGTTCTACTCAATAAGATGGCCCAGTTGCTTAATTTAGATTACAAAACAGATTCCTCCCAGATGCGTTTACTTAACCTTCATGTTCACAATCGTATTTCTGGCTGCAAGTCTTCCTACCACAGGCCATTCTTACAGGCTAACAATGTGGGAAAACCCCTATTCCTAGCCTGTACTAGTGGGCCTGACAGTTCACCTCACCCATTGCCAGAATAAAACAGAAAACCTGCAAGCCTGAAGCAGTGCAGCAACGTTTGCTAAATATTAAGGCCAGTTTTGGGGCAGATATGGCCCAGTTCCCAGCAAGAATAGGTTCAGGTTCCAAAACAGCCCTATTCTCGCAATCACGCAGAATCACAGACTTAATTTGGGACAAGTCATACTGTAGAATTGCAAAGGGGCCCGCGAGAAAGAAGGGTGACTAGACTAGGTGACATTCCTGAAGATAGTGTAAAGGTCGTAGAATAAAAAAATGGTTACAGCACAGGAGCTGCCATCTGGTCCATCTTATCCATGCCAGCTCTCTGCAAGAACAACTCAGTCTCACTCCCCTGCCCTCTCCCTGTAGCTCTGCACATTTTCTCTCTCCAGGTGCATATCCAATAACCTTTTGAAAGTCACAATTGAATCTGCCTCTACCACTCTCAGTGCAATGCATTCCAAGTCCTAAACAGGTGCTGTGTGAAGAAGGTTTTCCTTATCTCACTGTTAGTTCTTTTGCTAATCACCTTAAATTGGTGTTCTCTGGTTCTCTCTTATCTGGAACAGTTTCTCTCTTATCTACTCTGTCTAGACTCTTCATGATTTTGAACACCTCTATCAAATCTCCTCTCAACCTTCTCTTCTCCAACGAGAACCACTCCAGCTGCTCAAATCCACTGAAGTCCCTCATCTTTGGAATCATTCTTTTCTGGACCTTCTCATCCTTCCTAAAGTGCTGTGCCCAGAATTGTACACAATATTCCAGTTGAGGCCAAACCATTTTTTTTTCAATAAAGGTTCATCACAATTTCCTTGCTTTTTACTCAAAGCCTCTATTTATTAAAGCCCAGGATCCCGTGTGCCTTTTTAACCATTTTCTCAACCTGCCCTGCCACCTTCAACAATTCATGCACTATACCTCCATGGCCCTTTACTCCTTACCAATTGTAACTTTTTTTATTGCCTTTCCTCAATTTTCCTACCAAAATGCATCACTTCACACTTCTCTGCTTTACATTTCATCTGCCACGTCTCCATCCATTCCACCAGCCTATGTCCCCATGAAATCCATCACAATCCTCCACACCTTTTACAATGCTTACACGTTTTGTTTAATCTGCAGTTTTTGAAATTGTAGTATAACTGAAGTTTTGTTCATTAATATATATCAAGAAAAGCAGTGGTCCTAGCACCAATCCCTGGGGAACTCCACCAACTTTGTATCCATGCTCCCCAACTGCATTACGCTTTTCAACCTTGTTTGTTAACTGGCACAAAAATCTATTTTGGGGAGTGGGGGAAGAGGAGAAACCTCAGCATGAACACTGGGCTGGAAACAGATTTTCTCTTTCAGGTCAGGAAAAATAACATTTTATATTTGTTAAGGTACATGTCAAAACTAAAACTATAGAATCAAGGGTAGCAAAAAAAAAAAATGACATGCTTATTGGAAGTCTGATACTGCACAATTACCTATGAGATGCTTGTGATGCACAAAAATGAATATGTACAACTGGTCTTTCTAAAGCAACACTGTACTGCCACTCATCAGGTTGTTCTTAGCAATTAGACTCATTTTGCAATTTAAAAATAAAAAAGATAGTGTCACAAAGCTTAAGAGAAATTGTTGGCCCTATAGAGCAAGTACATTCTACTCCTCAAGTTGCTTAGGAGGGTAGAAGGCTCAAGGTGAGTCACTCCAATTTTCATGCATCATGACTTGGTTGGACCAGGGGGTGGATTTGAATGACACGGATTCAAACTCTCGTTTCCAATTCCTCTCAAGGAACTTATCTTCACTTTTGGTTTCTTCCCCTTGGAGATAACGTACTTGACATATTTCAGCTACTTTGCCAGATGAAAACTAGATAAACACAATTCTGAAGAGAAGTGCCCTCAACAGGTTTCTAGGGCCCTTGCACATTTAGCAATTCTGGGCTTAGGGGAGTGGTAACCATGGCCCTAGTTCTGTTTACATTGCTAATAGCAGATTGTTTTCACAGCCCTGTGATTGCACAATAAGGTAGCTAGATCTAGCAACTTAAAACAGAGAGCCAACGCGCAAATGCTGCTTGTTTACAATCTGAAGCCCAAAAAGTGAAGAATCACCAACTATTGAAGTACAGCTGGAGATGGGCATAAGGTTCTGCCTCAGTTAGCTCCATGGCCAGGTATAATTTAGCCGTTACATTGCAGATCCACAATCACTATGGTTTGAAAACGTGAAAACCGTTGGTTTCAATAGTGTAGACACTGGAACTGGTCCCACATTACGGAGGTGCATGGGTCTCCATATCATACTGTGCAACCAGGTTGTCACAGGTAGACCAGCATACAGGTCACATTCTTAAAACAGGACTCCAGAATCATTCTGAAAGTATAGAAGTGGAAGGTGTCTGCATATAGTTCTCAATGTCCGAGATGGGAAACAAGTTGGCTGAAGATTCTGCTACAATGCATTCAATAACTGTACAAAAGCTACTTGTGAAAATTCCAGAAAGGCAAAAGAAAAAAAAAAGCACAGCTAGTTGAGAATATACTGGGCAGATGCAGCTAAAAAGCAGTTCATCTAGCTTCAAGAGTGTACAGAAGGGTTTGAAATACCAACCAATATGTAAGAAATATGTTCCACAAAAAACCTCTAATTAAGCAAACTGCAATGTTCCACTCTGCCCACTTCACTAGGAAGAGTTGTCCTTCAGCCTGATCACACTTCTCACTGTCTGTTCAACATTCATTTAAGCTGCTCAATCAAGTCCTTCAAGTAGTTTCATTGTTTACAAAATATTCAAGGGGTTTCTATTGGATGGAATTGACTTCCTAAATGTTGAAAATCATAATGTCAGACAACTAGTGTAATAATGCAGTGGATATAAAAAGTCACAGAATTTTTACATTATACATTGTTTAAAAAATGGACTACTGCCCTTGTGTACCACTGGATGTAATGGAATCACTATATACCACTAGAATTATGAGGGCAGAGGTACTTAGTTAAGTTGGTGGGTTTGATGGGTGTGAGAGAGAATCTCAGGCAGTCCAAAAGTACAATGCTACAACTGGTCTCAATGTCACCGGGCAAAGGGAAAGGATATTGAAAGGTTGGTGCTCCTCTCGAGCGCTTCATTTCAAATTTCATGGTTTAAATTTCAGATCAGCTGTATTTGCTGCTTGTCTCAAATCTCTCTCATGCCAGGTTTCCCCTACTTTGTATGGGCCTTGCCATAGCTATCTGCTTTCCAGACCTGCTGAGTTTTTCCAGGTAATTCTGTTTTTGTTTTGGATTTCCAGCATCCACAGTTTTTGTTTTTGCCTTTCCATCTTCCAGTCTTTAGTCTAATGAAAGGTTACACATTAACCATTGAAGCTGCTTTTTCCCTTCACTGACCTGTGTATTCCCAATGTCTTCTGTTTTTGTTACCCCGAATTTTGTAGTGTGCAATCAACACCCGAGACAAAGACTGGAGCTTGGCTACGAGGTTTTCCCTAGTTAAACAGCTTGCTAAAACCGTGCCAGCTTACACATGGAACATTGCTGCTTGGGCAAGGTTCTGCGAAGATCTATAGCTCAACATGAGTGAGCAGCTTCAGGATAGTAGGAAAGAAAGCTGAAAAAACAAACAGGCTTAGTGGTTTATTTTGATTCTAGAAGCTCTTATGCAATTACAACTGAGTTCAATCAGTCATATTGCAACAAGGATCATTTGATATAAGCAGTGGAGTTAGAACATGAAGATATTCTTTACACAAAGGACTGCAGGAGCATAGAATTATTTGCCACTGGTAGGGGTTACAGCAGGGACCATTGCATATTTTAAGGGAAACTGGACCTAAATTTGAACCAGAGGAAGACAAAGGACTAACGGCGTGGACAGAGATTAATTTCCAATGCTCGACTGAAGTGGTCAGACATGGTTAGCTGAATGACTTTCTGTACTGCAAACCTCTATGGTTCAATGTAAACTTTTATTTTTTTAATCCTAAGACTGAAAAGGGACCTAGTGATGCACACACATGAACATATGAAACAGGAGCAGAAGTAGGACCTTCAGCTCCCCGAGCCTATTCCACAATTCAATAAGATCATGGCTGATCTTTTTGTGCTTCAAATTCCACATTACTATCTACCCCCGATAACCTTTGATTCCCTTGCCTAACAAGAATCTTATCTACCTGTGCTTTAAAATTATTCAATGACCCGCCTCCACTGCCTTCTGAGGCAGAGTTCCAAAGTGGCACAACCTTCCGAGAAAAAAACCTTCTCATCTCTGTCCTAAAAGGGCCACCCCTAATTTTAAAACAATGCCCTCTAGTTCTGGACCTGCCAAGAGGAGGAAGTATCCTTTCCACATCCACCTCATCAATACCATTCAGGATCTTATATACTTCAAACAAGTCACCTCTCATTCTTCTAAACGCCAGTGGAAACAAGCCCAGTCTGTCCAACATTTCCTCATTCCACTTATTCCAGGTATCAATGTCGTAAACCTCCTCTGAACTGCCTCCAGCGCATTTGCATCCTTCCTTGAATAAGGAAACTAAAACTGCATACAATATTTGAGGTGTGGTCTCACCAATGTCCTGTATACTCCATCTGTGAGATTTTTGCCCACTCACTGAACCCATCTATATCCGTCTGCAACCTCCTTTTGTCCTCTTCACAACATACTTTTCTACCTATCTTTCTGTCTTCTGCAAATTTAGCTACCATGTCTTTGCTCCTTTTATCTAAGTCATTGATATAACTGCGGGTCTCCAATAGTCACATTTTGCCAATCGTAAGAGGCCTAATTATGCATACTCTATTTTCTGCCAGCCAGCCAATCTTCTAAACATGCTAATATGTTACCCCTACACCATGAGCTTTCATTTTCCACAATAACCTTTGATGTGGCACCTTATCAAATGCCTTTTGGAAATGCAGCAGTTTACAATATGGCTATGTTTATATTGGCGTTTCCCAGAAAATCAGACCATTGACAAAACTTCTTGGATACTGGCCTTAGTGAGGCTGGCAGGTTCAAATCGAGGTCACCAAACCCACAGACTTCCTACACTTCCAAAACTTGCTGTGTAAACACTCCACTGACACTAAAAAGCAGCTAATGACCTGTCACCCTGGGTTTAAATCCAACACAGGCTGACTGGGTAAAGGCCACCTCAGAGCTGACTGCAGGTTCGTCAATTAGTACTGAACCGTAAGTCTTAGGCATGCTACAGGATGACAGGAAGGATATATTGACCTTAGAGGGGTTATAGTACAGCGTTACAAAAATGATACTAGGACCTAAAGGATTAAATTAAAATGACAGGTTCAATAAAGTTAGCTTGTTTTCCTTTGAACTTAGGGAGCTGAAGGTGATCTTATTCAAGGATATCAAGAACAAAGGGGAACAAAGTGGAAATGTGGGATCTCCACTCCACCAAAAGGCTGTGGGTGCTGGCAGTGAAGACCAAGATCAATAGCTAAAGTTATCAAAAAATATAAGGTAGTAGGGTCGTTTGAGACCTCAGAGGGTGGTTGTCACTGCCCTTTTGCGAGTCACCCCGGGCCCAGTAAGGATTCCATGCTCAGGGTTACAAACACGTCCAATGGCAGAACCAGCGAATTTTCAATGGTGACGCCCGAAGGACTAGAACCTCAAGGGATAACAGCTGCTTACAGGCAGAGGATCTTTTGGGAAGAGGGTTTTGTTTCCTTTAAGCACATGAGGAAGACAACTAGTCATATTGCTCACTGAAATCGAAAATGGGAGGCAACTAAATGAGTAACTAAAGAAGAAAACGCAAGACTGTAAGGCGTGGGTAAATGAACAGAGGACCTACCCTCAGGTAGATCACTATTACTATCAAAGGATATGGAGTAAAAGCAGGTAGATGGAGTTAAGTTACAGATCAGCTACTATCTGACTGAATGACAGAAGAGGCTCAAGGGCCTTTATAGGCCTTGAATGGTCTATTCTGGTTCCCCACGACTGTGGGGAAAAGGAAAATATTCCATGGTGCATTAATAGCTGCTTTTTTTGAGGCTGGGCTACATTAGTCCTGAATTAGAAAAGAAAAAGGCTCTCTTTAACTTGGGAGTGCTCAACACTGAAATGAAGTATTCTATTCCCAGCACAAGTACATCTCAGCTTAAGAACAGAATGGGCTAAAAACGTAGTTGGTCAGGTTCAACATGATTTTTCCACATGCTCAACCATTTTATGTATTCTCCAAAGTACAGTTCACAATGTCCTGGAACACGCAGTGTTTATAAGCCACTCGGCCCCGCAAGCCTGCACCGCCATTCAGTGAGAACATGGCTGATCTGATTTTAACCTCATATTACTGCCTACCCCGGATAACCTTTCACCCTTGCTTATCAAGAATCTATCTACCTCTGCCTTAAAGGTATTCAAGGAGACTCCTCAACCACCTTTTGAGGAAGAGAATTCCAAAGTCTCACAACCCTCCAAGAGAATAAAAACTTTTCCTCATCTCTGTCCTAAATGGGCAAAAGGTGGTTGAGGCAGAGTCCTTGAATATCTTCAAAGCAGATAGATTCTTGATAAGCAAGGGCATAAAAGGTTATTGGAGGTAAGCAGGAATATGAGGCTAACATCAGGTCAGCCATGATCTTACTGAATGGCAGAGTAGACAAGAGGGGCCGAGTGGCCTACTCCTGCTCCTAATTCCTATGTTCACACATTTAAACAGATTTGTAAACAAGAGAGAGGGCTGCCCCTATGTTTCAGTGAAGTTACTGTGAGTAGCTAAATCATGCACACCAAGAATGTTGCAGGTTTCATCCCTGCTTACTGATGAATGAAGGGAATGGGCCAGAGAGTCCCAGAGTTAGGAGGAGAAATATAATGTTGACAGTTATCCAGTGATATCTTGCTAAAGTGAGCATGTGCATTAGCTGAGGATAGTAAAAGGTCCTGTGTGTTATTTTCCACCCACAGTTGAATGACCAATTAACAGTTATCTATAATGGGAGGTGTAGATCGCCTGTGGAAATGTAGTCCAGTAAAAGATTAAGAGCTTTGAGAATGGAGAGAAGATTGAACAGGGAAATAAAAACAAACCGTATTTACAGAATACTTCTAATGTAATAAAAAGTCCCAAGTGGCATAACAAAACAGAATATGACAAGTCATACAATGGTCTATATGAAGGGAGATGACCAAAAGCTTGGTCAGATGTGGGTTTTATGCGTCTTAAAAGAGCAAAACGAGGTGGAGGTTGAGGGAGGGACCTAGGTCGATGCCAGGTGGTCTGTCCAGTTTTATTCTTTTTGACCTTTCTGTAGTGGCTTCATACAAATGAATAGCCTGCTAGGCCATCTCAGAGGGCATTTGAGAGCCAACAAACACATTGTGGGGGTCTGGAGTCACATGTAGGCCAGAGTGGATGGTATATTTCCTTCCCTAAAGGGCATTAGTAATGCCAGCTGGAATTTTATAATAATCTAATAGTTTCCTGTTCACTATTAGAGGGTCCAGGTTTTAATGCTGTGGTGAAATTTGGACCATGCCACCAGGGCATTAGGCTTCAGCTCTGGATTACTAATCCAGTAATATTACCATTACACCACCATCCCTGTCTCAAGCAGTTGAGGATCACCTATAGTTCTGAAGTATCTTAGTATCATCTGTTGTAGTCAGTACTTCCTGAGCTTTCCTTATCCGCCATTTTTGTAACTTCTTCAAAAAAAAAAATTCAGTTTGTAACACATGACTTTTTTATGAAGGAATGTTGGGTGTTTATGATATATCCTTGGATTAGTAATCCAGAGGCCCAGGCTAATGCTCCATGGCAGCTGGTGGAATTTAAAATTCAATGTCAGTGCAGACTCGATGGTCCGAAGGGCTTCTTCTGCACTGTGATTCTGTGAATTCCAGAGCTTAGGGCTGAGGCAACTGCAGCCACCAATGGTGGATCTATTAAAATCAGGCCCCCCTCAAGAGACCAGAATTAGAGGAGTACAGATATCTCTCAGAGGGTTGTGGAGTTGGAGAGTTTACAGGGATAGGGAGGGGCGAATCCATGAACAGCTGCAAACAAGGATAAGAAGTTTTTTTTCATGTATTGCTTAAGAGGGAACTAATGTAGGCCAGTGAGCAATGGGATGATGGGTGTGCAGGACTTGGTGAGAGTTAGGATATAGGCAACAGAGCTTTGTATGGCCTCAAGTTTACCAGGGGTAGAACATGGGGACCAGCCACTAAACTGTAAGACCTAATGCACACATCTGTTTGACTGGAAGCTCAATGCTCTTCTGTAACAGTGTCACTCGATTGCAAACTGGAAACAATCAAGCTTTTACAGCTGAGGGCACTCGGTGAGGAACTATGGAACACAGTATTCATTGCACCAGCAAGGAAGTCACCAGTCCTCAACCTTCCGGATGAGTCACAATTTGGGTTCCAGTTCCTCCTCGAGTATTTTGTTTATGCAACACAAGAGAAACAAAAACACATTTGGAAGGAGAGACTTTTCACAAGTGTACAGAGTAATTTAAAACTCCCTGGTAGATCGCCTCACCAGAAGCAAACATTTGCCAATTGGAAAATTTCTAGCAACAAAAATTAATTTTGGCAAAACACACAATGTATTTAAAGTTCATTCACTCATCCTTTGATCACTTCCCCAACCATACAACCACTACACAAAATGTATTAGAAAAAGTTTCAACCCTTGATCTTAACCCTGATCTGATCTGACTGAGCTATAACTGCTTTACAGTAATATGCCCGACAGCCTCTAGCAGCTTGACTGACTGCTGAAGAAGCAGCCACTTGGGCGAGGTGCTGCAGGGCGAAGACTATCTGTGTAACTGTGGACAACAGAGGGAGTGAACTGTATGCTTTCCAACATCCGCAGTACTTTGCTTTTTGCTGCTTAATTGGTAATTTTTTTGATTCATTTGGTAGATTTTTATTTCGATTTTTGGTAGAAAAAACCCTGCAACCATTTAACTACTAAACTGTCTCATATCAAGTTTCGTCTAACAATGTGACCCCCACCAAATGTTGTGAATCGGCGTTCCTATAAACGGCCCTACAATGCTAGCATTGTAAAGTTGCCTGTGAAGGTATATTAAGCAACTGCCTCCCGCTAACGCAAGATGGCCGCCAATATCCTTTTGCGCCTGCGTCAATATAGCACGCACATTCTCCATAGACTGGCAGATAGTGTAAGTGTCCGTCATCACATTCGTTGCGCCCCTTTTGTTCATTCTCATTCCAACAGTCCGATTCCAACACCGTCAACCACCTGGGAAGTGCTGGGTTCATCTCCTTTACTGAACTCACCTCAGCTCCCCGCATTCCACAATGTTTCTAATTGATGTTCTAATGCAGTTCTCGGTGGAGAAAGTGGAGTATTTATGCATTGCTTGGATTTTATAAAGACAGCACTCAGTCAATTGGTTAATACTTCTTCACCGTTACATAAGCATATTTTGGGCATTTACACAAACTTTTCTTTTTTTTCACATAACCCTGCCCATCAATAACTTGTATTAATTCAGCGAACAAAAACAATACCCAGAAGATCTGCAACTGCTTTTTGGTGTCATCCTATTATGGACTTTATTAGAATAGCTGTTTTCAATAAGGAACTAATCAAATGGAAGAATCTTGATAAATGAGGATGAAAACCGATAGACTAAAAACACATTACAGCATCGTACGATAATCCAATATAAAAAAAATCCAAAAATAAAGAAAAAAAAACAAGGCCAATAAGATATACCAAGCTGCCGAAAACACGGCCGTGATGATTTGAGCAGCGCCATCTTTGTTCCTGGTCGCTGCCGACATGGTCGCTTGCAATGACGTAACATAGAAAAAATAGTACCACTGCGCAAACACCGCATTGGCAGCAAATTCAGCCCTAGAACACAACACAAACTGCGAAATAAACCCTTCATGCAAGGAAGCAACCATTCAAGTCATCCTCAGGAACCTGGTATGATAAAGGTCCTGTTCATTCATGGAACGTGGGCATCACTGGCTGGGCCAGCATTTATTGCCCATTCCTATTTGCCCTTGAAAAGGTGCTGGTGAGCTGCCTTTATGAACTGGTGCAGTCCATGTGATGTAGGTACACCCATAGTGCTGTTAAGGAGCTCCAGGATTTTGACCCAGCAAGAGTGACGGAACAGCGATACATTTCCAAGTGAGGACGATGAGTTGATTGGAGGGGAAATTCCAGGTGGTGGTGCTTCCCTGTGTCTGCTGCCCTTGTCCTTCCAGAGGGTAATGGTTGTGGGTTTGGAAGGTACTAAGAAGCCTTGGTAAATTCCTCCAGCACATCTTACAGGTGGTGCACACTGCTGCCACTGTGCGTTGGTGGTGGAAAGAGTGAATGTTTGTAGATGGGGTGCCAATCAAGCCAGCTGCTTTGTCCTGGATGATGTCGAACTTCTTGAATGCTGTTAGAGCTGCACTCAATCAGGCAAGTGGAGAGCATTCCATCATACTCATGACCTTTACCTTGTAGACGGTGGACAGGATGTGGGAAGTCAGGGGGTGAGTTACTCGCTGCAGTATTCCTAGCCTCTGACATACTCTTGTAGTCACAGTATTTATCTGGCTAGTCCAGTTCAATTTCTTGTCAATGGTAACCCCCAGGATGTTGATAGTGAGAGTTTCAGTGATGGTAATGCCATTGAATGTCAAGAGGTGATGGTTAGATTCTCTCTTGTTGGAGATGGTCATTGCCTAGCACTTATGTGGCATGAATGTTATTTGCCACTTGTCAGCCCAAGCCTGGATATTGTCCAAGTCTTGCTGCATTTGTACATAGACTGCTTCAATATGAGTAGTCATGATTAGTGCTGAGCATTGTGCATCAGCGAACATCTCCTCTTCTGACTTTATGAAACAGCTGAAGATGGTTGGGTCTAGGACACTACCATGAGGAACTCCTGCAGTGATGATTGTCCTCCAACAAACACAACCATCTTTCTTTGTGCCCGGTTTGACTCCAACCAGGAGAGAGCTTTCCCCCTGATTCTCATTGACACTTATTTTGCTAGAGCTTCTTGATGCCACAGCCCTGGCTATGTCAAGGGCTGTCAATCTGACCTCAGCTCTTTTGTCCATGTTTGAACCAAGGCTGTAATGAGGTCAGGGGCTGAGTGATGTGGGCGGAACTTAAACTAAGCATTGGTGAGCTGGTTATTGCCAAGCAAGCCCCACTTGATAAGCACTTCTGATGGCCCCTTCCATCACTTTACTCATGATCGAGAGTAGACTGATGGGGCGTTAATTGGCCAGGTTTGATTTGTCCTGCTTTTTGTATACAGAACATGTCTGGGCAATTTTCCACATTGTCGGGTAGATGCCAGTGTTGTAGCTGTATTGAAACAGCTTGGCTGGGGGCGCAGCAGGTTCTGGAGCATAAGTCTTCAGTATAATTGCCGGAACACTGTCTGAGCCCATAGCCTTTGTATTCAGTGCCTTTTGCCTTTTCTTGCTATCGCATGGAGTAAATCAAATTGGCTGAAGGCTGGCATCTGTGATGCTAAGGACCTCCAGAGGCTGAGATGGGTCCTCCACTCTGGCTGAAGATTAGTGCAAATGCATCATCAGCCTTAGCACCTCCTATCATTGAGGATGGGGATATTTGTGGAGCTTCCTCCTCCAGTGAGTTGTTTAATTGTCCACACCATTCACGACTGGATGTGACAGGACTTCAGATCTGATCCATTCATTGGTTGTGGAACTGCTCTGCCTATTGCTTGCTACTTATGCTGTTTGGCATGCAAGTAGTCCTGTGTTGTAGTTTCACCAGGCTAACACTTCATTGAACCAGGGTTGAACCCCTGGCTTGGTGTTAATGGTAAGAGCCGAGGGAGGGTAGCAAATTGAATTAAACACTCATTGGAAAAGAGGAAATAAAATAATAAGAAGGGAATTTCTCAGAGATGTGAAGTTAGTAGTGGGGTCCCACAGGATTCTGGTCTAGAACTGCCTTTGTTCAATGTGTACATTGATGAGTTGGAGACAAGACTAAAGGGAGTGCTGTCGAAATTTGCAGATACTGAAATAGTGAGCGTAGTACATTAAGTCCTCATTTAAAGTTGTAGTTGCATTCCTGAACATTGTAACCTTAAGTGAAACAACTAAGTGAATCATGGGCTCCTATTGGAAGCAATTTTAAAGCTGGAGTTAGGCTCCTTCAGACATTTCTCACCCAGATAAAAACAATGTACAAGTTGAAATACTGTACACGCACTGAAATAACTTGAAAAAGAGTAAATTGTTACATATAAAAGAAAAATTTTTTAAATTCAAATTAGATAACACTCACCAGTCCCTCGGGTTCAGAGATGACTTGCTTCCACTCTGGTTCGATGGGTTCTGAGGAAGCTGATAAGTCCAATGCACAATCTCCAGACACTGCCAAATGTGGGACAGGTGCTGTTCAGAGTGTCAGTTAGATGAGTTGCTTGGAGGTTTTTGAACTCTCTTTGCTGCCTTGGCTTAGCTCTGCATGTTTTCGATGAAGTCCGTGTTTGCTGCATTCCCAAATGAACCATCTCCCATTTTGGTCGGCCATGAGTTGGTGGAGATTTTGACCTCTTCAGGGATGCTTTGAGGACATCAGTAAAGCATTGCAGTGGAGATGCCTTTGAGTGATTTAGCACCTCAATGCTGGGCATGCTGGTTTGGGGGAAGACCTTGCTGTTGCACTGCCTTTCTTGCCACTGGATTTGGGGGATCTTTCAAAGACACTGCTGGTGGCACTTTGATGCCATGACCTTAGTCTTGTGTTTGAGCTGCATACCATCCTAGTTAAGAAATATATCGCAGTTCCTTCACTTATTGCTGAGTCAAAATCCTGGAACTACGTACAAAACAGCACTGTGGGTGTACCTGCACCACATGGACTGCAGCAGTTCAAGACGTTGGCTCACCACCACCTTCTCAAGGTTAATTAAGGATGGGCATAAAAATGTTGGCCTAGCCAGTGACACTGCCCATTTCCCATGAAAGAATATAAAATAAAAGATTCCAGTCCTCTTCTTCCAAGGAGCTCAAATGACTGATGTTGGAGTGATTTTGGTTTTGAATTGAAGATGGCTTGCAACAGCCAGGTCCTTGTGCAGCTAATAGGATGAAGGGCCAGGATTGTTAACAACCTTGAAAAATTTACCTAAGGACTGTTTTGTTTTGCTTCTCCTGTTAGATCTCTCTGTAGCAGTTAATGCTATCATTAAACACTTTGGCAGCGCACTGTTTGGGTCATCCTCCATGAAGATTTCCAATGCCTCTTCTGTGAGTTGGAAAGTTCTCGACAGTCATTTCATTGACAAAATCTGAGGGGGTGATGTTTCACTGCGGTCTTCCTCTTCAGCTCGTTGACACTCTAGCTACATTAAGTCTTCATTGGACAATTTCTCTTCATGAGATACAAGCAATTCCACTAGGTCATCAAAGCCAGCCTCCCTTGCCAAGGTGAGGATTTCACTGAATCTCAGGGACAGCGCCATGTGATTCTCTATTGTCACTGACATATTTGCGCCACAATTTTCACCACACACCTTAAGGTACAACAACATGACTTTATCCCATGAATCAGCGATATTGTCGATGCCCTTGCAGATGTTGTAGCCATGCCAAAACTCCCTGGTGCATTCTCTCCACCTGTTGCCTTGATGAGTTGGGAGAAGGTACGGCATTGGCATTAGGCCCTGAATGTTGTTACTGCACTCTGATCCATGGGTTTAATTAATGAAGCTGTGATGAGTGGCAGGAAAACCACCTTCACATTTTCAAATAATTCATTAAGGCTGATAGATAATTATTCATGTCACCCTAAGAGAAGCAATATTTTCAAGGTGATATTTTCTCTGCCGCAATATGTCCTCCAGGCAGGGATGGCATAGAAAGGTGGCTGTCGTTATCCAGGCTTTCTTATTTGAATGCCAAATGTCGTGTAGATATTCCTAGGAATAACCCCTCAATGCCTTAGGTGTCTCAGGCTGGTACACCATTAAATCTCCTGCAGAGTTTCCACTAAGCAGAACAGTCAAAGCAATCTTTCGCAGCTTTAAGTACTGGTGCAATATACTCCTCTTTGGAAGTGTACATTCTCTGTGGCATATGCTTCCAATAAAGCCCCGTCTCATCAACATTAAAAAATAGTTTTAGTGAGTGTCCACCTTCTTCAATGACGGTCTTTAAATAGGCAAGGAACTCATTAGCCACTTCTGTATCTGCAATAGCTGCATCAGTCACTTTAATATTGTGCAGGTAGGAACGCCTCTTGAAATGTTCAAACCATCCATGACTAGCGCCGAAAAACTTTCTGACTGAGAACTCTCATGTTGTTCATTCAATAAGTCTTAATGCAAACTTTTGCTTGGATGACCATCAAAATAAGAGGCACCTGGCACTGGTTTTGGTCTTTGAACTACACTGCCAAGAGGCTTTCCATATTCTCTATTATGCTCCATCTAGTTCAACTTACCTTGCCAACACAAAGGTGTAACACCTTATGCACCTTGTTTAATTTTGTCAGCATTACCATGGATTGTTCTCACCGTTGTAGGGAACGGCCCAAGTACTCTACCAATGTCGACAGCTCGTTCTCCAGCCTCAAGATGTTTTAAAACATCGAATTTCATTGCCAGGCTGATAGTTTTCTTGCTTCCTTAGCATCAACAGACTCACTATCACCAATTATTGGGCTTTTCTTAATCTGGTTTAAAAGTGATTCCAAGGGATTGCAGCACTATGTCACAAGCATGAAACAAGGAACTTCAAAATGCCTCCTCTGCCTCAACTTCAGCAAAATGAGTCTCTCACTGGCTTTAAAATGGCTCCTCTGCATCACCTTCTGCAGACTTTAACAAGGGCCAGACTTGGGCTCGCAAATTAATCAGAAGATTGCAGAGGCAGCCTCCTGAAGGGCAAGTAGTGTAAAGGGTACTGCACCCAAACAAGACCCAAGACAAAGAAAGCAATTTTACCCATGTACAGTAACAAATGCCTCTCCCTCAGACTTCAAAATGGCTTCTGCCTCGCTCAATGTAAAGCTCCATAAGAGACACACTTAGGGTTCCAAAATTAAAATCAGCTTGCAGAATCAAGAAATGGGCCTTTTCTTCACAAGTGAGCAGCACAGGCTTCAACAACTTCTCTGCAAAAAAGCCCGTTGGTTTGGATATTCTTCCTTCAGAACTTTGTTTCAGTGCTTTGTTTAAAAAAAATCACAGTTCCCTCGAGTGCTGACAAATACCTCTGATCGTACTTGCTTCAGAATGGCACCAATCAGGTCATGGGACCCAACGTCAGATTGACGTGAAACAATGTGCCAACATGCAATACACGATGACAACTCACGACACTCCATGTGATGCCAACACATGTTGATGTGCGATGACGATGCAAAAATGAAAATGGCAATAGAAATTGGAAAAAACAGACCTTAAAGACTAACTTTAAAACATAACGTTAAGTGGAGCAACTGAAAACGAGGACTTACTGTAAATAATTGAGCACCAAAGGAAGCTGCACTGGAAAAAAAGATTGGACAAAAAAATGCTGATAGAATTCCAAGTCAGTAAATATGAGCTAACACACATTGGTTAGTGAAAAGTAAGCTGCCTTTCGGATGACATGTCCACACTCTCAGGCAGGTGTAAGAGATCCATTGCACTATCTGAAGGGCATCTGAGGAAGTTCTTCTGATTCCACAGCTAAGATTTATCCTTTAACTGATACTAAAAACAGACTAGCTGGTTATTTATTTCATTATTGTTTGTGGGGCCTAATTGTGCACAAATTTGTCACCTTTCTATACATTACAATGGTAACTACACACCAAAGTATTTCATTAGGCATATAGTACTGAGATGGTCTGAGAGTGTAAAATGCTCGAAAGGACAAATTCTGTCCAATATTTTGAATGGAGGAAGGTTAGGCGATGTAGAAACGCAGAGGATTTGGAGATTCAGATTAACAAGACATTAAAATAATCACCTCAAGTGAATATGGCCATAACTTTGCTAATGAGATACTGGGTTTTATGGCAAAAGTCACGATGCAATGGTGAAATCTATATAAAAATTTACTAAGTCCACAGAGTACTGAATGAGGTTTTGGGCTCTATACTATAGGAAGGTTGTAAAGAGGAGTCAGTGCAGATTCACGAGGATGTCTAGTAATTAAAAGATGATATTAAGGATGATTGCTGAATAAGGAAATACTTCTAAGCTTTTTGTCTTACGCTCAATTAGGACACTCGCAAGAATACCAATATACGGGGAAAAACAACAATTTACACTGTATGTGAAGAGAATGCTGACTGGTTGGCGAGTGGCATTGTCATGGAGAATGCACCATTGATGGTGACTGACAGTTAACTGCCAAGTATTGTTTGAAATTTAATCCAAACAGCTTGACCCTGACTGGTCAAGGCATTTCCCTGAGGAATGAGTCAGCAAATGGCTATCACTGATCTTATTTAGCTGAAACAGGCATGATGTGTGTACATGTTCTTTCTGTATGTAAAGAACAGGACCCTGTACATTAATAGATGTAGCTTCCAGTACACGCAAATGCGCCACATTGCGAGCCTAGCTGAATCTTAAATCGGTTGTCAGTGTAATGCTTAGCACATTATGGATTATTTAGCAAATGTTGTCCAATCGCGGAATCACATCTAATGTTGGACACTGTTTAGGGTTTTGCAAGCACGAGCTGGTTGTCTGTATCCTGCCCGTTGTGGAACAGCGGCTGTGACATGATAGGAACCGCCAGACTTTGGGACATACGACCTACATACCTAGCATCACAATGGCACTGAAATTCATATACTACATCACACTTGATAGGCAGAACATCTTTTTGGCTCGACGGCAGCATCTTGTTAGTGGTGAATACCACTCGTGTTGCTACCACATAGTAGCAGCGTGAAACAGCTAGCTTTACCTGTTGCTCAAATTTGAGATATCTTGCCCTTCCATGGTAATCTGAGGTAGACAGGGCACCGCAGAAAGTGACAGCCTTAGGCCTGTTCATGAGTTTGTGCTGATCTAGCACATACATATTGTGGGATTCCGAACAACCTGCCCAATTCACATGCAACATGAATGTCTTTGTGTTACGAGATCTTAAGACCTATAGATCTTAAGACATATACATCAGTAAACCTAACAAAGGGATGGGAATAGTCATCCTTAACAAGCGTGATTATGTAAACAAAATGCATACCATTCTTAATGACAGGTCCAAATTCATATCCATTGGACCTGCCACTCTACATGACTGGACAGCCTTGCCTGAAAGTAAGCTTAAAAAAACACTTGCTGGACTTGTGTAAGAGCAATGAGCTACTGCGTGATATATATGACTGGGTTCGTCCTCACGGTTTGCTACATCAGCGTATGTACGTGCTACCCAAGACTCAGAAAAGTAATGTCCTTCTACACCCCATCTCATCTATAACCTGTTCTGCACAACATGAATTGGCCAAATGATTGGGCAAATTGTTACAACCAGTTTTGACCAAATTTTCCACATACATGCATTTGCGAAGGCCATACAGGACTTGCAAATCAATAGCAATGCTGTATCCATGTACTCATTTGGCATTGCTAGCCTATTCACCAATGTTCCACTTAAGGAAGCCATAGATATTTGCACTGCCGCGCTATATCATGGTGATCTAGGCCCGCCACCATTGCGTGAATCAGTATTCATTGAACTTATGAACTCAAAAACTTGCGCAGTTGAATTCAGTTTCAATGACACCATGTATGCCCAAATAGCTGGTGCTGCCATGGGATCTCCTCTAGGCCCAGCTCTCGCAAACATCTCTATTGGGTTCCATGAAAAACATGTCTTTAGTGGAATGACACCTAACCTCCTACCCCTCATCTATTTCCAATATGTGGATGATACGTTTGCTATATTTAAATCCACAGCTGCATATAACAATTTCCTTATATCCCTTAGTGGGCTCCATCCTGCACTCAAATTCACCTATGAAATGGGGCAGTCAAATGAACTTTGCTCCTGTGACGTACTAGTTGAGAATTGTGCCAGGGGATTCTCTACCACGGTCTACCACAAGCCTTTGCTTATTATATATTATATTATTATACGCGTTGGGATTCTTAATTCCAGACACTGTAAGATTGGTCTTATCTGCAATCTTGTAAATAGGACCAGGGCCATTTGCTCATCATGCAAGCTTGATGCTGAAATAGGGCACACCAAAGGCATCCTGCAGGATAATGGCTACCATGATCAGATAATTTCGTGCTGTATATCCCACAAACTCATGAACGGGCCTAAGGCCATCACTTTTGGACCTGAAAATTGCTCAGTTTACCTCAGATTACCCTGAAAGGGCAAGATATATCTAAAATTTGAGCAACAGGTAGCAAAATGAGTGGTATTCGCCACTAAGGATGCTGCCATCAAGCCAAAAAGATGTTCTGCCCATCACAAATGAATAATATGGTATATGAATTTCAGTGCCAGCATGAGCTAGGTATGTAGGCCGTAAGTCCCAAAGACTGGCGGATCATATCATGTCCCAGCTGCTGTTTGCAACGGGCAGGGTACAGACTATACCCAACCAGCCCATGCTTGCAAAACCCAAAACACAGTGGCCAACACTAGGTGTGATTCCGCAATTGAGGATTATTTAGCAAATGTTGTCCAATGTGCTACGCATTACGCTGACAACCAATTTAAGGTGGTCAGTCAGGCTCACAATGTGGTGCATTTGCATGTATTGGAAGCTACATATATTAATACATGGGGTCCTGTTCTTTGCATACAGAAAGAACATGTACCCACATCGTGCCTGTTTCAGCTAAACAAAATAAGTGATAGCCATTTGCTGACTCATTCCTCAGAGCAAGGTCTCGACCAATTAGGATCAAGCTACTTGGTTTAAACTTCAAAAAATGCTTGGCAGTTAACTGTAAGTCACCATCAATGGTGCATTCTCCATGGCAACATCACTTGCCAACCAATTAGCACTCTCTTCACATACAGTATAAATTGTTGTTTTCTCCCTTACATTGGTATTCTTGCAAGTGTCCTGATGAGTGCAAGACAAAAAGCTTAGACATGTCTCTTTTTTCAGCAATACTCAAGTTTTGTACTAACAAATGATTATCTACATTATGGATTATTTCTTAGAGGTGCTTAAAATCATGAAGGGTTAGGACAAAAGTAGATTGTGATTGAGGGATCTGGAATGACAGGATGCAGATTAACTGTAAGATTTAGGACAGAAGGCAGAATTACTTTAAAGAGAGGATTGAAGGATTGTAGAATGCACTATTAGAGTTAGTGATTGAAGCAGAGACCATGTCAACATTTAATTGGTTAGACAGGAGACAGATGGATAATGGGCAAACACTCTAGTTGGCAGGATGTAACTAGTGACGCTCTGCAAGGATCTAAGGATCTTTGTTAGGGGCCTCAATTATTTGCCGTATTTATTAATGACTAAGATGACGCGATAGAAAGCCACATATCCAACATGAGGAAGCCATGTTTATAACAAAAATACATTCCTTTCATGCATAAAAACCCAGCAAGGAGAATGTTCCAATCATGGCTAATGAAAGAAATCAAGGATTCTATCAGATCAAAGGAAGAGGAGTATAAAGTTGGCAAAAATAATGGTAGGCAAGAGAATTGGGAGCATTGCAGAATTTTGCAAAGGAGGACCAAGAAAAAGATTAAGGAAGGGCAAATAGAATTAGAGTTAGCTAGCAAAAAACAAATTGTAAAATCTTCTATATGTATGTAAAATGAAAAGATGAGTCCATTTCAAGCAGTCAATAGAACTTATAATGCAGAATAAGGAAATGGCAGAGAAACTAAACAAATACCTTGTGTCTGTCTTCACAGAGGAAAATACTAAAAGAATTCCAGAAATAATGGGGAATCGAGGGACTAATGTAAACGAGGAACTGCGAGATATTATTAGTTCAAAAAAAGTACTAAAGTAATGGGATTCAAAGTAGATAAATCCCTTGGACCTGATGATCTACATCCCAGAGTGCTGAAAGAAGTGACTATGGAGGTAGTACATGCATTGGTCATCTTTTAAAATTCTAGACTCTGAATGGTTCCTGCAGATTGGAAGGTGGCAAATGTAACCCCATTATTTAAGAAAGGGTGGAGGGAGAAAATGGAGTCCTACAGACCCGTTAAACTGATATCAGTAGTAGGAAAATGCTAGAATCTATAAGACCATAAGACATAAAAGCAGAAATAGGCCATTCAGCCTGTCAAGTCTGCTCCATCATTCAACGAGATCATGGCTGATCTGATAATCCTCAACTCTACTTTCCTGCCTTTCCCCCATAACCCTTGATTCCCTTACAGATTAAAAATCTGTCTATCTCTGCCTTGAATATACTTAAGGACCCAGCCTCTACAGCCCTCAGCAGTAAAGAATTCCACAGATTGACTACTCTCAGAGAAGAGATTCCTCCTCATCTGTCTTGAATGGGTGACCCCTTACTCTGAGATTATGCCTTCTGATCCTGGATTCTTCCACAAGGGGAAACAATCTCTCAGAATCTACCCTGTCAAGTCCCCTAAGAATCTTACATGTTTCAATAAGATTGCCTCTCATTCTCCTAAATTCCAATGAGTACAGGTCCAACCTACTCAACCTCTGCTAAGAAAATCCCTCCATACCCAGGATCAACCTAGTGAACCTTCTCTGGACTGCCTCCAATGCCAGTATATCTTTTCTTAGATAAGGGGGCCAAAATTGTTCACAGTATTCTAGGTGTGGTCTAACTAATGCCTTGCATAGTTTTAGCAAGACTTCCCTATTTTTATACTCCATTCCCTTTGAAATAAAGGCCAACATTCCATTTGCCTTCCCTATTACCCGTTGAACTTGTATGTTAGCTTTTTGGGATTCATGCACCAGGACTTCCAAACCTCTCTGTGTTGCAGCCTTCTGCAGTTTTTCTCCATTTAAATAATATTCATTTCCTCTATTCTTCCTGCCAAAGTGCATAACCTCACATTTTCCCACATTAAACTCCATCTGCCAAGTTTTTGCCCACTCACTTAACCTGTCTATACCCTTCTATAGACTCGTGTCATCCTCACCACTTGCCTTCCCACCTATTTTTGTGTCATCCGCAAACTTGGCAATAGTACGTTCACTTCCCTCATCTAAGTCATTAATATATATTGTAAATAATTGAGGCCCCAGCACTGATCCCTATGGCACTCCACTAGTTACAGGTTGCCATCCTGAAAATGCCCTCCTTATCCCAACTCTCTGTCTTCTATAATCTATAATAAAGGATATGATAACAGGACATTAATGAAATGTTAGGATTGGGAAGTCAACATGAATTTATAAAAGGAAAATCATGTTTAACAAACCTGTTGGAGTTTTTTTGGGGGATGTAACTAGCAGAATAGTTAAGGGGGAACCGTTGGATGTGGTATAGATTTTCAGAAAGCTTTTGACAAGGCTCCACAGAGTGGTGAACAAAATTACAGTACATAGAATTTGGTCGGGGTGGGAAAATACTGGCATGGATTGAGAGCTGGCTAACGGACAGAAAACACAGAGTGTAGGAATAAATGAGTCATTTTCTAGTTGGCAGACTGTGACTAGTCGGGTACCACAAGGATCAGTGCTTGGGGCCCCAGTTAGTCACAATCTATATTAATGATTTGGATAAGGGGATTAAAGGTAATATTTCCAAGTTTGCAGATTACACAAAACTAAGTGAAGGTGTGAGTTGTGAGGATGATTCAAAAGGATTTGGAGAGGTTAAATGAGTGGGCAAAAATTTGGCAGATGGAATACAATGTGGAGAAATGTGAGCTTATCCACTTTGGTAGGAAGAACAGAAAAGCAGAGTATTTCTTAAATGGAGAGAGGCTGGGAAGTATTGAACTTCAAAGGATGTCCTTGTTCATGAGTCACTGAAAGCTAACATGCAAGTACGGCAAGTAATTAAGAAGGCAAATAGTATGCTGGTCTTTATTGCAAGAGGATTTGAGTCTAGGAGTAAAGATGTCTTACTGCAATTATAGAGAACCTTGGTGAGATTTCACCGGAATGTTGTGCGCAGTTTTGCACTCCTTACCTAAGGAAAGTTATACTTGAGACAGTGCAACAAAGGTTCACTAAATTAATTCTTAGGATGGAAAGATTGTCTTATGAGGAATGATTAAATAGACAGGTCTTTTATTCTCTGGAGTTTAAAAGAATGAGAGGTGATCCCATTCAAACATGCAAAACTCTTACAGAGCTTGAGAGGGTAGATGCAGGAAGGATGTTTCCCCCGGCTGGTGTGTCTAAAGCCAGGGGACAGAGTTTCAGAATAAGGGTCAGGTCATTTACGACTCAGATGAGGAGGAATTTCTTCACTCGGAGGGTGGTGAATCTTTGGAATCCTCCATCCCAGAGGACTGTGGAAGCTCAGTCATTGAGTATGTTCAAGACTAAAATCGATAGATTTCTACATATTAAAATCATCAAGGGATACGGGGATAGTGCAGGAAAATGGTGTTGAAGTAGAAGATTAGCCATGACCTCATTGAATGGCGGAATGGGCTCGAAGGGCTGAATGGCCTACTCCTATTTCTTATGTTCTTATCCAAATTTGCTGATGATACAAAGATAGGTGGCATTGTAAGTAATGTAAATGGAATCATACAATTACAAAAAGATAGTGATAGATTAAGTGAAACAAATAGGCAAAGCTGTGACAAATGGATTTCAATGTAGGCACATACGAGGTAATCCTAAAAAGGATAGAAGAAGATATTTCCAAATGAAGACCTAGGATCAATGTAAGTTCAGGTACACAGATCATTAAAATGTCATGAACAAGTCCAGAAAATAACCAAAAAGGCCAATGGAATGCCAGACTTTATGTCTAGAGAAATAGCATACAAAGAGATAGAAGTCATGCTTCAGCTATAGAAAAACCTGGTTAGATGACACCTGGAATATTGAGAGCAGTTCTGGGCACTACACCCTAGGAAGGATATACTGACCTTAGAGGGAATGAATTATAGATTTAATAGAATAATACATAAGGGCTAAATTACCAAGAGAAATTACACAAACCTAAGGTTGTATTCACTAAAATCTAGAAGATTAAGACTTGATTTGATCAAGCTTTTCAAGATATTAAGGGGACCAGGGAGGGTAAAGAGAGTAAAACGACTACTGGTTGGGGAGTCTCGGACTAGGGAGCATAGACTCAAAATTAGAGCCAATCCTTTCAGGAAGTCAGGAAACACTTCAACATAAAGGGTGGTAAATGTTTAGAACTCTCTTCCACTGCTAGATCAATTGTTAATCTTATATCAGAAGTTGATAGATTTTTGTTAACCAAAGGTACTAAGAGATTTGGGATAAAGGCAGTGTTAGGTCACAGATCAGCCATGATATTGAATGATGAAACAAACTCAAGGGGCTGAATAGCCTAATCCTGTTCCTATGTTCCCAATTTGGTAAAGGAAAGGCAGATAGAGAAACATGGAAACAGGGCAGGCACACAGGATTAGGACTATTGCTTGCATGCAAGATAAACACCAATACAAACTGGTTGCACCAAACATCTCATTTTAGTATTGTAATTTCCCTGCAATTCTGGTGATTAGTGCATTTTTGCAACCAGACCAACTTCATCTTGGTTGCTGGCCATCAGAGTGCACATTATGTAAGGCCAAGCACTGTTGCAACTACACTTCCTTGTGTGTGTAAAACTACTTACAGCAGAGGCAAAACCAGCAAATAAAGCACCTTGACTTACAATGGCAAGCATCAAGGATCTAGAAAGAAAGAAGATACTTAAGGAATGAAGCGTAAAGGCATAAGAGCTCTTCCCCAGCTGTCCAGACTAAATTTTATACTTGGGCAGCCAAGTCAGTTGGATGTAAATAGGAAAATGGTGACAGATACGTTAGACGAAGTGGTAAAGCAATAAGAGGTGTTAGCACACAGATGTACTTTACAGTAGTGCTAGAGAAGACACAATGAAGTTATGTGAGATCACTAAGATGAGGTGCATTTTCTTTGCTCTTTCTCAATCTTTAGATCAGTTAAGCATCTTCCCATAAAGGAGAACCAATCATGGACACGAGGAAGATTCATGTCCTTAAATATAAAGTCTAACCAATTAAAAATACCACTGTCAAACTTTACTTCATTTCACAGTACATGCATGAAAGGCAGGATGCAAACTCTCCAAATCGGAAGTATTAAATGAAGAAAATAGAAATTGATGCACTACTCAAACAAGTACGTGTAATTATACCATCAATAATGCATTGTTGGTGCAGTAGAAAAACATTTACTAAAATAGTAATTTTCACAGCAAAGATACAAAATAAAGCTGAGTACTGTATAGCAACAAATCACTTTCAGCAATTAGCCAATTACCATTTAGTGCAGTTGACCATTCATCCATCTTCAAGAGCCAACCTTGAAAGGTAATTGTGGATTAGTTCAAAGTTTACTTTATGTACACATGACCATCACTCGTTTTGTCATGGAAAGTATGTTTATTTGCTGAAGGCAAACGCATAAGAAATTCACATCATATTCTGAGGTTAAGCAGCTGTGACTCAAAATAGATGCTTATGTTCAACACAGCAGATCAGAGACTGAAAAATGTGTTACTTTCTGCTGGGAGGCATATATGTTAGGTCTAACATATTTTAAGAAGCATAATTATTTTCATTTTTTTTCTAAATTAGGAAATATCCATGAGATTAATCAGCATCCAAGAACGCAGTTTCAGGTGGAACAAAACGCCAGAGATGCTTAAAGGGTCTTTAAAATTGATGCTTATGGACTCTCATATCCATAAGAAATAGGAGCATGTGCCATACCATACTCAAGCCTGCACCATCATTAAGAAAAATCATGGCTTAACTTCGACCTCAATTCCATTTCCCCACCCTGTCCACACATCGCTTAGTGTCCAAATGTCTATCCACCTGTCTTGAATACATTCAGCAACTGCGTAGCCACAGTCCTCAAGAGTGGAGAATTTCAAAGGTTCACAACCCTCTGTGCAGTATTTTCTCTAATTTTTGTTATAGTATCAACTGTGGCTCAGTAGGTAGCACATGAATTTGAATCACAAGTTGCCAGGTTCAAGTCTCACTCTAGGGCTTGAGCACAAAACTCAAGGCTGCCTCTTGTGCAGTAATGCGGGATTGCTACATTGGAGAAGCCATCCCAAGGCCCCATCTGCCTTCTCAGGTGGATGGAAAAGAACCATTAGCACTATTTCAAAGAAGAGCAGGGGCATTATCCTTGGTGTTCTGGCCAATATTTATCTCTCAATCAACACCACACAAAAACAAAACAGAATATCTGGTCATTATCACGTTGCTGCTTGTGAGAGTTTGCCAAGTACAAATTAGCTGCCGCACTTCCTATATTACAACAGTTACTGCCCTTCAAAAAGTACTTAATTGTCTGTAAAGCACTTTGAGAAGTCTAGTGATACTGAAAAGCACTACTGAATGCAAGCCTTTATCTGTCTTCATGCTAGAAGACACCAAAAGCATCCCAGTTACAGTAAAAATCAGGAGGATCTTAAAACAATTACTCAAGAAAATGTGCTAGGCAAACAAATCAGATTAAAGGGTTACAAGGGACAAGTAGGAAATGGAATTAAGGCCAAGATCAAATTGGCTATGATCTTGCTGAATGGTGGAGTAGGCTTGATGGGTTGTATGACTTACTCCTACTCCTATTTCTTACTCCAGTCAATAAACACAGCCAAATAGAGTACAATTCCTCTGATTCTGCATCGACACATCACCGCCTCCAATACCTTTCCTGCCACCTACTGCAACAGTGACACTTTATCCCATTTCTCACACCACCAACCTTACTGCCATCTGAATGACATTATTAATTAGTCCTCAATGTACACTGCATGCCCACACTTAGCAGTATAGGGCTTCACATTGAACCTTCACAGCCAGTGGACAGAGGAGACTGTCAACCCATCAGCATGGCCTGGAATTGAATCCTCTTTAGTTTGTGATCATTCAGAACCCACCTTGGCAATATCAAATATTGATAATGCATACAAAAACTGAATGGATAATCATACTGAGTGGGTTGAGCAATTAGAACACTGGCACTTCACCTTTGGAACCAATATTCAATGAGATGAAAGTATGTCAATTAATGTAAGTCCTATGTTATAGGGAGTTTACACAGACTAGTTACTAGTTTACACAACCCCACTGAAACTCTGGCTAAAATTTAGCAACTGGCAGTTTCAGAGGCTACAATAATGGGGGATGTGGAAACAGTAGAGCCCCAATCTTAGCTTGTGGCAACATTCTTGCAGTTGGAGATTAAGGCAACAGTAAACCACCCCAAATCCAAGAAATTTTAACCTTCAAACCTCAATTTCCCACTCAAAATTGTACTTATGCCTGCTGGCCAGTTGCCATATTGGGCAGGAGACTCCAGCTGGGGACTGAAGTTGAGAGGTATCAGGAAGCTCTTGCAAGCAGGGAATAGGGAGGAAAGAGAGATTCCTTGATTAGGGAGGCCTAAATTTTCCACATGAGGAGCAGAGCAGTACTCCTGTTTGCAAGAAATGATAAACAAAAAACACTTTTAACTCTTTAGGCCTTTCAACCTACACTGATCTTCACATTTAAAGCAGCACCCATCCATATCCAACAGGTCACCCCTTGCTGGCTAAAAGGAGGTTAAAATCAGAATCCACGTGCTTTGTGACAGCAGGACTGTGGCCAGTTGTCAGGATAGTTGTTTATGGATGGAGCTAGCAGACACAATTTGGAAGTACATCAGTGCCACATAATATTAGGAGGCCTGCAAGGAAAACAAATGATAGATATAACAAAACCATTTGTAGGCATTATAAAATTACTTCCAGGCTTTAAAAAGATATCAAACTTGACACCCAAAGGTCACAAAACATGGCAAAAGGCGTGATAGCTGCTAGACAAGACTGTAAAGACTGTATATTTTAGACAGAGATGGAAATAGGCAGAACCTCTAAAGCAGATTAACATGTGAATTTACTGACTACTTAGAAACTGATCTTAGGGGCTCAATTTGTGGCTTTCCCAAGACCTGAAGATGCCAAAAAAAAAAATTAAACACTGGCCTGCCCTTTCCTAATTGAAATATCAAAACAGTCATTTCCACTATTAGGATGTGCTATCTGGTAAAGAAAATACTGAATAAATTATGCAATTGAAGTGTGATGTTAACAATCTTCATTTACAACTCTGTAGGTAGTACAAGAACTTATAATTAGGTTATCACTTTAAGTGCAACTGCACAGGAAGTAGGGTTAAAGAAACTTGTGGCTTTCTTTACTGATGAGCATTCATAAACATGTTCATGCCATAGAATAGGTGGAGAAAACTATTTTAATTCCAAAATAAAAATCTCCTTTTCAATTTAGAAATTCAACTCAAAAATCAGAAACAGCTTCAGTCCCATTTAAAATAAGTTACGTTCATCAAGTTATACTTACAAATTCTGAATTATTTATGTGCACATCACATGCTACAGAATTGAGTTAAAAAAAAATAGCATGCTGGCTTCCCAATTGGTGAGTTGGTAAAGGCAGTATGCAACAACCAGTGTGAAAAAAAGGGGCATTTCCCCATCCTTGAACTGTGTAAGATTAGTTCTCATACTACATGACAGTTGGATTGCTATAAAGTGCCTTAATGTCATCAGAGAAGGGAAGGGAAAATTAGCAGGGATGTCTCCCCTCGCTACTCTGTTGCGTCCCGTTGAAAATCTATGTGGATGCCCAATCCAGCTCAGGAAAACTTTGTAATATGTCTGGTCAGATAGGTTGGCAGTATCTGCTTAGGATCACATGATGGATGACCACTGGGCAAAGCACTCAAAATTGTACCCAGCATAAACTCAAGCTGGACAGGCAGCTCAGGGAGGGGACATGATAAATAAAATCACCTTCGCTTGGCCTGTGCATAAAACAGATTTTATTTTATTCAGGAGATGGGATGTGGTTAGGCCAGAATTTATTGCCCATCCCTAATTGCCCTTGAGAAGTTAGTGGTGAGCTGCCTTTATGAACCGCTGCAGTCCATGTGGTGCAGGTACACCCACAGTGCTGTTGAGGGAGGGAGTTCTAGGCTTTTGACCCACTGACAGTGAAGGGATGGTGATATGTTTCCAAGTCGGGATGGTGAGGGAGGGAGTTCCAGGCTTTTGACCCACTGACAGTGAAGGGATGGTGATATGTTTCCAAGTCGAGATGGTGAGTGGCTTGTAGGAGAACTTCCAGGTGGTGATATTCCCATGTATCTGCTGCCCTAATCCTTCTAGATGGGAGCGGTGGTCAGTTTGGAAGGTGCTGTCTAAGGAGCCTTAGTGAGTTCCTGCAGTGCATTTTGTACATAGTACACAATGATGTTACTGTGCATCAGTGCTGGAGGGAATGAATGGGGTGCCAATCAAGTTGGATACTTTGTCTTGGATAGTGTCAATCCTCCTGAGTGTTGTTGGAGCTACACTCATCCAGGCAAGTGGAGACTATTCCATCACACTCCTGACTTGTGCCACATAGATGGTGGGCAGATAGGAGGTGAGTTACTCACCACAGGATTCCTAGCCTCTGACCTGCTCTTATAGCCACAAGTATTCATATGGCTAGTCCCATTCAGTTTCTAGTCAACGGCAAACCCCAAGATGTTGATGGTGGGGGATGCAACGATGGTAATGCCATTGAGGCATCAAGGGACAATGGTTAGATTCTCTCGTTGGGGATGGTCATTGCCTGGCGCTCATGTGACATGAATGTTACTTGCCACTTGTCAGCCCAAGCCTAGTTATTTTCCAGGTCTTGCTGCATTTAGACTACTCCAGTATTTGAGGAGTCATGAATGGTACTGACCAATGTGTAATCATCAAACATCCCCACTTTTGACCTTATGATGGAAGGAAAGTCATTGGTGAAACAACTGAAGATGATTTGGCCAAGGCCATTACCCTGAGGAACTCCTGCAATGATGTCCTGGAATTGAGATGACTGACCTCCAGCAACGACAAACATTTTCCTTTGTGTCAGGTATGACTCCAATCAGAGTGTTTTCCCCCTGGTTCCCATTGACTCCTCTTTTGCTAAGGCTCCCTGATGCCACACTCAGTGAAATGCTACCTTGATGTCAAGGGCAGTCACTCTCAACTCATCTCTGGTGTTCAGCTCTTTTGTCTATGTTTGAACCAAGGACTGTAATGAGATCAGGGGCTGAGTGACCCCGGCAGATCCCAAACTGAACAACAGCGAACAGGTTATTGCGAACAGGTTATTGCTAAGCAAGCGCCGCTTAACAGCACTGTTAATGACCCCGTCCATCGAGAGTAGACTGATGGGGCGGTAATTGGCCGGGTTGGATTTGTCCTGCTTGTTGTGTACAGGATGTGCCTAGGCAATTTTCCACATTGCCATGTAGATGCCAGTGTTGTAGCTGTACAGGGACTGCTTGGCTAGGGATGCAACAAGTTCTGGAGCAAAGGTCATCAGTATTATTGCCGGAATATTGTCAGGGCCCATAGCCTTCGCAGTATGCAGTGCCTTCAGCCATTTCTTGATATCACACAGAGTGAACTGAATTGTCTGAAGATTGGCATCTGATGCTCGGGACCTCTGGAGGAGGCAGAGATGGATCATCCACTCAGCACTCCTGGGGGAAGATTGTTGTAAATGCTTCAACCTTATCTTTTGCACTGATGTGCTGGGCTCCGCCTTCATTGAGGATGGAGATATTTGTGAAGTCTCCTCTTCCAGTGCGTTGTTTAATTGTCCACCAATGTTCACCACTGGATATGGCAGGACCGCAAAGTTTGGAGCAGCTGGAGGAATTTAAATTCAATTAATAAATTTGGAATATAAATTAAGCTAGCCATCAGTAATGGTGACCATAACAACTATCATCGATTGTTGTAAAAACCCATCCATCTAGTTCACTGATGTCCTTTAGGGAAGGAAATCTGCCATCCCTACCTGGTCTGACCTACATGTGACTCCATACCCACAGCAATAGATTGACTCTCAACTGTCCTCTGAAATGGCCTAGCACGGTCAGTTCAAGGGCAATTAGGGATGGCAACAAATGTTGGCCTTTCTAGCGATGAACACATCTCATGAAAGAATATTTTAAAAATCTGATCCGTTGGTTGTGAAACCACTTAGCTCTGTCTTTCGCTTGCTGTTTATGCTATTTGGCACGCAAGCAGCCCTGTGTTGCAGTTTCACCAGGTTGACATCTCATTTTTAACTATGTCTGGTGCTACTCCTGGCATGCCCTCCTGCACTCTTCATTGAACCAGATTGCAAACATAAGGTAGGCAAACACTTCAGATGAAACTCAAGCTAACGAACACTGCACTCAAAACAAAAAGGATCAATTACACAGTAACTACAGTAAACAGGAGCAGCGGACACTTGCATTACCAAGCAGATTAGGCAGAGTGTGGTTTCCTGTAGTAGTAGCTGATACCTCTCAGAGCTTTAAGAATGGAGAAGTGGGTTCATTCACATATTTAATCTTTGGAGCAGCTATAGTAACCACAGGATCTCCAGTACAGTTCACATGTAAAAACAGTGGCTAAACATAATTTCCTTTCAGAACTTAAAAAACTCATTTAAAAAAAAGTTCTGCAAGAACATTTAGAATGCAAACATCCTGCACTTGCATTATTGGATACACTGCAATCCTACCTGATATTCAGATTGAGAGCTAAAGACAAATGAACTGTGCCCAAGATACCCTGAACAAATAGCTTCCTGTCTACTGAGTTTCCTCCTCTGCCTTTATTCACACTTGCCTCTGCTTCTACAGTTGCTTAGTTATTAAATGACTTTCAGCATCCCGTTTTTTAAATTCTGATACTTTCTTATAGTTGTAACATTTGCCTACCTTCAAATAAATCCCAATACAGTCAGAAGCTATAAACTGTCCTCTTTGATCTCTCTAAATTACACATATATTGTCCGACCCACTTCTTGTCCTGGTATCCTCAGTGTTGTAATTCAGACTTTAAACTAGTGCTGTCCAATACACTTGCCACTAGTGGCAAATTGGCCCTAAGCATGTGGCAAACTGATACTGTTCACAGGTGAAATATTTAAATCTGGTGGACATTAGGACCTGGTAGCAGCCCATTTGACTGAGGATATGGCTCCAGACTCAGACACAACCTTTGGCAACGTCAAAAACAAGTAGAAAATCACACAGGGAAAAAAAAATTCACATTAAAAATATTGTACCTAGCTCCATTAAGGTTTATGGCAAAGAGGCCCCCACTGAAGGAAGTGAAAGCATGTTGAAATACTTCAGCTGCTACACCACAACTTTATGCTGTGTAGTGATCAGTTGCTGCAACTAAAAATATTCTTTGACAGAGCTGCTGTCAACATTTTGGTACACAATTGCTCACTTTTAATCCTGTCCCTCAATCCCAGGTCATTTCTGGAAGATTGTTGCAAGATTCATCCCATCCTTTGCATGTTTTGTATCATGTGACAAATATCGTGACCTGATCAGCACAAGTCTGCCGAACAATGAAATCCTATTCAGGAGTTACATTTGCTATTTTCCCATCTAATGGAATCTTCCCCAAATTTAGGGAATTTTGGAAAACTAAACCAACACAACAATTATCTCACTAGCCACTTCTTTTAAGACCCGAGGATGAAGTCCATCAGGAACTGGGGACTTGTCAGCCCACAGCTCCAACAATTTGCTCAGTACCACTTCCCTGGTGATTGTAATTTTCTTGAGTTCCTCCCTCCCATTTCCTGATTTACAGCTATTTCTGGGATGTTACTCTACAGTGAAGACCAATGCAAAACATCTGTTTAATTCATCTGCCATCTCCTTATTTTCCATTATTAATTCCCGGGACTCACTTTCCATAGGACAAACACTCACTTTGTTAATTCTGTTGTTTAATATCTTTGGAAACTCTTACTATCTGTCTTTATATTTCTAGCTAGCATTCTCTCATTCTCTAATTTTGACCCTCCTTATTCATCTTTTAGTCATTATTTGCTTTTTTTTAAAATTCTGTGTTAATATTTTATATTATCCTTCAAGAGAAGGTTGACAGCAGATTTGATAGAGGTGTTCAAAACCATGAGGGGTCTGGACAGAGCAGATATGGAGAAACTGTTCCCATTGGTGGAAGGATCGAGAACATAGAGGGTACCAATTTAAGGTAACTGGCAAAAGAAGCAATGGCAACATGAAGAAAAACTTTTCTACGCAGCGAATAGTCAAGATCTGGAATGTATTGCCTGAGAGCATGGTGGAGGTCGCGTCAACTGAAGGGGAATTGGATCATTATCTGAAAAAGGAAGGTGTGCAGCGCCACAAGGCAAAGGCGCTCGGAAAAAGCGGCACTCAGTGAATTGCTCCTTCTAAGGCCAGCACAGACACAACAGGCTAAAAGGCCACCACCTCTGCTGTAAGGCCATAGCACTCAATTTTACGCCTCTCTTACAAACTACATAATTTGAAAGCCCGAGTTTGGCATCACCTAATTACATCATCCCAAATAATATAACACTGGCATCTACTCAGTAATGGGGGAAATTGCCCAGCTATGTCTGGTGCACAAAAAGCAGGACAAATCCAACCTGGCCAATTACCACCCCATCTGTCTACTCTACATCATCCGCAAAGTGGTGGAAAGGGTCTTCAACAGTTCTATCAAGTGGCACTTGCTTAGCAATAACCTACTCATTGATGCTTAGTTTGGGTTCCACCAGGGCTACTCAGCTTCTGACCTCATTACAGCCTTGGTTCAAACATGGACAAAAGAACTGAACTCCAGAGGTGAGCTGAGAGTGACTGCCCTTGACATCTTGGCAGCATTTAACCGAGTATGCCATTAGGGATTCCTAGCAAAACTAGAGTCAATGGGAATTACGGGGGAAACTCCCCACTGGCTGGAGTCATACGTAACACAAAGGAAGATGGTTGTGGTTGTTGGAGGTCAGTCATCTCAGGTCCAGGACATCACCAAGAATTCCTCAGGTTGTGTCCTAGGCCCAACCATCTTCAGATGCTTCATCAATGACCTTCCTTTCATCATAAGGTGAGAAGCGGAGATGTTCAGCACCTTCGCGACTCTTCAGATACTGAAGCAATACATGTCCAAATGCAGGAAGACCTGGACAATATCCAGGCTTGGGCTAACAAGTGGCAAGTAACATTCATGCCATACAAATGCTAGACAATGACCATCTCCAACAAGCAAATCTAACCAGTGCCCCATGACATTCAATGGCATTGCTATTGCTGAATACCCCACTATCAACATCCTAGGGGTTACCATTGACCAGAAACAGAATTGGACTAGCCACATAAATACTGTGGCTACAAGAGCAGATCAGAGGCTAGGAATCCTGCGACGAGTGACTCACCTCCTGACTCCCCAAAGCCTATCCATCATCTACAAGGTACAAGTCAGGAGTATGATGGAATACTTTCCACTTGCCTGGATGATTGGCACTCCTTCCACAAACATTAGAGCCCTTCAACACCAACACACAGTGGCAGCAGTGTGTTTCAGCTACAAGATGCACTGCAGAAACTCAACAAGCCTCCTTAGACAGTACCTTCCAAACCCACGACCATTACCATCTAGAAGGACAAGCGCAGCATGCACATGGGAACACCACCATCCAAAAGTTCCCCTCCAAGCCACACACCGCCCTGACTTGGAAATATATTGCCATTCCTTTACTGTTGCTGGGTCAAAATCCTGGAACTCCCTTCCTAACAGCACTGTGGGTATACTTACATCTCATGGACTGCAGTGGCTCAAGAAAGCAGCTCACCACCACCTTCTCAAGTGCAATTACAGACGGGCAATAAATTCTGGTCTAGCTAACGACACCCATATCCCATGAACGAATAAAAAAAGCATCTCCCACAAGACATGAGGGAAGAGTCTGTGGGTCCTTGCAGGCATCACAAAATGCAACAGTAGCAAAGGCAACTGTATGAGAAGTTCTGGGTTCCACACTCCACTGAGGCATTTTCTTTCATAATGATAGGGAAATGGGGAACTAAATGTTTCAGACACCAATGCTACCAGTAGAAAACAAGGAAGTTGGGAACGTGCATCATACCTGGAGAAAGGTTTGTTTATTGGTGGCAGGGAAGGGAGTCCTTCCAGAAGTTTAAGATTTTAAGAGCTACAGACAAACTGAATTCTAATAAATGGTTTTGAAATAACCAGAAGCACTAACCAGGGGGTCACAAAATTCATGAAAGGTGAACAATACAATGAGTTAAATGCTTCATAAACACTGAATGTATGGAACAGGCTGTCTACAGAAACAGTGCATTTGAAAAAAGTGTTGGAAAATTAAAGGGGGAGTGGGCCAGACTTTTAGTCAAGACAGTAAATAGAGCTACAGGAGGTTATAGGCCAGCAACTTCCAAAGTCCATACATGCACATGAAATTCAGAAGTTGCTGCTCAACTTGTTCTGATCCTCCGCAACTTTTGCTACACTGGTACCTCAAGATTAGAATTGGCACTGAAATCCATGTAAGGGCACAAATTACAATACTTATCCACCAAACATGCCAGAAAAAGGCGTGCATCCAGGTTTAAGTCAATTCTAAAGAAGACTATGATAAGTTCTGATTATTGACAAACAACTTCTCTGGTACTTGGAAATCCAATTTTACAAGTGTGGAGTCACATTTCTTCAGAATTTAATTATTGGAAGATTTTTAAAAATTCTTTGCTTGTTATTTCTCTCTCTCAATTTCATCTTTCCCTCACTATTTCACTTTCTGGAAAGGATTTTTACAAGGAATTAAATATTCTATCTTTTCTCTGGTTTAGGCTCTCTCTCAGTGAGGGCCCTTCAATCTTGTTAGCTAAAGAGAAAGGCTGCATTTGTCTTTGCTCAAACACCACTGATCTCTTGTAGATGCACCACATCACGCTGGATCAGATGTTCAATGACAGCGAGTTATGTTCAAAAGTCTGAGGGACAAAAAGTCTGTGGGTAGCTCCAAGTGTAGTGAACTGCAAGCACCACACTCTCAAAGCTGACCTTAAAATCTGGGCTTTAGTTTAATTTTGGCAACAACCAATCTATCCCACCTTCAATTTCGTTGTGCATTATGGCCCCGGAAACACTGCTTATGTTTTTCAATAAAAATGTCAACATGAAAAGCCACAAGAGCCTCGAGATTGGTGGTGGTGTCAATTATGACATATTGTTCTAGCCAAGGGCTCCCGACGCTTCACTCGTTTTGGTGCAAGTGCAAACACTTAGAAATTAGAAGTGGAAAAATCCCCTCCAGATGAACTAATACCTTTGACATCATGTGACCTTAACAACTCCCAATTACTTAGCTCATGGACTGAGACATAGAATGAGTGAATACTAAGGAGGGAGAAAGGGGAGGGATGGGACAGAAGCATAAGCAGGTCAGTCTTTAGTGGAGATGGTAAAGAAATTGGAATGAAGATCTGGGACGTGAATGTGTTTATCAACACCCCATAACTATCAACTGGCTCATAGTAGTTGTCAATTAGGCACTTTGCAGAAGTGACAACAGTCCTGGGGTTGATGGAAGAGATGAGGTAGAAGAGAGAATTATCTACATACATAGGAAAGCTTGCAACAAATTTGTAGATGATGTCATTTATGGGGAAAGGAGGATGAAATGTGGTCAGAGAGGTGACATGCGGATGCAGGAGAAGCCATTGGAGAGAATGCAATGACTTGAGATTGGTAGTGGTGTCAATCATGACTCAGCTAGTAGCATTCCTACCTCCAAGTCAGAAGGTTGAGGGTTCAAGACCCCTTCCAGGACTTGAGCAAATAAACCGGGCCTGACACTCCAATGCAATACTGAGGGAGGCCACACTATTGGTTCGATGTCTCATCTGAAAGATGGCACCTTGAAGGCTTCATCTTCCATCTCAAGTGAATGTAAAAGATTCCATGACACTATTCTAGAGTTGTGAGTTATCCCAGTGCCCCAGTCAGTATTTATTCCAACAACATCACAAGAAAGCACAAAATTATCTGGTCATAGCATATTGCTGTTTGTGGGAGCTTGCTGTGCACAAATTGACCATTATATTTCCTACATTAGAACACAGGCTACACTTCAAAGTACTTCATTGGTTGTGACGCACTTAGAGATATTGAGGTTGCAAAAGGCACAAAATAAATGTAAGTTATTCTTTTCTTTTTAGTGGCAGAATCACAGGGGAAAAATGTCAAAGGTGGACTATGAAGGGCAAGACAATTGTTGATGTTGGAGTCAGAGGGGATAAAGAAAGAAAGCAAACTGGTCACATTCACATAGCATGTTAAAGTCTTTGACCAGTGCAATTTCTGCACTTTGTACAACATGTGTGTATGATATGAGTGTTTAAGGACATGAGTGGATGTAATCAATGTACAGTACTTCCAAAGCGACGTTGTGCATGTTTGGATGTCAACTGAACACCAAGCTGTGATTTGTCCATTTCTTCTAATATCCCCCCTGCGCCCATCCTGTAAACTATTCATTGTTTTGAACCACATGTAAAGAGTAGTTACATGGTTACCAAGAGATTTCTGCAGCTCATGAAATCAAGCCCAGAGACAATCACTTTCAGCAGAGGAAGTGGCAGAAAAAAAACCCCATTTGTTCCAAAAAACAAACAGGTGCAAGTTAATGTCAAATTACAACTCTATAGCACAGAGAGCGAAGGAATTTAGTATGCACAACTTTAGGAAATGTTAAAAAAACAAACACTTAACCCAACTCAAGTCTCTGCATCGCAGATAGAAATTTCCAATGGCTTCCTTGAGGATTTTTTAGTCAAATATAGTCAGGGACCCCTAGTCCGTACCAAGGCAGCTTTACAGGAGCCCACAAGGTTGGGGCAGCAGAATAAGACAAGGCTCCCACTCTTGATAGCCACATGCATGCTCGAGTCCACAACAGGTAGAAAAGGGTCAGGCTCACCCTTCATATGCAACAGTTTAGTGTGGCCATGGATCCATACCCCAAGTTACTGCCTTCAAGGTGGGAGAGAAATTGGGAAAGGAGAAAAAAAACGTCACCGGCATGTCCAGGGAAATTTTGTAGACTGAAGTAGCAAGTTCAGAAATCAGGATGAGGAGAAAGTAAAAATATCTCAAGCAAAGCAAACAGTATTTTATAAAATAGCATGAGGAAACTGCTCTTTACAATTTCACAACAGGATATCCTGCTTTCTCAACTCACAAATGAACTAATCTTTTATGGCATGACAATAACATCTTCTGTAGTAAACTGCTCAGTTAAATGTGACCAGACATAAATACCTTCCATTTCTTTCCTGCCCCAGCATATTCATGCCTTGGGCAAGTGGTAAAGGTTATTTTATTAAAACAGGTTTCTTTTTTTAAAAAACTGAGCCTTCTGAAATTGAGTTTCGTTAATTAAAGAAACCCCAACTGTGGGCCTTGCAGCTTACAATATTTAAATGGAGCTGGGTACACACTATAAAGGCACTAGCACGACTAGATTCATGATTCCATTTAGTTGGTTGGCTATGCCTGCATGCCAGACGCTAACAAAAGCAGCTGTCAGGATCTCTAATTAGAAGGTGAATATCTACAGCCTTAGCTGTCCCACTCAGCAAACGTCCCCTCTTAAATACGCAGACTTTTCATGGCAATTTACAACTATTGATGTAACTGCCTTCAACACAATTGCTATGTTGCCCTGCAGTATAACGCAGACCAAAATTCTCTGGATCTGAAGGCAATGCAAGCCTCTACCCTAAGTACGCACTACAAGTTAAAGTCAGGAGTGTACTACTGATGGGTTTCTGCTCAAGTGCCATGATTTGAGACGATGAGAGCATGAGATGGTAAGTGCCTGACGTTTGCTTTCCACCTACAGATACTCAGTTAACATAGGACAAGCTTTGTTTAAGAGGCACAGGAATTGCAGATAGAGATCTGTGACCAACCATCATGTGGCGTAACATATGCTGTGTTACACCACAGGGCCAAACTATTAATTTCAAAATGGCAAGAAGTTCCAACAGAAGAGGGCTGGAGGATTTTTTCTGTAACTTTTTGGAAAAAGTTTTAAAATAGTAGGCATTCAACCCGACACCTATCTTCAATCACAAGGCAACAACTCAGCAAGCACCAATGAAATGAGTTCTTGCCCAAAATTAAACATTAAGAGATTTAAGGACATTAAGATAAAGATAGTGAAGTATCAGAGCCAAGTTAATTTACAGCTTGCAGAATACCCACTTAGCCTGGCTCTTTGCTAAAGCTCTCCCTGTTGCCATTGATTTAACCCAGCTTCAAATGTTTATTAAATTTACCCTTAAATATACAGTAGTCTATGCACCAACTACTCCCTGTAAGCAAAGCTATACTGCAATAACCCTTTTAGCAAATGAAATTTATTCCAACATTCTCCTCATTGAATTTTAAGCTGACTTTTCGACACCAACATTTTATAAGAGGAAACAGTTTTCTCCTATTCATACTAAAGTATATCTCAATGTTAGGTATAGACCCACAAATTTAAAACTTATACATCACACACTGGCAAGATCTTCCAACTCACCATGTGCACTGTCATGGAAGTTTTATATGAACTGGGGTGTTATGTACTTGTAGTATTACCACAATATTGACTTGTTTGTAATGCACCTTTTACTGCATTAAAGACCTGATATAAATGCAAGTTGTGGTTGTCTTTGGGAACAACTTTGGCACAAACTACTAGTAAGCGAGAGAACTGGGTCTGGGAGTAATGGAGAGAGGCCATGGGCACTGGGGAGGGAAGTATTAGGGATGAAGCAGAACAGGGAGAGGGGGCAGGGGATTCAGAAGCAGGGAAGGGGATGACCAGTAATCTGATTTAGTTGGTTGAGGGAAAAATATTTGCTAAGATACCATGGAGAATTCAGCTGTTCTTTGAAATAGTGGTAAGGGATGAAGTAGGACTGGGGGTATATTAATAGACACAAAACACAATTCAACTAGTAAATTAATTATGCTACTGCAAAACAAGTGTTTTTAATTTTAGAAATTTCAGTTAGAGATAAATATTAGATTTTTTTTCTAAAAGAATTGGATTATTTGATTGGCTCATCAACAAACTGCAACATTTACTTTATAGATGTTTACACACAGCTTTCCCCTTAGAAGATAAAGTTTGTAAGTAGGAAGTTGCACAGAAAAGCTGTAATCACCAATTCACCCAAAAAAATGCCAATTATAGTTTTGCAAGTTTATAATTTGATCATTCGTCAGTTATGCTTTGATTAGAATTTAAAGCCAGGATGGTGCATTGCATTGAACATCATCTTTTAAATCAGTACAACTGTCAATTAATACCAAATTCGGATCAATTTTATGGTCCATGTCCGCACACACACTGGGAACTTAAAGGAGACTGCTAAGCTCATTACACACGGATTGTCTCATTCAATAGATAGTGTCTGCTGGCTGTAAGGACCCTACTTGGAACAAAAACAGAAGCAGAATTACCTGGAAAAACTCAGCAGGTCTGGCAGCATCGGCGAAGAAAAGAGTTGACGTTTCAAGTCCTCATGACCCTTCAACAGAACTAGGTGAATCCAAGGAGAGGGGTGAAATATAAGCTGGTTTAAGGTGTGTGTGTGGGTGTGTGTGGGTGTGTGTGTGGGGGGGGGGGGGGGGGGGGGTGTTCACCAGCTTATATTTCACCCCTCTCCTTGGATTCACCTAGTTCTGTTGAAGGGTCATGAGGACTCGAAACGTCAACTCTTTTCTTCTCCGCCGATGCTGCCAGACCTGCTGAGTTTTTCCAGGTAATTCTGCTTTTGTTTTAGATTTCCAGCATCCGCAGTTTTTTGTTTTTATACTTGGAACAAGTTGGTTTGGAATCAATGCAGTTTCTCAAAAGCATGTAGTTACATTGCAAGTTGTAACTGTCAATCACATTTAAGAGGACACAGGATGACTAGTTAGGGATATAGAGGAAAGTTTCATTGGTACAGGAGCTTTGAGCTTAGACACATTGCTAGAGCAGAGAAGCAACTTTAATCCGCATTCAAACATGTTGTGGTTGATTTAGCTTGCTTGAAAAATGAGTGTTCTATTTCCTAGCAATATGCTCCCTCAATGCAAACAAAAGTTCAAATAAGACAAGTTTCTTAAAATTATTAAATATTTATTCTTCAATTCAACTCAAAATAGGATCTGAAAATATATCAAATAACTTGTAAAACTAGAGGACATTGTTCAAATTTCCAAACTACTAATTGACAGATTAACAGTCAAAATCCATACTCAGAAAAAGGTGCAGCAGTTTTGTTGGGAAGATAGTTTGCACCTAATTACAACATTTGGCTATTGCACTACACAGTACACAATCCTGCCCTAGCTTTCTACCAAGACTCTCAAATACTGCACTTCAGTGGTGAAGAGCAATTGACAAAGCAAGTTTCCTTTGTTCTCACCCTTCTTGTAAGCAACAGAGTCAATGATGCAAAGCAAATCAGAGTTTTCCCTCCAACAACTCTTTTTTTGGTATATTGATGCCGCTTCGTGCTCTCGTCTGGACCTGGAAATATTTATCAATTTTCCCTCTGGTTCACAACCCTCTCTCACGTTCACATCTCCAACACTTCTCTGCCTCCATTTCTGGTGATAGACTGTCCACCAATATTCATCAGAAGCCCACCGACTCCCACAGCTACCTCGACTACAGCTCCTCACTTCCTGTAAGGGCTACATCCCATTCTCCTGGTTCCTCCACCTCTGTCGCATCAGTTCCAATGATGCTACCTTCCAAAACAGCACTTTTGACATGTCTTCCTTCTTCCTGAGCTGAGGTTTCTTCCCCACTGCGGTTGACAGGGCCCTCAACCACATTCGACCCATCTCCCACACCTCTGCCCTCATCATTTCCCCTCCCTTCCTGAACCATGATAGAACCCTTTGTCCTCACTTTTTACCTCACCAACCTCCACATTCAAAGGATCATCCTCCGCCAATTCTGCTAACTCAAGCACGATGCCACCACCAAACACATCTTCCCCTCACCTCCCCTGTCAGCATTATGTAGGGAGCATTTCCTCCGTGACACCCTGGTCCACTCCTCCGTGACCTCAACATCACATCTCATCTTCCTGTGCAATCGCAGAAGGTGTAACATCTGCCCCTTTATCTTTTCCCTCCTCGCCGTCTAAGGCCCCAAACACACCTTTCAGGTGAAGCAGTGATTTACTTGCACCTCATTCAATTTAGTCTACTGTATTCACTGTTACCAATGCTGTTTCCTCTACATTGGGGAAACTAAATGAAGACTGAGTAACTGCTTCGCTCAATCTACAAGCATGACCCCAACCTCGCTGTCGCTTGCCATTTCAATTCACCGTCTTGCTCTCATGCCCACATTTTTGTCCTTGGCCTGCTATTATTCCAGTGAAGCCCAACACAAACTGGAGGAACAGCACCTCATCTTCCGATGAGGCACTCTGCAGTCTTCTGGACACAACTTTGAGTTCAACAACTTCAGACCATGAACTCTGTCCTCCATTTTGATCTTAACATTTTTTTTCCCAATCCCCTCCCCACACAAGGCCATCTATGACTTGTTCTTATATTTTGTTTTCACAAAGCGCCAAACCTTTGTTCTGCTATTAACATTCTATCTTACCTTTATGCCACCATTAGCACCTTTAGTTTTTAACACTACCATTAACACTCCCTTTGTCTTGTGCGCATAACATCTTTGTCAAATCTGTCTTGAGCTCCCACCTATCCCTGAACTTCCATTTTGCTCCACCACTCCCCCCACTCTCTCAACAGTATAAAATCCATCACATTTCTACTTTACTTCAGCTCTGAAGAGTCATACAGGACTCTAAACATAAATTCTGTTACTCTCTCCACAGATGCCACCAGATCTGCTGAGTTTTTCAAGCATTTTCTGTTTTATTTCAAGAGTGCAAAACCACTAAGAAAACTGGTGCTGACTTCACTCAATCCTGACTACACCAAGTCAGGCTGGCAGCTGCAGGGCATCCCGAATTGGGGAAAAGAAAAAGTAAACCAAGATCTCATTCTAGTATTAGCTTGGCTCAAAGGCTCTTACTGAAGTCAGAAGGTTGTGGGTACAAGCACCACCCCAGAACTTGAGCGCAAAATTTGGCTGACACTCCAACGTAACATTGATAGAGTGCTGTGCTGTCAGGGCGCCAACAAGATGATAAACCAGTCTGCCTGTTCAAATGTATGTAAAAGAGCTGAAGGCACTGCTGGAGCAGGATCATGGAGTTCTCCCAGCATCCTGACCAACACTCATTCATCAAACATCATCATTATTTGCACTAAATCATGCATGCACTTTTGTGGGACCTTGTTGTCTGCAAATTCACTGCCAGGTTTAGCTAGAGATCAATAACTGATTGCCTATGGTGTTTTCTGAAATATCCTGATAATGTGAAACCATCACATAAATCCAAGTTTTTATCTCCTGATCACTATCCAGTGTCTTCTCTTTGAAAGTGCTTGTGCGTGAAATCACTGTTTTAAAAAGACAAACTAGGAATACACTCAAAAAGCTGACCAATTAATCCAGACACCAGCACTTTCCAGAGTCGAAAGCAAACAGGACCAGTTACACTGGCTGATTTTTCTCACCCAGCCTACAGAAGCCTTCCCATTACTACCTCAGCTGATGTCAGCTAGCTTGAACTCTATACAGACTGGCAATCAACCTCACACTTGCACACATTAAATTGCATCCACCGCCTATTTTGCTAACCTGTATATCTTACCGAAGTCTTTTTCAGTTCTTATTTTCCCCAACACAAAACCCTTCTTTAGTTTTTGCTAAAAATCTTTCAAAAGCCATTCACTACCAAAGAATTATTTTTGAAGTGTAGTTACTATCAGGTAGGCATACATGGCAAACAATTTATGTACAGCAAGTTCTCACAGCAAGATGACTTACCAGTTAATCTATTTTGGGAGTGGTGAACACCTATTTAGACAAGGAAAACTACCTGCTCTTTGAATAGTGCCATGGCATCTTTTGCACCAGCTGAACAGGTCATCAGCTAACATTTAATATCTCACCATAATTTGATCCTCTAAAATCAGAATCTCCCATCACCCTCGAGTGAGTCTACTCTTACTTCAATTTTTAACATGCTTATAAAAGTCTTCACTATTCCCTTCTCCCTATATCCCCCAACCCCAAACTCCCTCCTAAATTTCTACATTCTTTAGTATCCTTAGCCCTAGTTTATCATATGCCTTTTCTGGGATCAGATGACTGCAAATCACAAGATCAAAGCTTCATTAGTTCATCAACATCATGAGCTCAAGATTCAAAAGCCTAGAGGGGTAAGAGTCAGTAAAGTTCCTATAACTGTGTCACGTGATCAAACTCAGGTCATAGGATTTTATTTCAGACTTGCATATTTGCATTGCCTGTGCATTTATAAAGTTATTGGAGCATTCAGTAACATACCAAGTAGCTGACTCTTGGAACTGTGAATACAAAACAAAAGTACAGGATCTCCCTGCCTGCACTATACCAGTACACTACAGGAAAAGTAGTAAGTCCTTTTTAGACCTCATTCATGGCAACTCCAAGAGTGCCTTTTTCCACCTCTGTAACATCACTCAACTTTGCCCCTCTCCCACCTCATCTGCTGCAAGTTCCTTCATTACCTCTGGACTTGACTATTCTAACATGCTCTTAGCTGGATTTCCACATTCTACCCTCCGTAAATCTGTGATCACCCTAAACTCTACTGTCCGTGTCTTAATTCTTAGCAAATCCTGTTTCCCTATCACCCTGTGCTTGGCTCCAAGTCAAGCCACATCTTGATTTTAAAATTCTCATCTTTTTTTCAAATCCCTCATGGCCTTTTCCTTCCCTATCTCTATAACATCCTCCAACCTTGAGATATCCTCGTTTCTCTAATTCTGGCCTCTTGTACGTTCCCAATCACAATTGCTCCACCATTGATGGCCGTGCCTAGGCCCCAGGTTCTGTAATTTTGTCTCTATGTCTCTCTAATTTGCTTTTCTCCTTCAAGACGCTTTTCAAGAGAAATCTCTCTTCTTTGTCCAAGCTTTTAGTCATCTGACCTAATATCTCATGTGGCTGGTGTCATATTTTGTTTTAAAATGCTCCTGTGAAGCACCTTGGGATATTTCATTACATTAAAAACACTATATAAACACAAGTTGTTGTTGTATGACACTCCTCATTCCTCATGTCCAATTACTCGACCAATACTCTGTACTAACACTTCAGTGTCATTTTGATCCATGTGGACTCAGTAGAATTACAACAAATCACTTGTGACCCATGTGAATCTTAACTTTCAGAAACAAAGGAGAGGGATGTGGCAAAGAGGTGATACCAAACACAAGAAGGTGAGACTGCACATATACAAGGAGGTGTGAAGGTACACAGGCTGAAACTGGGAGAAAGGGGCTTAACTTTTATGCCCCTGATCAAACTCCTATGTGATTCAATGTCGACCAACACTGCCAGGGCTCAAATATAACGGTTACTGCAAAAATATTCAAATGATAAAAATTGTTTCATGACTAGCTGTTTAGACAATTTTATTTCGGAGCGTGGTGGATTGAAGTGATTCTATAAACTTTAACCAGTTGCCTGGGGAGAAAACTAATGGTCATTAGTCATTGTTGATTTTTTCGGGGGCGGTGGGGGGGGGAATGTAATAGCTGGAGAGAATTGTTCCATGCATCTTAGCAGCTGCTTATGGAGTGTTATTGACAAAAAAATTATATTGAAAACCAGAAGCATCTCAACTGAATCAACCATAAATGGGCAGTAGCTTGGCACAGATTCCCACTGTACTTAGTCCAGTGAGCACATTATGGTTTAAACTATCTGATTTCAGAGTCAACAGAAATTAGAAGTATGATAAACTTTAATTGAACTGGGAGGCAGCAGACTGGTTAAAAGAAACCTTATGAGGCTTATGAGACTAATAGGAAAAAAAGGTGTCAATCAACAGGTATGCATGCTGACAGTGTTCTGTTCTGACTGCAGTCTAATTGAATTGCATATGCCCTTCAACTGATCAGGGTCCTGAATCACACCAGAGTTATGCCAAGTGCCACTATAAAATGGAGATGGTGGTTATAAACATGTATTCCATGAAAACTATGTTTAGTCATTTGGAGTACAGAACTTGAGTCTTGCTGAAGAGACTTCTTTTGTCAAAGCCTTTCGTCAAGATAATCTGCAAGAATACCAAATGTAAAAGGAACAACAATTTATACTATGTGCGATGGGAGTAGCATTCTCTTCTCATACAGTATAAATTGTTGTTCCCTTTACATTTGGTACTCTTGCGAATTGTCCTGATGAGTGCAAAATGGAAAGCTTTGACAAAAAAGTCTCTTTTTCAGCAAAACTGTTTGGTGGGTCAAGTGTGCGGACAGCTGTGATAACGTACACTTAATAATACTGAAATACAGAACACTGCCTTTTCCAACTACCTTGTCTTTAAATACAGTTTACAGTGGTCTAGAAATTACCAGAATTATGTTTAAAGCATTGTTAATTTTAAAGATGGTTAAGTGAAGATCTCTGTTCTCCTTTATAATAGCCTGAGGAAAAAAAAATTCCTGGATGGTGATCAATGTTTTGCAGTAATCTCTAACCTATAGTCTTTTTTATAGCTGTGAGATCTGTGCCAGAGAGTTCAAAAGGCACAGTGTTCCCATAGCTGACTGCAACCTGGAAGCAAACCTGCCGGATTCACTGGAAAGGCCAACAGGAAGAGCAGGTAGAAAATTACATTAAAAAAACACCCTCAACAACACAGTATCTCTCCTCTTGGCAATCGCTCTATCTGTACAGCTCACCCTGAGCCTCGCCCACTCAAAACTAAAAGCAGAAGCGAAATTGGCCGTATCCAGGTCACAGTATGATCCTGAATCACACCAAGGAAAAAAGAACTTGCCCAATATCTCCATGTTAAGCTTGCATCACAAAACAGCAAACTCTGCTGCTTCCCCAATCATGGATACTACTGGGTATTTGTAAGGCCTCCATCTAGTTTCCACTAACAACTTGCATTTATAAAGTGCCTTTAATATAGTATAACATTCCAAGGTACTTCACAGAAGCATTAAACAAAAATTTTGCATACGATAGCAGGACAAATGGTCAAAAGCTTGGTCAAAGTGATAGGTTTTAAGGAACATCTTAAAATAGGCAAGGAATTTTAGTACAGGAACTCGAAGAGTTTAATGCCTAGACAGCTGAAGACACATATGAATGGTGGAGTGATTCATATCGGGGACATGCAAGAGGCCAATATTGGAAGAGCACAGAGAACTGGGAGGGTTGTAGGAGGTTACAGAGATAAGGAGATAACAAAGATGAGGGGCAGCAAGATCATGGAGAAGGAGTTAAAAATAAGGATGAGAATTTTAAAATTCAAAACACTGCCGGACTGGGAATCAAAGTAGCAAAGGGGTGAGGAGTGAAGGGATGTTGGTGCAAGTCAGCATACAGGCAGCAGAGTTTGGATGAGCAGCCACCAATTCCTACATAGTTGCTCGTATCAATCCTCTCTTACTTTCCCCTTAACAAGTCACCCTACTGCATGCTCAGCTCTCTCCATCATATTGTCAGCCTTTGTTCTCCTCACACAGGCTTCCCTTAGAATCCCCTTATCCATGACCCTACCAATCTGCACAACAGCTCCACCACATGCAACTTGCACTTCCATCCCTGAATTAACAATGTTGCCCTATTTCAGCAGCTTTCTTGTCCTTATTGCCTCATTTACTAACTCCGCTACAGATTCCTTGCACATTCAAAGGCTGACAAAAAATGAGAGTGTTCCCTTATAAAGGAATCATAGTACAGCAATAGATATTGATTATGGCACTCCATTAAGTTTATCCCTCTTTAATCAACTGTTGCCTTCTGAAAAGTTTAGTTGTGGAGGGCAAGGCCTGTCCACATTCTGGCACTGCTCATCCTACTCATGAAATTTTCACAAAAAACTGTAATCACACTCACAGAAACATATCCTCTGATCGCTCACCTAAGTTTCATTAACTTGCAGCTATAGCTGAGTGAAAATTGACTATTCAATTGAGAGAATAGGAGTGGAAGAGGGATGGTCTCATTCGAGCCCAGTACAGTCCTCACCAAATGTCCACAGACATGCCTTCCCAGCAAGAGCTGTTCAACAGTCAGAAGTTGCAAGTTTGGTTTATTTTGCACCTCGCCCTCCAATCTCGACACTGGGATATTGAGGAAACCAGTGACAACATTCAAACCAACAACACCCCCCTGCTGAGATCACCTAATTCAACACAGACCACAGGCTGAATTGAGTATGGAACCTCCATGCCTGTAAGTTTAAACTAGTTGAAACACTTGGAAGAGCATAATTTTTCTTGACTACAAAATATAAATCAACTTAATTTACCTGTCAATACCTGTATGACAAGGCCAATCCCCCTGGATTAAAATGAAAGCATGTTTTTATCAAAAAGAACCAACCAGAACAATCATTTTCACTTCCAATGTTTTATAACAGCACTGTAAAGTAGCAGAGAGAAAAATGGGAGATTGAAAGCAATTATCTATTCCAGTGACTTTCAAACTGGGAACCAAGGGTCTTTAGGTTCCTATGAAGTGTTCCCAAATAGTAACTATTAGAACTATGTGGGAGCACTCTTGAGTGATGGCAGAATGAGGAGGCAGCGAGATAGAGTGCGAGCCTCTGCTCAAACACCACCCAACGCTGTGTCAAGCCAGAAGAGGAGTCTGAAGGTCCAGGAAAGATACACAACCAAGCTGACAACTTGACGACTAATTCAGTCACATTTGTCCTTATGATGCAGACATATGGCTAAAGTTGGGGAATGGCGTTTGGTCATGGAACAGGAGATCCCCGCAACGCAACATCATTCTCTCTCAATTTTCTGTCCTCACCCAGTGGTGGGTAAGGTTTTAGAAACAATAATCAGATAAACATGCACTTGCGGAGAGGGGTTTGAGTTAATTAAGAGCCAGCACAGATTTGTAAAATACAGAACGTGCTTGACTAATATAATTGAATTTGTTAATGAAGTAACAGCAAGGTTGACAAAGGAAAAGCAATGGATGTTGTCCATACAGATTTTAAGAACGCCTTCACCAGAGTTCCACATAAAAGGCTGTTAACAAAACTGAGGCTTATGGAAGAGGAGGGTCAGTGTCAGCTTGGTTAAAAAAAACTGACTTAAGGACAGAAAATATCAAGTCACGGTAAGTGGTTATTTTTCAGACTGGAAGATAGTGCTAGGGCCACTGCTTTTTAAAAAAATATATGTTAATGACTTGGATATGAATCAGGAGTAAAATTTCAAAATCTGACAATGATACAAATCTTGGAGGTGTGGCAGACAATGAGGATGATACAAATCAAGAGCAACAGGACATAGAACGGCCAATAGAGTGGGCAGATGGAATTTAATACAGAGGCAATGCATTTTGGAAGATGGGAGAGACATATAGACTTAATGGCACAGTTCTAAAGATTGTACATGGACAGAGGAGCCTGGGGGGTTTATATGCATAGGTCTTTGAAAGTGAGAACAGTTAGCAAAGCATATGAGATCTTGGGCTTCATAAATAGAGGTATTGAATAAAAAAGCAGGAAGATTTAGCTGAACCTGTGTAAAGCTCCAGTTAAGCCACAAATATAGTATTGCGTCCAGTCCATAAGTATGCAAGGGCTCTCAAGAGGGTGCAGAGAAGCTTTACCAGAAGATTCCAGGGATGAGAGATTTTAGGTACAAAATTATGTTGGAGAAGTAGAGATTGTTCTCCTTGGAACAAAGGAGGTTGAGGAGAGATTTGATAGATGTTGCAAGATTATGACAGGTTTAGATAACACAGACAAAGAAAGCCTGTTCCCATTAGCTGATGGTACAAGGACTACAGGACATGGGCTTATGGTTTTGGGTGAGAAATGCAGAGGTGCTGTGAGGAGGAACCTTTTCTTCACTCAGCCAGTGGTAATGATCTGGAACTGATATAATGCATTAGAGCATTTCAGAAAAAGTTCACTCGACTGATTCCTGGGATAAAGCGGGTATGAGGAAAGGTTGAGCAGGTTGGATCTATACTCATTGGAGTTTAGAAGAGCGGTGATCTTGTTGAACTATAGAAGATCCTGAAGGGGCGAGGTGAGGTGGATGTTAAAAGGATTTTTCCCCTTGTGGGCAGGTCTAGAACTAAGGGACAGTGACAGACAGTAAGAGTGATACCAATCAAGTGCAAAAATTAAGGGTGTCCTATTTAAGCTGGAGATGAGGAGAAATTGTTTATCTTAGTTGTTAGTCTGTGGAATACTCTTCCCCAGAGGCAAGGTCATTGAATATACTGAAGATTAAGTTAGATAGATTTTTTGATTGGCAAGAGTGACGGGGTGGACGTCAGGAAAGTGAAGTTGAGGTCTTATATTCGATAACTTATGTTTGAAAACTCGAGCAGGTTTGACGGGCTGAATGATTTAACTCCTGCTCCTAATTCTTCTGTTCTTGTGTCTACAATGGTGGTGGAAGCAGAGACACTGGGGGCCAATAATTTCTTGATGTTACAAAATGCTTGGGTCCAGGCAGTAAATGTTAGGTTATTCATCCATGTAGGCCATCACAACCAACCATGATCTTAATTTCTCTCCACATGTACTTCCCAACTGTAGTTACTTAATACTAATCAGAAGCGGGTACTCCTGGCTATTTCTGCTAACCATCACCCCACCCCTTCATTTAGCTTATTGGGACAGATTGTGGTGTTAGAGGAGTATATGAACTGTGGTGTTACAGGAGTATAGTGTTTTGTGTCTATATGCGTATTTGTACTATTTTAATGACACAGGCTATTGCCAAGTTCTCCATTTGACTCTTAGTTGATTTAATTTAGGAATAGAAGCATAGGGACCTGCTGTTTATTTATCAATGTCCCCAAGTTACAGGTCAGTAACTTGCTGAAATATTATAAGCATTCATTTGCGGGAATCTGATCACTGGAGTGTATGAGCAGCCTTTTAAGTAACACTTCTAAGGGAAAGTTTGTCTATCACTCACTGTTTGGTAGCTATGTTCTATGATCACAGATAGTGACACTGAATGATTTTCTTCTTTATTTAGAAACAAATTTTAGATCTGACAAACCTAACAAGTGTGATCATCGTTTGCCTGATCTGAATAAACATTTATTTACATAACTGGAACGAAACAGTCCATCGTTTAGTAGTACAGAACTTGAGTATTGCTGTATAAATCGTTGTTCCCCAGTTACAGTTTGGTAATTTCTTGCAAGCTATTCTGATGAGTGCAAGACAAAAACATTAGATAGCATGTCTCTTTTATCAGAATTAAAGATGACCTGAGAAACACCAGGTCATTCCGCTCCTACAAAAACAAAAGGTCAATATGTTTTAGATTGGTGCTATTGACTAGAATTTCAGTCCATCCTTTGCTTGGCAGAACTGTACTTCTAGGGTTGTGTTTTTATTTTAGATTTTCAACATTTGATTTTTTAAATCTCATTGGGGAACTATTCATTCAGTCTTTACTCAGTCTGTGCCATTAGGTGGCAGCTGTAGCACTACAGGGCAGAGAAGGAGAAAATCCATCAAGATTCCGCACCTGACCGCTCACTAGTTAGTAACTATCTTGAAAATTCGTGCCTATGGAAAGGCAGTGATGACAACTCAGACACCCATCACTGTGGATAAACTGTTTCCCATCACCAAAGCTCACTCATGAATAATGTCACTTGCTCTGAGTGAGGTGCAGACACCCACCCACAGAATCTTACCCCAGCAAGAAACAAGTGCCTTTGAGAGAGGGGAGAAAACCGGCAACTGGAATAAGAATCTCTTAAAAGGACCCTAAACAAATGCTGGAGCTAGACTTGTATAAATCATTCAAATGGCAAACAGTTCCACGATTGTTCTCATGTCCGTGATAACAAGTGTACTTTGCTGGAATTACATACTGACAATCAAAAACCTGTTACCTCTAGCAAATCTTATAAAGCCACCACTGCTCTCAGTGATACCTCCCTAGATACCTTCATGCAATCTTCCAGTGCCCTTAGCCTGTACTCAAATCAAGTATTCCTTGACCTAAAGTATTCCTTGACCTAAAGTGAAAGGTAGTGTAGTAGTTACGGCACTGGGCAGCAACCAGAGGTTACAAGTTCAAATGCTTTCAAGGCAGTTGTGAAACTGTGTATATTAAATCTGCAATTTGAGAGCTGGCAGCCGTAAAATGACCTTGAAAGTTGCCAAACTGTGGTAAATCATGGAATCATAGATTAATAATGGTTAAGAGGTAGCCATTCAGTCCATCCTTCTTGTGCCAGCTCTCTGAAAGAGCTACCAATTATTCTCACTTCCCTATACAAAGCCAACTAGTTCACTAAAATCTCTCATGAAAGGAACCTACCACTTAAACCTGGTCTGGCCTACATGAGGTATCCACAGTGTATGCTTGGCTCTCAATGACAGTTATTTGGGAGAACTGGGAGGGATATTACATAAGGCATCACCACCATTACCTATATTCCTTCCCAGTCCCCAATATAAAACTGGTCATGAACCACATTACTAAGTTTGTTCCAGAAGCAGTAATTTATTGGATTTTGAAATTATGAATTTAAACATTTCAATAGAGCACTCAATATTCTGGTATCAAATGTGAGCCATAAACATTTCAGTTCTTCTTGTGAACTCAATCTTGCTGGTACATTGGCAGCGGAGGATAAACAAAGTGAAACAGTGATATTCTTGAGCAAAGTTTAGAAACTAGAGCTTTTTATAAAGAAACAGAATTAGCATACTTTGTACCCCAAGGAGAAGTTAGTTTTTCTCTTTCCCCAGTTGGTTCCCGATGTTCCAACATGTCAACAGTGTGTTCAGGCCCAAATTCAAGCAAGGACAGTATATTAATGACAATTCCCTGCCACTCTCAATCTATAGAATATGGATTGTTTTGACAATTTTAAACAGCCCTTTCGTTACTGTTTTGTGTAGTTCTCTTTCCTGTCATCACTAAGGGATAATTACAGTAGTACCACAACATAGCCACTTAACACCTGGAAGTAAAAAGCAGCAAGCCATGAGATCAGCTCCAGCCCACTTTCTTCTCCTACACAAAATTCACACTATTTAGAAACTTTTGTTAAAAAAAGGGACTTTGCTAGGAAGGAGAAATTACAACAATCTAAAATATTCAGGTCTACTGTCTGCACATTATTAAATTTAACCCCAATCTCAACTGGGATTTGCAAAAATAAAATCCTAACAAAGGATTTTCCAGTGAAATTTGAGAGATTAACCTTTGGACTTTCACTGAAGCAAAGGACTGGTTTTGATCAATGATCTGCACATAGTTCCATTTCTACCAATAGCCAGGATATTGATAAAATTTACATATAGCGACACCTGTCAAAACTTCAATTGTGCTAATTCATCACATATAACAGAATGGAACGGTATTGCTTTTACTGAAGTCATTGTCTGTTTAAAGTTAAACTCCAAGCACTAACATGCCACCATTTAGCTCATCAAAAGGAGACTTCTAGGCTAAAAACTAAAAGATGCCAGATCTCTAGCCCAGGACTAAGGTTCTTCTCTAGACACTTTTTCTTCCCAATGCATTATTCTCTTCTTTCAATATTCTGTTTCATGCATTGGTGTGAAACAATTGGAACTGGCATTGTTGTCTTGTACCTCAACTAGTGACCACTCTTTATTCTCAAGGCCAATGATTTCCAGCAGTTTATAGCAGCATGAAAGCAACACAGCCAACCAAATTCAGCCCTCACTTGATCAGACACTATCCCATAAAAATCACTGATTGGTAATCTGGTGTAGGAACCCAAATTGATTTTGTCCCAGTCCAGAAGTATTTAGCAATTGCAGTACACCAACCAGCACTTTAGCAAATTCAGTACAGGCCACGGATGGAATTGGAGGCCTTTGCTGATCTGTACAATTCTGTGCCACATCATGCCTTGGACTACCTTATGAGCTTGACTATTGTTTATCACTTGTTTAAGAAAAAGTTCACTAGTTTATCTACAGGAAACAGCCTCAAAACTACAACCCTTTCTGCAAGTGTACAAACAGATCAGTTTCACATCCTGCAATACAAAATACACCTTTAGGATTGGTGTTGGCTACTCACGATAACCAAACTTTGAATTTGATTTCCAGGTTTCAGAAGAGAAGTGGAATTTAATTGATTAGTTCCTAGTGAAAACAAAAATATGGCAAACAAGACTTTGAACCAATAAAAAAAGGTCTGTGCTTTACCAACTTGTAAAGAACATTTCAGCTTCACTACTGGAAAATGAAGCCTCTGCCAAAATCCAAGTCAGTTTGCGATTCAACCATTCTTGGACATCTATTTTCTAAGACAATTGCAACAAATTGCAGGATATGAGCTATTGAATGCAAAATCCCAGTTTTTGCTCAAACTAAGAAAACCACTGAAGATTCAGAGAAATAGCAGCCAAGCCCATGAGGCATCTCCTCAGTCAAGAGTTATTCAGTGATAAATCATCACAACAGTGCAAGACATGACCATCTCCATCAATCCGCCCTGTACTTTAAAACCAGAAGTTATAATCCACACCCTAGACACTGATCAAAGACCTGCAATACACTTTGAACAGGGTATTCAAAATTTGGTAAAGGACAAAACAAAACCTGCACAAAACTAAATTTCACTGCTATCTGATATGACAGAGCATTGCAATCAATTCAGCCCCAGGAAGTAAATCTCAGTGGTTTAGCATAATCAAGTAAATAGTACTTTTTATATGGAGGAACAGATTCAATTAATTTTTACTCCACTCAAGTTCTTCAGTAAGAATTCAATCCTGTACCAACCAGCAACATTCAATAAATCATTTCTGAGAGGTCATGTTGACCCTGCCTCCATGTTGCAGTGGGATATTCTGTAGGAAAACCTTTAATCCACAGTACAAATAAAACAGTGTTGCCTGGAAGAGCTGCCCCAGACAGACATCCAATGCAGAGAAACAAAAACCCTCTCACGCATGTACGCCTGTGCGCAAACAACAAGCACATAATCCTCCAAGCCTGCACGCAAATAATCATTGCCCCACCCTCCCTTAAACCAGCTTATATTTCACCTCTTTTCTATTTTTATTCGTTCTGTTGAAGAGTCGCAGGGACTCGAAACGTTAACTGTATTCCTCTCCACAGATGCTGTCAGACCTGCTGAGATTTTCCAGGTATTTTTATTTTGGATTTCCAGCATCTGCAGTTTTTAGCTTTTATTTTTGCTTTTAACTTACGCAAATAATCATGCCTGCCATCCCCTGGGATGTAGGCGGGGTGAGAGCATGCACAATCCCATTACACATGTCAAATCCCTCCCACATGATGGCTGCATTCAAATACCTGCCAAAAGGTGTGCGTATTAACAGCACCCACTGATGTACGCATTCAAACTGTCCCCATGCTCAGGTGGAGGTGGATCCTCCATCCACCTCCCTCCTTCCAGCCCCACACACACACACTCCTGCCTCCTTCTACTCAGCCCCACACACACACTCCTCCCTCCCACCCAGCCCCCTCACACACTCCTCCCTCCCACCCAGTCTCATACACACACTCTTCCCTCCAGCCCACCCAGCCCCACACACACTCCTCCCTCCCAGCCCCACGAGCACTCCTCCCTCCCCCCACCCACACACTCATCCCTCCCCCTACCCACACACTCATCCCTCCCCCTACCCAGCGCCACAGTCCTCCCTCCCCCCACCCAGCACCCCCACACACACACCTCCCTCCCCCCCACACAGCTCCCCACACACACTCCTTCCTCCCCCCACCCACACTCCCTCCTCCCTCCCCCACCCAGCCCCCCCACACACTCCTCCCTCCCCCACACACTCCTCCCTCCCTCCCCCAACCAGCCCCCCACACACACTCCTCCCCCCCCACTCAGCCCCAAACACTCCTCCCTCCCCCCAGCCCACCCACAGACACTCTGCCCCCATCCCCCACCCAGCACACACACTCCTCCCTCCCCCCACCCAGCTCCCCCCACACACTCCTTCCTCCCCACACCCACAATCCTTCCTCCCACCCCCACCCAGTGCCCCCCACACACTCTCCCTCCCCCACCCAGCCTCCCACACACACTCCACCCTCCCCCCACCCAGCTCCCCACACACACTCCACCCTCCCCCGACCCAGCTAGCCATATACACACTCCTACCTGCAGCACCCCACACACACTCCTCCCTACAGCCCCCCACACACACCTCCCTCCCTCACCCCACCCAGCCCCACACACACTGCCCATCCACCCAACTCCACAAGCATATGGGTGCGCTCACCCCCACACATACGTGTGCTCCACACAAACACACACAAGCACTCGCCCCTACACACGCGAACCGCGCACAACCCCCCACTCACGTACGCACGCACCCACACATGCGGCGCGCGCCCCACTCTCATGCGCGCGCGCCCCACTCTCATGCGCGCGCGCCCCACTCTCATGCGCGCGCGCCCCACTCTCATGCGCGCGCGCCCCACTCTCATGCGCGCGCGCCCCACTCTCATGCGCGCGCGCCCCACTCTCATGCGCGCGCGCCCCACTCTCATGCGCGCGCGCCCCACTCTCATGCGCGCGCGCGCGCCCCACTCTCATGCGCGCGCGCGCGCCCCACTCTCATGCGCGCGCGCGCGCCCCACTCTCATGCGCGCGCGCGCGCCCCACTCTCATGCGCGCGCGCGCGCCCCACTCTCATGCGCGCGCGCGCGCCCCACTCTCATGCGCGCGCGCGCGCCCCACTCTCATGCGCGCGCGCGCGCCCCACTCTCATGCGCGCGCGCGCGCCCCACTCTCATGCGCGCGCGCGCGCCCCACTCTCATGCGCGCGCGCGCGCCCCACTCTCATGCGCGCGCGCGCGCCCCACTCTCATGCGCGCGCGCGCGCCCCACTCTCATGCGCGCGCGCGCGCCCCACTCTCATGCGCGCGCGCGCGCCCCACTCTCATGCGCGCGCGCGCGCCCCACTCTCATGCGCGCGCGCGCGCGCCCCACTCTCATGCGCGCGCGCGCGCCCCACTCTCATGCGCGCGCGCGCGCCCCACTCTCATGCGCGCGCGCGCGCCCCACTCTCATGCGCGCGCGCGCGCCCCACTCTCATGCGCGCGCGCGCGCCCCACTCTCATGCGCGCGCGCGCGCGCCCCACTCTCATGCGCGCGCGCGCGCGCCCCACTCTCATGCGCGCGCGCGCGCGCCCCACTCTCATGCGCGCGCGCGCGCCCCACTCTCATGCGCGCGCGCGCGCCCCACTCTCATGCGCGCGCGCGCGCCCCACTCTCATGCGCGCGCGCGCGCCCCACTCTCATGCGCGCGCGCGCGCCCCACTCTCATGCGCGCGCGCGCGCCCCACTCTCATGCGCGCGCGCGCGCCCCACTCTCATGCGCGCGCGCGCGCCCCACTCTCATGCGCGCGCGCGCGCCCCACTCTCATGCGCGCGCGCGCGCCCCACTCTCATGCGCGCGCGCGCCCCACTCTCATGCGCGCGCGCGCCCCACTCTCATGCGCGCGCGCGCCCCACTCTCATGCGCGCGCGCGCCCCACTCTCATGCGCGCGCGCGCCCCACTCTCATGCGCGCGCGCGCGCCCCACTCTCATACGCGCGCGCCCCACCCTCATACACGCGCGCGCCCCACCCTCATACACGCGCGCGCCCCACCCTCATACACGCGCGCGCCCCACCCTCATACACGCGCGCGCCCCACCCTCATACACGCGCGCGCCCCACCCTCATACACGCGCGCGCCCCACCCTCATACACGCGCGCGCCCCACCCTCATACACGCGCGCGCCCCACCCTCATACACGCGCGCGCCCCACCCTCATACACGCGCGCGCCCCACCCTCATACACGCGCGCGCCCCACCCTCATACACGCGCGCGCCCCACCCTCATACACGCGCGCGCGCGCCCCACCCTCATACACGCGCGCGCGCGCCCCACCCTCATACACGCGCGCGCGCGCGCCCCACCCTCATGCGCGCGCGCGCGCGCCCCACCCTCATGCGCGCGCGCGCGCGCCCCACCCTCATACACGCGCGCGCGCGCCCCACCCACATACACGCGCGCGCGCGCGCCCCACACACATACACGCGCGCGCGCGCGCGCCCCACACACAGACACGCGCGCGCGCCCCACACACAGACACGCGCGCGCGCGCGCCCCACTCACATACACGCGCGCGCGCCCCACACACAGACACGCGCGCGCGCGCACCCCACTCGCAGACACGCGCGCGCGCGCACCCCACTCGCAGACACGCGCGCGCGCGCACCCCACTCGCAGACACGCGCGCGCGCGCACCCCACTCGCAGACACGCGCGCGCGCGCACCCCACTCGCAGACACGCGCGCGCGCGCACCCCACTCGCAGACACGCGCGCGCGCGCACCCCACTCACAGACACGCGCGCGCGCGCACCCCACTCACAGACACGCGCGCGCGCGCACCCCACTCACAGACACGCGCGCGCGCGCACCCCACTCACAGACACGCGCGCGCACGCACCCCACTCACAGACACGCGCGCGCACGCACCCCACTCAGACACGCGCGCGCACGCACCCCACTCACAGACACGCTTGCGCACGCACCCCACTCACAGACACGCTTGCGCACGCACCCCACTCACAGACACGCGCGCGCACGCACCCCACTCACAGACACGCGCGCGCACGCACCCCACTCACAGACACGGGCGCGCACTCCACACCCCCCCACACACACACGGGCGCGCACTCCACACCCCCACACACACACATGGGCGCGCACTCCACACCCCCCCCACACACACACGGGCGCGCACTCCACACACACACACACACACACTCACGCGGGCGCGCACCCCACACACACACGCGGGCGCGCACCCCACACACACACGCGGGCGCGCACTCCACACCCCCACACGCGGGCGCGCACTCCACACCCCCACACGCGGGCGCGCACTCCACACCCCCACACACGGGCGCGCACCCCACACACACACGGGCGCGCACCCCACACACACACGGGCGCGCACCCCACACACACACGGGCGCGCACCCCACACACACACGGGCGCGCACCCCACACACACACGGGCGCGCACCCCACACACACACGGGCGCGCACCCCACACACACACGGGCGCGCACCCCACACACACACGGGCGCGCACCCCACACACACACGGGCGCGCACCCCACACACACACGGGCGCGCACCCCACACACACACGGGCGCGCACCCCACACACACACGGGCGCGCACCCCACACACACACGGGCGCGCACCCCACACACACACGGGCGCGCACCCCACACACACACGGGCGCGCACCCCACACACACACGGGCGCGCACCCCACACACACACGGGCGCGCACCCCACACACACACGGGCGCGCACCCCACACACACACGGGCGCGCACCCCACACACACACGGGCGCGCACCCCACACACACACGGGCGCGCACCCCACACACACACGGGCGCGCACCCCACACACACACGGGCGCGCACCCCACACACACACGGGCGCGCACCCCACACACACACGGGCGCGCACCCCACACACACACGGGCGCGCACCCCACACACACACGGGCGCGCACCCCACACACACACGGGCGCGCACCCCACACACACACGGGCGCGCACCCCACACACACACGGGCGCGCACCCCACACACACACGGGCGCGCACCCCACACACACACGGGCGCGCACCCCACACACACACGGGCGCGCACCCCACACACACACGGGCGCGCACCCCACACACACACGGGCGCGCACCCCACACACACACGGGCGCGCACCCCACACACACACGGGCGCGCACCCCACACACACACGGGCGCGCACCCCACACACACACGGGCGCGCACCCCACACACACACGGGCGCGCACCCCACACACACACGGGCGCGCACCCCACACACACACGGGCGCGCACCCCACACACACACGGGCGCGCACCCCACACACACACGGGCGCGCACCCCACACACACACGGGCGCGCACCCCACACACACACGGGCGCGCACCCCACACACACACGGGCGCGCACCCCACACACACACGGGCGCGCACCCCACACACACACGGGCGCGCACCCCACACACACACGGGCGCGCACCCCACACACACACGGGCGCGCACCCCACACACACACGGGCGCGCACCCCACACACACACGGGCGCGCACCCCACACACACACGGGCGCGCACCCCACACACACACGGGCGCGCACCCCACACACACACGGGCGCGCACCCCACACACACACGGGCGCGCACCCCACACACACACGGGCGCGCACCCCACACACACACGGGCGCGCACCCCACACACACACGGCGCGCACCCCACACACACACGGGCGCGCACCCCACACACACACGGGCGCGCACCCCACACACACACGGGCGCGCACCCCACACACACACGGGCGCGCACCCCACACACACACGGGCGCGCACCCCACACACACACGGGCGCGCACCCCACACACACACGGGCGCGCACCCCACACACACACGGGCGCGCACTCCACACACACACGGGCGCGCACTCCACACACACACGGGCGCGCACTCCACACCCCACACACACACACGGGCGCGCACTCCACACCCCACACACACACACGGGCGCGCACTCCACACCCCACACACACACACGGGTGCGCACTCCACACCCCACACACACACACGGGTGCGCACTCCACACCCCACACACGGGTGCGCACTCCACACCCCACACACACACACACACGGGTGCGCACTCCACACACACACACACACACACAGGTGCGCACTCCACACCCCACACACACACACAGGTGCGCACTCCACACCCCACACACAGGTGCGCACTCCACACCCCACACACACACACAGGTGCGCACTCCACACCCCACACACACACACAGGTGCGCACTCCACACCCCACACACACACACAGGTGCGCACTCCACACCCCACACACACACACAGGTGCGCACTCCACACCCCACACACACACAGGTGCGCACTCCACACCCCACACACACACAGGTGCGCACTCCACACCCCACACACACACAGGTGCGCACTCCACACACACACAGGTGCGCACTCCACACCACACACACACACAGGTGCGCACTCCACACCCCACACACACACAGGTGCGCACTCCACACCCCACACACACACAGGTGCGCACTCCACACCCCACACACACACAGGTGCGCACTCCACACCCCACACACACACAGGTGCGCACTCCACACCCCACACACACACAGGTGCGCACTCCACACCCCACACACACACAAGTGCGCACTCCACACCCCACACACACACACAGGTGCGGACTCCACACCCCACACACACACACAGGTGCGGACTCCACACCCCACACACACACACACAGGTGCGGACTCCACACCCCACACACACACACAGGTGCGGACTCCACACCCCACACACACACACAGGTGCGGACTCCACACCCCACACACACACAGGTGCGCACTCCACACCCCACACACACACGGCCCCCATTATCCTCTCCCCTCCTCCCCCACGCAAGAAACACACACACACAAGGACCCTCCCTCTATCCTGCCCCAGCACCACACGCAGCCGCCTCCCCCAGCTCCACACGCCAACACACGGCCTCCCCCTCCCCCGCCTCCCCAGCTCGCGCGCAGCCCCTGCGCACTCCACAACACAACGCGCGAAGCCCCAACATACACGTGCCCCCCAACCCGCACACCCCACGCAAGTTCCCCAACATACATACATGTGCACGCACTCTGCCATCCCCCCACCACGCGCGCATGCCACCAACCCCCCACCTGCACGCCGCCTCCCCCCACGACGCGCGCACGCCTCCACCCCCCCACGCGCGCACGCCACCCCCCCCCCTCCTCACCACGCGCGCACGCCGCCGCCACCCCCCCACCACGCGCGCACGCCGCCGCCACACCCCCACCACGCGCGCACGCCGCCGCCACCCCCCCCCCCCCCCACACCAGGCGCGCACGCCGCCGCCACCCCCCCCCACCAGGCGCGCACGCCGCCGCCACCCCCCCACCACGCGCGCACGCCGCCGCCACCCCCCCCCCCCCCCACCACGCGCGCACGCCGCCGCCACCCCCCCACCACGCGCGCACGCCGCCACCCCCCACGCCGCTCCCCCACCAAAGGCTCCATAAACATCCCGCCCCCGTTTACAAACACGCATAGACACAGAAGCAATCGGAGGAAGAAATTGATTATGGACCAACTTGGCACGATCAGACTGAAGCACTTCATGCCCCTCGCAACCTGGCGCAGGACCGGTGCCCAACCCGCACTACAGCCACTCCACCCCCTATTCTAATCAAGCCCCGGCCGCAAGGGTAGCGAGGGGCGGAGCGCTGTCGCACCTGGCCGCACATCTTGATCTCTGGAGACAGGCCTGCCGCCTGGCACAGATTTTCTCTGAAGAGAGGGAGAGACAGTGTAAGGCCCCCATCGGGCCACCATGATGTCTGGTTCAGCAAGCCGTTACCTACCATCTGGCTGGTCGTTCTCGCCATGGAAACGGTCCCCGGCCTGTTTCCTGGTCTTAACGCCGAGCCCGGCCCTGATCACTACCCCCGGTAAGCAGCAGCTCCCTCCGCCATTTTCCCTCTCCTGACTCCTTACGTCATAGCACAACAATGCGCCTCGGCCCAATCGGAAATCCCGCCTTCCCTTTGCCTTCTGATTGGACACTGTGCCGGCGCCCGGCTGACCACACCACCACCACATTGTGCTGCGTTGCTATTGGCTAAACCGGTGACGATCAAAGAACAAACCGCTCCCCCCCCCACCCCCCCGCCACTTTGCCGGTTATTCGAGCAGCGCATGTGCGTGGTAGTACATTTGGGTATGTTTTGAAGGTGGATTCAAACTGGTAAATTTGCCTTGATTGAGTTAAAGAAAGACTTGCATTTATATAACGCCTTTCGCGAACACTGGACATCTCAAGGCTCTTTGTAGCCAATGATGTACTTTTTGAAAATGTAGTGAGTGTCATGACATAGGAAACAGAGCAGCCAACTTATACATCGCAAACTCCCCGAACAGTAATATGGTAATGACCAGATAACCTCCTTTAGTGATATTGACTTGAGGGATAAGTATTGGCCCAGGAGAATGGGATGACTTCCTTTCTTCAAAATAGCATCGAGTTTTTTTCCAAACACCTGAAAGATCCAACATCAGTTCAACATCACATCCAAAAGACAGCACCTCTGACAGTGCAGCACTCCCTCAGTCCTTCATTGGTGTGTCAGCTTCAACATTTGTGCTCAAGTCCTGGAGTGGGAATTCAGCTCACAACCTTCTGACTCAGAAGTGAGAGTGCTTCCAACTGAGCCACTAGTCTTTTACTGTTGCTTTAATAGAGCAATTACATTACATCCAGCTCCTGTTTATGTTAGGTACTTGTGCCATCTGAAATGTTTATTATGTACAGAATATCTAAAAATTATTTAATCAGAAGTGTAGTTTTCTTTTGGAAAATAACATGAAAATGGAATTTCCAGCATCCGCAGTATTTTGCTTTTATGAAAATGGAATAATTGGGTTGAAAGTTCCAGTGTAAAAATGAATTGCACCACATTGCTGTAGCATGGCCCAGAATTTCCAGTCTTGGTCAGAGTGGGGGGGTGGGGGGGTGGTGGGGGCGGGTGGAGAAGGTTTGCAAAGCTATTAAATTGTTAATGAGGGTGGGCAAGTTTTTGACATGCATATATCAAAAACCCCTAAGCATTGTTATCGCTGGCATCATTGAACAACACCAAACGGATAAATTGTGTTGGGGTTGTAGGGATTGCTAATTTTCTTTTGAGCCATATTGTTTCAGGTTCATGTTGCCTTCACACTGACATCCCAACAAGCAATTCTGTTTCTCTTCAAGATATTTTATGGTTGCTCCTTGCTTAATAGTTGGCATCATGCTGACCTATATAGGCCAGAAAATTCCCCAGTTTCCATTCCTGGTCCATACTGAGCTAACTGACAGTAAGAAGTAATTCTCCTTCCTGAGCTCGAGAAGGGAGCAGCAAGCCAGTTTTCCATTGCTGTTGGCTGAAAGGGCCTCCTGCTGGAAGGTTAATTTTTGTGTGGACTTTAGATGGGACCAGGATTGGCCTTAGCTGTGAATAGTATCCTGGCACTATTTAGCTTCACACACAAAGATTGTCCGTGGGTGAGGCACTGGAAACAGCCAATCGCCATAGAATGGTATTATAACCATTATAAACAGCTTCAGGGGTGAAGGGGAAAAAAGGGATGGGGTGGGAAGCTAAAATTGAAAATGACTATGCATTACAAAATGTTTCCAATCTTATTTCACTCACCCAGAACAATCCCACAGCATACATTTGTTTATTAAATGAACACAGAGTTTTAGACTTTACTGCAGTATTCGGGAGTCCATTCTACTGTGTCTGGAGGAACCTCCTGATGTTAGTCTTAAGCTTGTATACTGTCTTGAACTTGGGTTCTATTTCCCTGCTCTCCTAATTTCATTTAAACTAATTTTGACATTAAGGTTGATGGTCTTTCCCACTGAAGCCTTTTGGAATTGTTTTCAGTGATATACAGGTCCTACAGGAGCTGCAACAGCAATCATAAGAATGAGAAAAAACACAAAAACAGGAAAACAAATACCAAGATTCTCTACAAGAAGGCAAATGATTTAAAGGGGTCTAATTCAGGAGTGCTAGTCTCTTATTTCTGAGATTGCGAGGACCCTGTTTTTGTGCTGCTTGTAGTCTCTGTCAGATAAATTCATATTGACAAGTGTCTACTAAGAGCTCACATTCCAACTGCCCATTACACAACAGACCCAGTTACCCAACCTCGGTAGCCTGCCTTTATAACAATAAGGTAGGAAATACGTTTCAGCGTGATACTCAATCACACATACCAGGAAAGTTGGAGGTTTGGTCTGTGCTCTGTTCTGAGTTAGGTGATCTCAGTTAAAGCAGTACCAGAGCACTCACTAAAAGGAGCCTCAGTGTCTCTGGGATTTGAGAGGAAAAATCTGCTCACATCCCTGCTCGTGACTGTTCAGTGATTCCCCACTCCAACACCCTTTCTGGAAAATAAGCGTCTGTGGACTGGGGGAGGAGACAGACAGGGTTTGTAATCAAATATCCTCTGGCATCTACTGTCTGGACTGTCCAATGAAGACTGGCTATTTAAGCACTCTGCATTTGTGAATTTGTATCCCAGTAAGAGTTATGAGGAGGAGAAAGTCAGATTGCTGCAATATTGGTCTTCTACCATGAGGTGTCACTGATGTACTGAGTAAATAACTGCACTGCTGTCACTCACATGGTAATTATATAGCCTACTAAAAACATTCGGGATACATCACCATTACTGCTCCATAACTCCCTGAATGCAACATTGGATTTGGGCATGTGCAGATACTCAAAAACTTGTATTCATGTCTTAACTTCTGGCCTCAGATCTTCTTGTCAGGAGAGGAAGAGTCTGTGCAGCTGGTAGTCAGAGAGCCAACTGATGGTCTGCACAAACAGACTGACCAAATTTATCTGCCATTTCTGTCTGTTGCCAGAGGCAGGATAATAAAGCACTAAGGAGGCAGCCCTGTGATGTAGATCAGGTGTTGTACCCGTTCTCCTTCACTTGTATACTGTTATTAACAATTATACAGCAGCCCTGTCACCAACAGCATCTGACAGTGTACAGCGGGACACCTTCATGTCTCTGAAGGCATCCTGATCCCAATATCAATGCCTTGTCAGCTGCCTCAGACCTCAATAGCCCCTGTACTCCCATTCTCCATTGTCTACCTCAGTTCTGACCTCCAGCTTCTCCTCTATCTCCACTCATGTCAATGACAAGACAAACCCCATATTCCCTTGATGCCCTCCCATTCAGCTCCTGGCCACCCAACAGCCCCATCTTGATTCAATGACAAACATCATCAGCTCCTTTCCTCCTCATGCACTGTTAAACCTTTCAACGTTTACTGTTAAAGGACATGGGCTGGATTTAAGGCACCCTGTTGCGGTAGCAATCATGGCAATCATCACTCGGTCACAGGAGAGCTGCCTATTAGTCTCCTGGTCGTGGCAAAACTTCCCCTAATTAAGTCGGCAGAGGGATTAAATGGGAGTCACACAACTTTCCCATGACTACTGCAGGCCATCCAACAAACCCTGTCGGCTTTGCCAGGGGTCTCCTGGGGGGGGGGCTCCATTATCGGACACTCTGTACTTGATGGAGGGAGCTGGCAATGGGGAGGCCCAACAGTAGTTTAATAGTGTTGGGTCACCCCCATGGAAGCGACAGGGTTTCCTGCCAGTTCTCCAACTAGTGGACGAGACATCTGCTGTGCTGACTAAATCCAGCCTCGTGTTTTTTCTATCTTCTTAATCTGAAATCATAGAATCATACAAAACAGAAGGAGGCCATTCTGTATCTGTTCTTTGATGGAGCCAGCCAATTAATCTTGCTCTCCTGTTCTTCCCTACAGCTCTGTTACTTGTTTAAGTATTTATTCAATTCCTTTTTGAAAGTTACTATTAAATCCGCTTCCACCATCCTTTCAGTCAGTGCATCCCAGATCACAACAGATCAATGTGTAAAAACATTTTCCTCTTATCAGATCTGGTTCTTCTGCCAATCACCATAAATCTGTATCCTCTGGTTACTATCATTGTGTCACTGAAAAAAAATCTCCTCATTTACTCTATCAAATGTTCATGATTTTGAACACCACTATTAAATCTCCTCTTAGCCTTCTCTGCTCCAAGGAGAACAACTTCAGCTTTTCCAGTCTCTACATAACTGAAGTGCCTCACTCCTGGTGCCTTTTTAGTAAATCTTTTCTGCACCCTCTATAAAGCCTCCAAACTTTCCCTAAAGTATGGAGACCAGAATTAAACACAATACTCCAGCTATGGTCAAACCAATATTTATGAAGACTTAGCATAACTTTCTTACTTTTATATTCTATGTCTCTATCAATAAAGTCAATTATCTCAAATGCCTTTTTTAACGGGCTCCCCAGTTTGGCCTAGCACCTGCAAAGATTTATGTAAATACAGCCCAAGATCTCCATGCTCCTTCACACCCTTTAAAATTGTGCCATTTAGTTTATATTGCCTCTCCTCATTCTTCCTGCCAAAAATTTATCACTTTGCATTTGTTTGCATTAAGTTTCGCCTGCTCATCTCGTCAGTCTGCCTATGTCCTGGTGAAGTCTGTTACTAATCTCCTCATTGTTTATTACATTTCTCAGGTAACATCTGCGAAGTCTGAAATTATACCAAGAATACCCAAGTCCAGGTTATTAATTTATATCAAAAAGAACTAACCCCTGGGGAACCACTCTATACGTCTTTCTCTCCAGTGTGACAAACAACCATTCAGCCGTACTCTGTCCCTTAGCTAAATTTCTATCCATGAAGCCACTGTCTCTTTAATTGTGTGGGCTCTATCTTGCTAACAAGCCTATTATGTGTCATTTTGTGAAATGCCTTCTGAAAGTCCATATACACATCACCTCCACTATCCTCAAAAACACTCAATGTTATTTCAAGAAATTAAGTTAGTCAAACATAGTTTGCCTTTAATAAATCCATTGCTGACTTTCATTTGACTTTCAGTTCTGTCGAAGGGTCATGAGGACTCGAAACGTCAACTCTTTTCTTCTCCGCCGATGCTGCCAGACCTGCTGAGTTTTTCCAGGTAATTCTGTTTTGTTTTGCTGACTTTCATGTATTGGCCCATAATTTTTCAAGTATTAATTAACTGTGTCCTGATTTATTGTTTCTAAGTTTCCCCACCACCAACGCTAACCTCTCTTAGGTCCTACCATCACCCAACTCCACCCTCTCCTTTTCCTTTAAATCATAAGAACAGAAGAACTTAAGAAATAGGAGCAGGAGTAGGCCATTCGGCCCCTTAAACCTGTACCACCATTCGATAAGATCATGGCTAATCTGATTGTGGCCTTAACTCCACTTTCCTGCCTGCCCCCATAACCCTTGACTTCCCTGTCAATCAAAAATATCTCTCACTCTGCCTTGAATATATTCAAGGACCCGGCTTCCACTGCTCACTGTGAAAGAGAATTCCAAATACCAACGATCCTCTGAGAGAAGAAATTCCTCCTCATCTTTGCCTTAAGTTTTGAAACTGTATCCCCAAGTTCTAGATTCCACCACGAGCAGAAACATCCTCTCAGTGTCTACCTGTCAAACACTCACAGAATATGTTATGTTTCAGTAACATTACCTCATTATTATAAACTCCAAGTAGTATAGGCCCAACCTGCAAAACCTTTCCTCATAAGACAACTCCTCCATCCCAGGATTCAGCCTAGTGAACGTTCCCTGAATTGCTTGCAATGCAAGTATGTCCCTCCTTAAGTAAGGAAACCAAAATTGTACACTGTACTCAAGGTGCGGTCTCACCAATGCCTTCCCTACTTTAGCAAGACTTCCCTACTTTAATACTCCATGCACCTTGCAATAAATGCCAGCATTCTGTTTGCCTTCCTATTTACTTACTGTACCTACATGCTGACGACTTCTATTGAGGTCAAATGATCCTTCCTAAACACCAAATCTGAGTGACTGAGGTGTGTAATCCCAATTTACTCTCTTGAAGCTACTGCCACAGTCATCCTACTTACTTCTCCTCTGTGGACCATCTCACAGGTCTCACCACAGTCAGTAGACATTCTGCACTAGCTTTTCTTGTGCCCACAAAGTTCCATCCTTTATTCCTTCGAACTCCTCATCTATACATTGCTCCTCAGCAGGATCCTCTTCCATGTGAGCAAATGATGCTAGGCTTTACTTCCCCATCAATTATCCTTGCATTTGTGTTCCCTGATATTAAGCCACAGATAGGATGGAACTTTGCCACTATACTGGCAAGAGCAAAGTCATTCTGTTCAGCCCCCACCCCTTAGCCCTGGTTCTCTGGATGTTTTCCTACCTCATGCCTTCTCAAAATAAAATCAGCTGTATACAACCCTAAAGTCCTGCTCAACCTAAGCTGAGCTTCAAAGCCAGCATTTTAGTCCATCGCTAAGACCACCTACTTCCCTCTCCAAGCTATTGCCCATTTCATTCATTTTTTTGTCACTTCCAGGTTCAACTTTTCCAATGCCTTTGCTACCAAGCTCTCAAACTCCAACTCATTCAGGACTCTACCAGCCCCATTTCATCCTACCAAAGTTCCTCTCCTGCTGCCACATTCTGCTCAATGTCCGTTGGCTCCCTGTTGCCCCACTCTATTAACATTGAAATTCTTGTCCTCCCTTCAAATCTCTCCATGAGTTTGCCTTTCTTGATCTTTGCACCCTTTTCCAGCATACATCCATGGTACACTCCACTTTCCCAGCCTTTGTCCATTGTTTAATCCCTCCCTCTTGTATTTTTATACATCAGTGGCAGATCCACCAGTTATCTTTCACTTATTCTCCAGGACTGTCTCTCCAATGGCTCCCTCTTGCTACATCTCAATTCATCTTAAAGAGCTTTATTAAAGCACACCTCTTTGACTAGGTGTGTCTTTGGACTTTGCTGCAGATGATAATAGTGTTGAAGCACTGAGCTGGATGTCAATAGTGTACGTTCCAGTAGTCCAAACAATAACCATATATCCATAGATATATTACCCAGATTGTCCTGTATCTGCCATGTACTTCCACTGAACTGAATAAAATACATTAAGTGGAGTAAAGAATAAGGAGGCGATCTGTTGAAAAGTTAACTCTGGTTCTCACTCCATAGATGCTGCCTGACCTGCTGAGTGTTTCCAGCATTTTCTGTTCTTTTTTCTGAATCAAGTGCATTGAGTACTTACTTCCTGGTACCATGGAAACAATAAAAAGGAAGAGGATTTCTTTGAGATTTCCAGCTGCAGCCTTTTTAACAGGCCTGTTCTTTGTTAGTTAAACAGGGCAGTTAATGGGACACAAACTTTTTACAACATGCCATAAAGGATTGGACTTAGAAAACAAAAACACACATGTAGCCATAAAGACATTGAGATCAGATCTCAGAGATATGGTGTAAACAGAGGAGCAGTTGATGCAGCAGTTAACTAGGTGAAGGGCCAAGGCCTATACTGCCACATCAGCAGAACTGGTAAGATAGGCAGTGATGTGAATCAAGAAGAAACAACACCAAGCTTGGGTTTGGAAGGTAGATGGTTGTGGGAGGAAAACAAAACCAAGGAGTTCTACCATTGTGAGGCTCTATAGAATAAGTTTGAAATTAATTTTGGGATTAACTTGGCTTTTACTTTTCTGGTTGGGTATTCTTACTTCACAGTGATGCAGTGATTTCAATTTATGCTGTGGCATAAATTTTATACCTGGAATGAGTGGGTTGTCTTATGAGGAAAGACTGGGCTTGTTTCCACTGGAGTTTAGAAGACTGAGGGGTGATTTGATTGAAGCATACAAGATCCTAAACAGCCTTGACAAGATGGACATGGAAAGGATGTTTCCTCTTGTGGGCGAGTCCAGAACTAGGGGAGCACTGTTTTAAAATTAGGGGTTCCCCTTTTAGGACAGAGATGAGGAGAAATATTTTCTCTCAGAGGGTTGTGCGACTTTGGAATTCTCTGCCTCAGATGATATTTTTAAGGTGGAGGTAGATAGATTCTTGTTAGACAAGGGAATCAAAGGTTATCAGGGTTAGATGGGAAGATGGAAATCAAAACACAAGAAGATCAGCCATGATCTTATTGAATACAGAGCAGGCTCGAGGGGCTGAATGGTCTACTCCTGTTCCTATTTCTTATGTTCTTATTCCTCTCAAACCTCAACTGCGTTGCTTTGAGTGACAGAAAGGTGTCAGTGGAAGTCATTCTTAGACAGCTCCTGAACCTCCCATGACTAACTAAAGAAACGTCGAAATATCAAGCCCAGATAAAGCTGTTGACATTTATACCTTAAATATACCTTAAAATACTAAAATATACCTAATAAAATATCTAAAAGAACATTACAAAACATTTCAAAATGGCCATCGTAGAAAGTGCGATGATATTCAAATTTTCTACATAGATCATGTTGCATTCTGAGGTGCTTCAATATTATTATGATACATTTAATATTTACTGTATACATTCAATGTGAGTCATACAGCCCAAGGGGTTCTATACAATTTCCAGCCCCTCAGTGCACTATGGCTGAAAGGCCTTAGACGGTGGAAATTTCTCCATTGCCCCTCTGTGGTGGCTGCCCCAAGCTTTAGTGTGCCCCTCAGCACATAGTCCTGGACCTTGGAATGTGCCAGACTGCAACACTCAGTAAGGGACAACTCTCTGCACCGGAATACCAACAAGTTTCGGGCAGACCAAAGAGCGTCTTTCACCAAGTAGATCACCTTAGTGCACGAACTCTCCCATTATTCAGCTTCAGCCTAGACATCCCTGATATCAGTGCCTCCGGAACATAGCCCATCCGATTCCTCCCAGCACCTACCTCTTTTGACAGAAAAAGAAAGACTTACATTTCTATGGTGATTTTCATGCTCCAAAGCACTTTACAGTCAATTATTTACTTTTGAAATTTAGTCACTGTCATAATTATGAAATGTATACACTGCAACATCCCAAAAATGACGAGATCTTAGTTTTCTTAGTGAGACATGGGAGGTGTCTTTTTTTTAATGATGAGGGATAAATATATGCCAGGACACGAGGGAAACTGCCCTGCTCTCGTTCATATCTTTTGGGATCTTTTGCATCCACCTGAGATATCAGACAGGACCTCAGTTTAGCATCTTATTTGAAAGGCAGCACCTCTGACAATGCAGTCTGTCGATGGATGCAAGCTGCATATTGTGGAAGGGTTGTGTGGGATTGTTGGATCATACATTGGGAGATTTTAAGATAGGCTAGCATTGGAAGATCAAAGGTTTGTCATGTGATGATATGGTCCTAGCTGATGTTACTATTAGACAAGGCGGATCCCAGGGTGGGACCTGGCTTTTTTGTTTAGAAACATGGAGCGTGACTACTGAACAGAGTCACAAGAGCCAGCTGATGAACTTCTAACAAAAGAATGAAACATTTATCAAACAAGAAAAGATGAACTATATTACAATACTCCTTCACTCACAACTATACCTTTACAGATATATATAGATTTTGTAAGGATAATACAAGTTACAAAAGCTATCTTTTACTCTAATGTTCACAGTAAGTACACAGTCCATGTAACCCAATAGGCGACCTGTGGTCAGACACACCACACTCTGAAACCAAGTGACAGATGCCACCCCAAACAAATGCTTTTGGATCTCTCATCAACTACCCCCAGACGCTTGTCACACTGTGAGCCAACAGGTCTCACTGGACTCCATCGTTCACATAAGGGTTTCCAAACTCCATTCTCGAAGAACCTGCCTTGGAATCTTCTCCCAATCAATGCTTTATTTCAGATGCCTTCCACAAGGTCCCACATCCAGGGTTTCAAACTCCCCTCCGGGGTTCCCTCCCCTGGATCGGCACATACATTGAAGCTTTCTTCCACGAGCTTTCTTTCAGATACTCAGCTGTACCAACAGAACACCACTGCTTCACATGCCCAGATTTACAGACCTTTGGCTGTCTCCTTGGATCTTCAGGCTTCTCGCAAGCCTATTTTGCTTTAAGTCTGTGTCCTGCAGCTTTTTCCCTTTAAGTTTGGAGCCTTCCTCTGCTCCTCACTCTTAACTTCACTTAATAGGACCTTTTCCAGATTCCTGTTCTTCCTTTGACTAGGTCATCTTAGGGCCTTTCTCCTGTTCCACTCCCTGATTTTGGCTTCTTCTTTAGTTTGGGACTTGCTATCTGGCCCTCTTCTATGCTGCTTCTCCTGGCACCTGCTTCCAACTAAATTAAAAGGCTGCCGTTCTGTTTCTCTGTCTCTGTGGGTCCCACCCTCTGGACACTGTTGCTAGGTGACAGCAGTTTTTTCTACCTTGTATTTGTTTTAACTCCCTTTCAAGAATCACAAAACCTCATTAGAATGTAGACATCTTTTAAAATGAAACCAAAACTCAAGTTCTCCCCCTTTCTTAACAAACCAATACAGAAACACAAATTAAACTTAAATTTAAAGATATACCTCATTCCGAACACACAAAAGCACATACAACTGACTCAAACTATCTCTAGTTCTTAACAATGAAAAGAACTGAGAGTACAGTGTGTTGGACTGTTGAGGGACAAATGAGAGAGTATTTGGAGCAAAAACAGCTGTGTACGGTAGGTGGGAACTGTGTTGATGCCTTACCATACCGACTGGTCTACATTGGTTGAGAATGTAACTGGGTTTACTGTGGTGTGATATAAGCTTATCACATTTTAACCTGGTCTCTTTGTGCACTATGTCTGAATAAGGTTATTATTGTTTGGCAGAGTTCTCCTTTATTTTTTAAGTACTCTCGTTGATGCTTCTCTCTTGTGTTCAGGGCATTGATAATGCATAAGATCATAAGAAATAAGAACAGGAGTAGGCCATTTGGCCCATTGACCATGCTCCGCCATTCGATAAGATCATGGCTCATCTGATTGTGGCCTTAACTCCACTTTCCTGCCTGCCCCCCATAACCTGTGACTCCTTTGTCAATCAAAAATCTGCCTAACTCAGCCTTGAATATATTCAATGATCCAGACTCCACTGCTCTCTGTGGATGAGAATTCTAAACACTAACCACCCTCTGAGAGAAGAAATTCCTCCTCGTTTCTGTCTTAAAATGTGCTACCTAGTTCTAGATGCTCCCACGAGAGAAATCATCCTCCCAGCATCTAGCCAGTCAAGCCCCCTTAGAATCGCAATAAGATCATCTCTTGTTTTTCTAAACTCCAATGAGCATATGGGCCAACCTGCTCAACCTTACTTCATAAGACAACCTATTCTGAACTGAAATGAACTTTCTCTGAACTGCTTCCTATGCAAGTGTATCCCTCCTTAAGGAAGGAGACCAAAACTGTACACAGTACTCAAGGTGCAGTCTCACCAAAGCCCTCTACAATTGTAGCAAGACTTCAGTACTTTTATACACCATCCCCTTGCAATAAAGGCCAACATTCCATTTGCCTTCCTAATAACTTGCTGTAACTGCATGCTTGCATTTTGTGATTCAGGTATGAGGACACCCAGATCTCTCTTACTGCAGCATTCTGCAGTCTCTCCATTTAAGTAACATTCTGCTTTTCTATTTTTTCCTGCCAAAGTGGACAACCTCACATTTTCCCACATTATATTCCATCTACCAATATTTTGCCCACTCACTTAACCAGTCTATACCCCTTTGCAGACACTTTGTATCACAACTATCTTTCCTACCTATCTTTGTATCAAAAGCAAATTTGGTTACAATACAGTCTGTCCTTTCATCCAAGTCATTAATATAGATTGTAAATAATTGAGGCCCCAGCACTGATCCCTGTGGCACTCCACTAATTGCAGTCCGCCTACCTGGAAATGACCTATTTATCCTGACACTTTGTTTCTTGTTAGTTAGCCAATCCTCTGTCAATGCTAATATATCTCCACCCCACCCCCCCCACCCACATCATGGGCTCTTATCTTGTGCAGTAGCCTTTTATGTGGCACCTACATCTACTGGTTGCCTTTTATCCAGCTTGCTTATTACATCCTCAAAGAACTCTGGTAAATTTGTCAAACACACAAAGAGATCAGGTTAAAATGTGATAGGCTTATATCACACAACAGTAAATCAAAACAAAATATTTTGCCACGACACCTTTGATAATGGTTTCTAGCATTTTCCCAATTATAGATGTTGGATGAACGGGCCTATAGTTTCCTGCTTTCTGTCTCCCTTCTTTCTGTAATAGTGGTGTTACATTTGTGGTTTACCAACCTGGTAGGACCTTTATAGAATCTAGGAAATTTTGGAAGATTACAACCGCTGCATCCACTATCTCTGCAGCCACTTCCTTTAATACCCTAGGATCCAGTCCATCAGGTTGAAGGGACTTGTCAACCTTTAGCCCATTAGTTTTCCTAGTACTTTTTCTCCAGTGATCATGATTGTTTTAGGTTCCTCCCATCCTTTTCCCTCCTGATTTCCTACTATTCTTGGGATCCTTTTAGTGACTTTTACTGTGAAGACAAATGCAAAATATTTGTTTTAGTGTCTTCTGCTTTGAAGGCAGATACAAAATACTTAATTTCTCCCTCTTTAGTATTTTCAGCCATCCTTTGTTGGTGTCTAAAATTTCTCCAGGGTTATTACTAAACTTTGCAGCATTTTACATATTTTTTCAATTTGATACCATCCTTAACTTCATTAGTTAGAGTCTCATAGCATCTTTATTTTCAATGGACTTAACTTTGTTGAGAATTATGAAAAATCTCCTTCAATGTCTGCTACTGCTTCTCTACCATCTTAACTTTTAATCTATTTTCCCATTCCAATTTAGCCAACTCTATCTTCATACACTTATTTGCTTTTGTTTAAGTTTACCACACTAGTTTCAGACCCATTTTTCTCAGCCTCGACTGAATATGAAATTCCATCACGTTATGATCACTCTTACCTAGAGGATCCTTTACTATGAGGTCAGTAATTAATCATGTCTCATTACACATTACCAGGTCTAAAATAGCCTGCTCCGTGGTTAGTTTCAGAACATATTGTCCTAAGAAACTGTCTCAAATACACTCTACAAATTCATCCGCCAGGCAACCTCTGACAATTTGATTAATCCAATCCATATGAAGATTAAAATTCCCCACGATTATTGCAGTACCTTTCTTCCAAGCCCCCACTATTTATTGATGTATACTCTGTTCTAGAGTGTAGCTACTGTCAGAGGGCCTATAACCCACTCCCTCCAGTGACTTCTTTCCTTTGTTATTTTTTATCTCCACCCAAATTGATTCTACATTTTGATCCCCTGAAGCAAGATCATTTCTCACTACTGTACTCATCTCATCCTTTATTAATAGAGCCATCCCATCTCCTTTATCTTTTTCCTGTCCTTCCAAGAATGTCAATTACCCTTGAATATTCAGGTCCCAGTCATGGTCGCTTTGCAACCAAGTCTCTATAAAGTCTATAATATCATACTCAGTTCTGTTTATTTGTGCAGTCAATTCATTCACCTTGTTATGAATGCTGTGTGCATTCAGATAAAGAGTCTTTAATTTTGTCTTTTTACTATGTTCCCTATTCTGACTTTATTTGCTGGTGCAGTCTTATATTTGAACACTCTATTCCTTCCTGTCACACTGTGGTTACCATTACCTGCATCACTACCCTGCACTACGGGCTCATCCTTGCTCTTTAAACCTCCAAATCCCTCCTCTCACGTGAACCCTTCCTCCCAACTATTTAGTTTACAGTTTTGCTGGGGTACAGCCCCTATGGGCACCCATGGATCCCCATAAGTTGCCATTCTGCATGGGTTATGGGCGTTGGAGGGCTGATGGTACCTCAGATGTAAAGGCATTACAGCCAGTTCCCACTCTGTCCTTGCCCAACAGGCACAGGCATGTCTATGTTCTGGCATCTGACCTGGATCAGTTAGGAGCAGGACTCCAGACTGATTTTTTTCCCCTTCTTAAACTAAAAGCACTGATGCTAGTTGCTACGACCCTGATGTTAACTTAGAGCAGACAAGGGTTTGATCTCGAAATTGATGCTGTTTTCAGATGATGTTTCCCAGGGGTAGAAAGTGGATGAGAAATAGGAAGGGGCCAAGAATAAACTCTTGGAGGACATCAGAGGTCACAGTCCAATAGTGGAAAGAGAAATAGTTGCAGGCGATTTTTTGAGTATGATTAAATTTAAAAGAATGGAACCAATGAGTGCAATCAGCTGGAGGATGGTGGAGAGGAGTTGGAGGAGGATGGTACACTTAACAGTGTCAAAGGCTATAGACAGGTTGAGAAGGATGAGAAAGGGAAGTTATGGTGGGTTAGATAATTGGGACATCCATTCTTTCTGCTGTCAGGGAATGATTCCTATCATCTCACACCTGTGGAATAGCGTAGTCGACGTGATCATTTCCGATGCACTCACGAGTGTAGATCAGGCTCAGATGTTGTTTCCTTGGCCTATTAACATTTCCTGCCATGTGAGGAACAACTAACTGTCCAACAACAGAAAATGCTGGAAAAACTCAGCAGATCTGGCAGTACCTGTGGAGAGAGAAACAGAGTTAACATTTTGAGCCCATGTGGAATCATAGGGACTCGAAATGTTGGCTCTGTTTCTCTCTCCACAGATGCGGCCAGACTTACTGAGTTTTTCCAGAATTTCCAAAGAATTTTGCTTTAATCCAACCTTGGGAACATGCTGTCTATCAATTTCCCACATTTAAAATGAAGGACCTTAGATTCCATACTTCTCTTAACCTAGTGGTGGCAAACATACAGCCTTTGAAATTGTTTGCTTCAGACCCCCAGATTTTATTTCAGAGGTGGGCCAATTATCAGGAAATTTGCCCCACTTTCCCTCAAACCCTGACATTCGAAGTGCTCCAAATTTCTGAAGCTGCTCCATCCAGGGCCTCAGCCGTGCGCTGCTTCTCTCCCTGCACGTGCTTACTGATTATCCAATCACAATGCTTAAATTATGAAAGATGGAATGGATAGACAGAAACAGACTGTTTCCAGTAGTTGAGGTGTTAAGACAAGGAACTATAAATACAAGATGAAAAGAAGGAGACTTAAAAATTTCTTTATGCAGAGCATTTGAAAACTGTGAGATCAACTTTTAGCATTAAAAGTCGGGGCACAAGTTTTTTAGTGATGAGTCATCCTCATGTTTTTATCCAAGACAGGCTCAGTCATTTCCTCCAAATATTGATGCAACGTTTCAAGCTAAGAGGTGCCAGATAGCAGAATAGCAGTAGCAGTGAATAAGATCTAATTGTGAAGAACCAATATAGTTTATCTTCAACTATTTATATTTAATGTGTAGAATTCTAATCTTATGTATCTCTTATCGTAAATGTCTCCAGGAATTTGAGCACATAACGTAGACTGACACTGCTGCAGTACTGAGGGAGTACTGCATTACCAGTGGTGCCATTTATCAGATAAGACATTAAACTGAAGTCTTATCTGCCAGTTCATGTGGATGTAAAAAATCCCAAGCCATTTTTTGAAGCAGAACAGAGAGTTCTCCCTGTATCTTGATCAAAGCTTATCCCTCAAAAAAAAATCAAAGGTTAAGGAAGGGGTAAGGAACTGGAATTTTGGCATTTATTGCTAAAGGAATAGAGTATAAAAATAGGGAAATGTTGTTGCAACTGTACAAGGCATTTGTGAGACCGTACCTGGAGTACTGTGCACAGTTTTGGTCCCCTTACTTGAGGAGGGATGTAGTGCATTGGAGGCAGTTCAGAGGAGGTTCACTAGATTGATTCCAGAGATGCGGGGCTTGTTTTATGAGGAGAGATTGATCAGTTTAGGCCTGTACTCGCTAGAGTTTAGTAGGATGAGAGGAGATCTAATTGAGGTATATAAGATGCTAGAGGGGATAGACAAAGTAGATGTGGAGCAGATGTTTCCCCTTGTAGGGCATTCTAGAATGAGAGGCCACAGTTTGAGGCTAAGGGGTTATAGATTTAAATCAGAGATGAGGAGGAATTGCTTTTTTCAAAGGGTCGTGAATCTGTGGAATTCACTACCTCAGGGTGCAGTGGATGCCGGGAAGCTGAATAAATTTAAGGAGGAGATAGACAGATTTATAATTGGTAACAGGTTGAAAGGTTATGGGGAGAGGGCGGGAAATTGGAGTTGAGGCTGAAATGAGATCAGCCACGATCGTATTGAATGGTGGGGCAGGATCGAGGGGCTGAATTGCCTACTCCGCTCTTAGTTCTTATGTTCTCAAAGAACATCACTAAAGCAGATTATCTGGTCACTTACCTCATTGCTGTTTGTGGGACCTTGCTGTCTGCAAATTGGCTCCTGTATTTCCCACTGTACAACAGTGAATACATTGAAAGGCATGCTTCATTGCCTGGGAAGCGCATCAAAGTTCTGAGGAAGTTATTTGTTGCTCTTCAGAACTGTGGTTCCCAATCTGTGTGTCATGACTTCAACTGAGGTCACAGAAACAGTTTCTGGGGTCACGCCCCGCTCTGGCACCAAGGCTCATGTGGCATTTGGCCCTGCCCTTGCCCTGCTCATATCTCATTCTCAGTTCAGATCATGGGCTGCTGCCTGTGGCACCTTCACTGAATTTTCTGTCTCCAGCGAATATGGAGAGCTTGGCTGAAATCCCAGTGGCCAGTAGCCATCATACATTGTGACCTATGCCTGTTCAGAAGCACCCTACCTTCCTCAGAAAATTCAGCCCCGACCATGAACCCGGTAGCAATGCCTATGTTGCTGAGCTGCGGGCTGTCTGAGCCCAACCTTATCACCCTCATGCTGCAGAATGACCTGATCTCCAACATCAGCCCTTCAAAACCCTCAACGTATGTTTCCTCTGCTTCCTGGCCAAAGTCCATGAGCTGAAGTAATGGACTGGTGAGTACATAAAATAATAGCATTTTTGCAAAGTACTTAAAAACCACAGATTTTCATATTTATATGATGCATTATATGTTGATCTATAATACCTAAACTTTAATAGTTATACATAGAATGTTACTATGCTACTTAATTGCTGTTTTGCTTTTGTTGGCATCTGGGTTCACATTAATTTCCAAGTTTTCAAATGGAGTTGTATTGGAAATAGATGGGAAGCACTGCTGTAAAATATAAAGCTTGAATGCCTCTAATCTTTCCTTGTAGCTCATCTCAGTTATAGCTGGGATTAGTTTCTCTACTCCTGCCTGCCTTCTCTCTAATATGTGTGTTTGTACCCAGAATTAACATTGTGCTTCAAGTATGGTCTGATCAGCATGCAGTAAAACACGACTGGTGAGAGCCTAGTAGAATGGCATCAGCCCTGTTGGCATAAATTATACTTAGTCTGGGAAGCGTAGGACCACATGGGAGAAAATAGAAGGGTGCTTCAGTAGTCTGAACTCCCAGGGAGGATGAGCTCACTGTAGAGTCATTGAATTTCTCCATATATTATCATATATTAAACAAAATTCTGCTTCATGATGGAAGTGTTGCAGGATATCCTCTGAAAGCCATTAAAAATCATGCTATGAGGCCAGTGATTTTCAGCTCATCCTGATAGGCTTTTTTGATTGAGTATTACACAGAAATAGTAAGGCAGCAAGATTTTGACAGTGCAATATTTAAAAACAATAAAAGTAAAACCTATCTAATACAGCATTTTGTTTGAAACAGTCTGTTGTATGCTTTAACAAGTAGTGTTGCACATGGGTGAAAGAAAATTCCAATTCCCTTCACTAAGTTGAGATTTTCAGTCAGAACTAAAGAAACCAATAATGTGTTCTGTGATTTGTACCTTGGGATTATTTTCATGTTTAGCCAATCTTTTGAAATCAGCCCTCACATTATAAGAGATACTAATGTGTCCCTAATTGGTCATCCATCTCATAGAATGGTTACAACACAGAAGGAGCCCCTTTGGCTCGTCATGTCTCTGTCAGCTGTCTGCAAGAGCAACTCAGCATTTCCTGCTTCCCTGCCCTTCTCCTGTAGTCCTGCACATATTTTCTCTTGAGTGCCTAGCCAATTCCCTTTTGAAAGCCACAATTCAGTCAGTCTCTACCACACTCTTAGGCAGCGCATTCCAGATCCTAACCACTCACAGCATAATAAAGTTTTTCATGTCACAGTTGGTTGTTTTGCCATTCACCTTATATTGTCCTCTGGTTCTCAACCCATCTGCCAATGGGAATAGTTTATTTCTACCTACTCTGTCTAGACCTCTCATGATTTTGAGCACTTCTATTAAATCTCCCAACCTTTTCTAAGGAGAACAACCCTAGTCTCCAATCTATCCATGTAGCTGAAGCCCCTCATCCTTGGAACTATCCTCCTAAAAGTTTTCTGCATCCTCTCTAAAGCCTTCACTTCTTTTCTAAAGTGTGGTGCTCAGAATTGTACAAAATACTCCAGTTGAAGCTGAACCAGTGATATTTAAAGTTTAATCATAACTTCATTGCTTTGGTAGTCTATGCTTCTCGTTAAAAACCCAAGATCCCATATGCCCTATTGACCACTTTCTCTAGCTGCCCTGCCACCTTCAACAATTTGTCCACAAATACTGCCACCGACTCCCCCCCAGGTCTCTCTGTGCCTGCACCCAATTTAGAATAGCAATTTTTTATTGCCTCACCTGAATTTTTCTACCAAAATGTATCACTTCACATTTTCTCACTTCTTTGCATTAAATTTCATCAGCTATGTGTCCACTCATTCCACTAGCCTATGTGTGTGTGTTCTGCTGAAGTTCATTGTTATCCTCTTTAGAGTTCACAATACTTTCAAGTTTTGCATCATCTGCAAATTTTGCAATTGTGCCCTGTCCAGCCAAGTCTAGGTCATTAATTAAAAAACAAGAAAAGTAGTGGTCTTAGTACTGACCCTCAACGCCAACCCCCCAGGAACTCCTCTGTATGCCTTTCTCTAGTCTGAAAAACAACAGTTTCTGTTTATGAGATAGTTGGCATTTTCCCTGTTTAACACACTATCCTCTTGATCATCATTGTATGCTTGCAAAGAAATTCAGTACAGATATGGATTCCTTAGTTGAAAAAGTTTTACGAAAAACATTCCAGAATCTGAATGTTTCATCTCCAGCTCCAGTTACTATGACTTCTCCATCTGGTGACATTGCCAAGTATAGCATTTTGTATGCAATTCCAGTCAGTTTGGCTACCTTTTTTAATGATGAATACTTCAACACTGGGATTTGATTTTGTGAATATTTATGAGTACTCACTAATACCAAGCAAGATTGTACACCTGGGAACCAGTATCAATACACTGCAAAGGCTGAGATGAACAGTATACCAGAAATGGGTGCACTGGTCAACAGTTCTGCCACCTGATGCAAGGAGACCATGCTGATGGGAGGGTGGGGTGACCAGGCAATAGCTTTCGTTTTTGCAAGATGCCCTCTATACCGTTATACTGGCCCTGAACTGGAGTTGTTCCACACCAGAAGTTTGTTATCATTTCCTCCAGAGGCCTGGCACTCTGTCAATTTCATGCCATGTTGCCCCTGTCTTTTTTATTCCATGGGCTTCACTTTGCTGTCAAGCCTATTGTGTGGCATTGTATCAAATACCTACCAGAAGTCATACGAGTTGAGGGCTCTGACTTCTGGAATGATGCTTCTGGTCTTGGACCACTTATTGTGGGCATTCTTATCCTGCAGAAAGACAGAAGAATTGATTGTTGTCCCAGTGGTTGCATGAGTAGTTTAGGAGCACGCATGGAATAGTTTCTTTCTGCCACGAGCTCCTCATAGATGTATAGGTACTGAGCTGAACAGTGCAAGATCATGCATGGTCAGCCATCCCACTCCCACCACTGACATAGACTTCAGAATGGAAGATACTGTCCAGTGAGTCTTTGGACTGGACATAAATGAGGCAAAGACCATTGTTATGGCACTAAATGGCAATGGAAAGATCAAGATTGGAAGCACCAAGATAGAAGCAGTGGACCATTTCAAGCACCTTGGCTTGATGGTAAGCACCAAAGTTACATCCAAGAATTAGATTAACTATGGCAAGAGGCATGACTAGTGACTTAAGTAGTGTCTGAAAATCTAAAAGCATCAGCATGAAGCTGAAAAAGTGTCTAGCACAGTCACTAGTGTGGATTGTTGCACTCTATGGATGCAAGATTGGGACCCTGAAGAAAGAAGAAGAGAGAAGGATAACAGCTTTTGAAAGGTGAGTATGGCGGAGGATGCTTGGAATCAGCTGGATGGACAGAAAGCCAAATGAATGGTTTAGATCAGAGTAAAAGTTTAGGAATCAAAAGGGTTGCTAAGTACAGTTGGAGAGAGAAAAATAGCCAAGTACAGACATCGGAAACAATGACCTGACAGCCTTGCCCTGGCAACAATTGAAGGAGAAATTGAAGCCAAAATCAGAAGAGTAAGAAGTAAAATTGGATGGGTGGATAACATTAAGATGTGGACTGAGGGAGACTAGAAGAAAATCAAAGATGGAGCAAGACGATGCCAATGGCCCAACTAAGGCTATGGTGAAAATAAACGGATGAATGATCATTATATATTTTATTGCGCATTTGAGAATGTATTAGTTATATCCAAAACTAGGCTCTCAAATTTGAACAAAACAATATATAAGAATGAGGGGCAAGTTGGCTATGGTAGATTGGGAAAATAGATAAAAGATATGATGCTAGTTAAGCAATGGCAAACATATAAAGCAGCAATTCATAATTCTTAATGAATATACATTCTCTGAAGGAATGGGAACCCGTTGAAAAGTTGCCAAACTGTGGCTAACAAGAGGAGTTAAAGATAACATTATACGCCTCTTTTAATCTAATATTTCCAAAAAGATAGTAAGCCTGGTGAATGGGAGGATTTTAGAATCTAGCAAAGGAAGACTGAAAAATTGATAAAGCGAGAGAAAATAGAATGAGAGTGAACTAGCAGTAGACATATGGAAGCTTTTACAATCTTTTTAGGTATATCACAGAATTGTTACAGAATGCAGGGAGGCCATTTGGCCCCTTGTGTCTGCACCAGCTCTCCAAATGAGCAATACACCTAGGGACTAATGGGATTAAAAGCCAACAAATTCCCTAGACCTGGGGATTTAAAAGAGGTGGCTGCAAAGATAATAGAACATTGGTTTTGATCTTCCAGAATTTTCTAGATTTTAGAATGGTCCCAATGGAAGGTAGCAAACATAACCATACTATTCAAGAAAGGAGAAAATTAAAAAAGCAGGGAAGGATAGGCCAGTTAGCCTAACATCAGTAGCAGGGAAAATATTAGAATCTATTATCAGAAATGGGGCATAATATTTTGTCTCGCGGGCGGGCGCATGCCCGACCCAAACAGGAGTAAAATAGTGCGCAATGTTGTCAGGTGAGTGTTCTGACGCCATCGTGCACGCACGTGATATTTCGCTCGACAGGTGCACGCGGGTGCTGGACCAGCACCCTCCACTAATTAAGCACTTAAGGCCCTTAACAGTCCAGATGACTGTGATTTTTCCTTGCCTGTGCGATTTTCTGCTTGTCGTACGGGCAAAAGGGCAGGCGGCCAACTGACATTTTCACAAACCTCATCAAAGGGTGGGATCAAAAGGGTCAGCATCATTGCCAGTGTGAGTGGTCAGGAGTTTTTGAGATATTTTACAACTGGTTGCTTATTGGTACTTGTCAGCCTCATCCCTGTTCAGGGCCTCATAGCGTTTCCAGGCTTAATTTCAGGACTCATTGCTGTCTGCCAGGCCCCCAAAGGATTCAGACAAGCGGACCCTTCCAGGTATCAGACAGGCTCCCCTTAGGAACTTGCCACAGCTGCACAGGCCACAGATGATGAGTCCAGTAGTGATTCTGGTGAGGAGAACACTGAGGGTGTGGAGCCAGACTTCAGTAACCTGCAGGGAGGCAGGGACACCAAGGATGCCTTGACCCAATGCTCCTCCAGCTAGGTTACCAAAGATCAGCTTTAACCGCCTGCCAGGGCTGTGGTCTCCTCTACATTGGAGAGACCAAATGTAAACTGGGCGACCGCTTTGCAGAACACCTGCGGTCTGTCCGCAAGAATGACCCAAACCTCCCTGTCGCTTGCCATTTTAACACTCCACCCTGCTCTCTTGCCCACATGTCTGTCCTTGGCTTGCTGCATTGTTCCAGTGAAGCCCAACGCAAACTGGAGGAACAACACCTCATCTTCCGACTAGGCACTTTACAGCCTTCTGGACTGAATATTGAATTCAACAATTTTAGGTCTTGACCTCCCTCCTCCATCCCCACCCCCTTTCTGTTTCCCCCTTCCTTTTGTTTTTTCCAATAAATTGTATAGATTTTTCTTTTCCCACCTATTTCCATTATTTTTAAATATTTTTAAATCTTTTATGCTCCCCCACCCCCACTAGAGCTATACCTTGAATGCCCTACCATCCATTCTCAATTAGCACATTCATTTAGATAATATCACCAACTTTAACACCTATGTGTTCTTTTGTTCTGTTGTTTGTGACATCTTTTGATGATCTGCTTCTATTACTGCTTGTTTGTCCCTACAACCACACCAACCCCCTCCACTTCTCTCTCTCTACCCCCACCCAAACCAAACCCCCCCCCCCCCCCCCACACACACACACACACACACACACACACACACACACACACACACACACACACCTTAAACCAGCTTATATTTCACCTCTTTCCTGGACTCACTCAAGTTCTGTCGAAGGGTCACGAGGACTCGAAACGTCAACTCTTTTCTTCTCCGCCGATGCTGCCAGACCTGCTGAGTTTTTCCAGGTAATTCTGTTTTTGTTCTGCTGCCTCCATCCTGGATGTCTGAAAGGACCCTTGAACACAAAGAACACTTCCGTGTCTGTGCAATAAGTTCAGAGCCACCCACATCCAGCATTACATACTGGCGTTCCCTGCACCAATGAAATAAAAAGGTGAAGCAAACGCATGCCATGAAGACAAAAACGCAATTTCTGTCATTCTGACAATTCAATAACGTTAACAGAAACATTTCTGGTAATCAACATCGGACTAGTGTACATAAATTTAACAAAAATTAACATAAAGTCACCTGTAACCTGCCCCTCTTGTGCTCATGATGCCTTTAACTTAAGTTTGCAAGTGCTACATCCAGGTGCTCCCCCTTCGTTGGCACCGGCATTGGAGACAGCCTGCTGGTTGGCCTTGATGACCTTGGCGGTCGTCCTCTGGCCATTGGAGCCTGTGCTGGCCCCACCTGGAAGGGAGCAGCCAATGCCATGGCTGGCATCTCCCCAGTCGCTGCAGCCTCATCAGATGCCACAGTCACTGGCAGAGGGACGGAGGAGCTGCTGCTGTCATCCAGAGCGCCTTGAGAGGAGGCCGCAGAGATGACAGGCAGCTAATTCACCAATGTGAGGCCACTCTGGACCTCCCTGCTCAGCATTGATGGACGGGCACTTAGCTGGGATACTGGGTGCCTCATCCATCTCCCACACTGACACTGACCACCTGAGGTCATTGCCGGTGTGAGGGCTGGCAGGTCTGAGCGCAATGCCAGGAATCCCTTATTCTGTACCTGGAGCTGCCTCTCCATGAGAGTCACCACTCTCTCTATGGAGGAGGCAGTGCGCTTGGCTATGATGGTCAGCACAGTGTTCACGTTCTGCATGGACTCCTCCATCAGGGAGACCATGACATGCAGATCCTCATGGATCTCTGGCAGATCCTCCCGCACACCTCACTGGATGTCCAGCATCTGCTGCCTAATGGATGACTCCAGAGGCTTATCATTAGCCTTCAACTAAGCATCATCCTGGTCCCCAGCAGTCCTCCAACTGCCGTTGCCCTGGGCACTCCCTGCCTCCACCTGTACCTCAAGTGTACCTGAAGTGCCCTCACCAATGTACACTGAGATACTAGCCGCCGATCTAATGTCCACCGAGGTGCTGGTATCTGCGTTGCTGCCTGCTTCAGAGAGTGGGTGTGATGCAGGTGCAAATGATGCCCGGTGGTCCTCTGGTGTCAGAGGGGGGCCCTTCAGGGCCCGGAGAACCAACACCTGCTGATGAACCTAAAAGGGAGAAGAAGGACATGTCACTAGTTAAAGTCATCACACTATCACTGTGCATGCCAGGCCCCCTGGTGAGACGATGCAGATCTGAATCATGGTGCCCTTGTCTTCCAAAGATCAATGAAGAGACTGCACTAGAATGGTTGCACAAGCTGAAATTCTCACCTCTGTGCACTGCACTTGTACCTTCATCTGGCACCCCTGCCTTTCCACGCCCGGTCGCATGTGGGGCCTGCCGGCCCTCAAGCTTCAGGGCATTTAGCTCATACCTTGAAAGGATTAGGAGGCTAGCAGGGCCTCCGCCAGTCCACGACCTTTCTATATTATTGTGGGCGGTCTTCTCCTGAAACAACAGAGGAGCATTGATTAGTCCACTCTGTACCTGCAGCGCCATTGCTGCCTGGCCAACCTCAGCTGAGGAGCACCTGGCAGGACACTTTCGAGTTGTGGCCCTCAAACCGCAAGGCTCCCAGTCTAAGTAGCCAGAGCTCATCCTCTTGGCCAACTCCGGCATCATTGACAGTTGGCACTCAGACTCTAGCACCTGTGAGGTCCATGGGGGGACAGCCAGACCTTAACACATTGGTACACTGGCTCATGCCAACATGGTGCTCACCCTTCCTGAGTGCAGCAGGTCATTGAAGTGCTTCTGGCACTGCACCCAGGAGCGCCACACCATGTCACAGCTGCTGACCAGCGTTGCCACCTGCTCCCATGTCCTCTTGGTGAGGTGCGGTGGCCTCCCCCTCCCATATCTGGGGACAAGCGTGTCCTTCCTGGCAAGAGGATGGCGAGGCACTCATCAGAGAAGCAGGGTGCTGAGTGCCCACCCAATCTGCCCTCCCATCTGCTGTGTCCAGCCGCAGTCGACTCGGTTGTAAACGTACAGGAGAGGTCCTCCAAGGCAGCCTTCTAGGGGCTTCCTGGGCTGTTTTTAAACCGGCCACTGGGCTACCATTGGAGCTGGTGGCTGACAGGCCTCTGCCCCCGCTTGGCCCTTCCCAGGCCAGTGCGGAGCCGCTTTTCCTGCTGGGTGGGATTTAATTGGCCCACCAGCGTGAAATCATGGCTGGGGCCCAATCGTGGACAGAGGCCTATTTCACGGCAGCTCCCTGGCCTGCCTGTCACACCAGCCCAATGAAGGTAAAATCCTGCCAATGTGGTAACAGGGCACTTAGAAAATCGTAATGTGATTGGGCAGAGTCAACACAAATTTATGAAAGGGAAATAGTGTTTGACAAATCTGTTAAAGTTTATAACCAGAATGGGGAAACCAGAGAATTTGGATTTTCGGAAAGCATTTGAGAGGTGTCACGCAGAGCTAATTACTCAAAATGATATCTCATGGGACTGGGGGTAATATGCATTAATTAAGGATTTGTTGATGGATGGAAAACAGACAGTAGGAATAAATGGACTAAGTACAGGCAGGAAGGCTGTAAGTAGTTAGGCACCATAGGATCAGTGCTTGAGTTTCAGATATTTACAATCTATAGCAATGACATAGATGAGGGAACTAAATGTAATGTACCCATGTTTACTGGTGATACAAAGTTAAGTGGAAATTAAGTTGTTAGGAGGACATAAATAGACAAGTTGAGAGTGGGTAAGACTGCCAGATAGAATAATGGGCAGAATGTTTTGCTCTTGCTGGTGGCAAGCTTGGAGGCAGGAAGAGCATGTACTTAGTTGGGACGGTAGTGTATCAGAACTCTGCCATCTTCCTGCCTCCATTCGGATTAAGTTCTCTTTCTCGGGGAGGCCCATGGTTGACGTTCCCAGCTTGTCGACAATTGGGGCCCTTAAATGGCCAATTAAAGACCAGTTAAGGCCTCATCCCACTGCCACTGATATTAAGCCAGCTGCAGGCAGGCCTGTGCAACAGTTAAACCTGTGCGGGCTGCTTGTCACCTCAGCGGGGCGGTTGCTTGCGTCCCTCGATCAAGGGCATTCAGTGCTTGATCAAGAGACTGAACATGAGGAAGTGGGCGTGGGGGGAGTGGCGGCAGCTGAGAGCCATCCCCCTGCTCTTGCTGTCAACTTCCCTGCATCCCTCTCCCTGCAGCACCTACTCCATGAAACCCTTTTCCACATTACTTACCTGTGACTTGGATCGCTCTGTGAACCTGGGACTCTGGTGCCTGTCCTTCTGGTAGCAGCCATGGCCTTGCCTGTGGCACTGCTGAGCATAAGACTTGCTGGCCTCTGGTTTGCCGGCATAGTTGGTCGGCAAAACTTCTGCGCCCAGGTCTTGATTACAGGGAAAGGCCCACCGCTGGCCTTGCCACTGCCGAGTGGCTTGTGGTTTGGCGGGCCTTCCGGAAAAGAGGCAGTGCAAGTCTCTTGCTGGCTCTCTGGCTGGCAGGTGAGACCTCTGAAGCCTCAACAAGATTCCGCCCGTAATGTTTAGAAATGTGACGTTATCCACTGTGGTGGAAAAAAATAGAAAAGAAGATACTTTTAAATGGTGAGAGACTTCGAAATGCTGGTATTCAGAACCTGGGTTTCCTTGTACGTGTATCACAGAAGGTTAACGTACAGGTATAGGAAATAATTAGGAGAGCAAGTGGTAAGGTAGCCTTTCTTACAAGGGAATTGGAGTATAAGAGTAAAGAAGTCTTACTGTAATTATATATCGCCTTGGTGAGAGGACAACTGGAGTCCTGTGTATAGTTTTGGTCTCCTTACATAAGGAAGGATATACTTGCCAGATAAGAAGTGCAATGAAGTTTTAGTGGACTGATATCTGAGAAGAGTGTATTGTCCTATAAGAGGATGAGGAGACCAGATATTCTCTGTAGTTCAGAAGAATGAGAGGTGACCTCATTGAAAGATATTAAATTCTTTAGGGGCTTGACAGTGCAGATGCTGGGCAGATGTTCCCCTGGCTGAAGAGTCTAGAATTAGGGGTCACATTCTGAGAATAGGGGGTCAGCAATTGAGGACTGAGATGAGAAGAAATTTCTTCACTCAAAGAGTTGTGAATCTTTGGAATTCTCACCCTGGAAGGGAAAACCCTGTGAATGCTCAGTCGGATCATTAACACAGATCTCAATACATTTTAATGTACCAGGGGAATCAAAGGATATAGAGAAAGTGTAGGAAGGTGTTTAGGTTGAAGTTCATCCAAGATCTTATGGAATGGCCAAGCACATTTGAAGAGTTGAATGCTCATTTATGTTGTCACTAGTGGGACCTGTCTTTGGTACCTGGGGTTCTTACTCGGATCCATGTAACCCTCCAGGTCACTGCCTTACTGGATAGAGTGATTATGGATAGACAAAAAAACAGGAAGCTTGCCTTGTGCTTGAGTACAAACCATGTGCAATTTTCTCATAATTAAGTTATATGGTTGAAAGTGTCTGAATTTCTGATGTAGAATCATAGAATGTTATAGCTCAGAAAGAGGCCATCAAGCTGATCGCCCCAGTGCCAATTCTCTGAAAGAACTATCTACCTAGTCCCATTTCCCTCTCTTTTCTCGAATCAGCCAAGCTTTCCTGTGCTGGCTCTCAGTAAATATTATCCACTTAGTCTCATTCTCATGCCCCTTCCCCTTATCCCACTAGACGAGTGAAATTGGAAGATTATCTGTAACATTCTTTCAAAATGAGTATTGCTGTTTAAGCATTTCATTAGTGTGTTCAATGCCCATTCAATATCCTTGTTGTCACTCAACAGTCTGTCATCCATTCGTCGTGATTCTGCAATCCTCAAGGAATTCCAGAACATTGAGAAAAATGAATGTCATTGTTCTTCAAAATCTGGAGGTCGCAGAAGTCCTTTTGGATCCTGAATGCTTAACTTCGGCATTGAGACTTCAAACCTGATGAAACTTGCATAGCTGAATAGAGCTCACAAAAAGTCACAAGCAGACACATCATGAAAGACCTCATGTACAGAATCCCTGGCTTTGATCTTTTGTGAAGCTCACAAACAATCCTAATCCATATCTGCACCAAACAAGGCTGGTGCAGATTGATGTACAACTGAAAATATAAAAGTTCTTCAGTGTGCAACTGTGGTCACCTAGACAGGACCATGGAACGTACAACAATAAATGCCCAATTCATAAATACGAAGGAGAAATCACAGTGACACAGTGTTACTCCTGATGCAATTATCTGACTTAACCACTGAATATAAAATTATAGATACTGTTCTACATCTACGTTAGCCAGAAGAGAGAGAGAGATTTTGTCTGGAGCTGAGAAGGAATTAGTCATTGCAGTACCAGGAAACAAGCAAGGATATTCTACACTGAAATCGAATGACTAGTTAGTTTTACGTGGCTGTGTGCAAATTGGATGATAACGGAGAAAGATAAACATCAAGGTGAGCAAAATGTTAAAAAACAGTTTCAGAAAGCAGATAGCAACCCGTTATCTCCCCTTGCTGGAGAACATTCATTGTTCATCAATCTAGTGGTTTTTTGTTTTCTTGAAGTGAAAAATTTGTTCTCAAAGTTTCTCTCAACTTTCTGCTGTGCAGCCACTATACCCAATGGCGGCAAGGTTCCAAATGGAGGGGGAAGGTGCATGAGAGGGGGAGGGGGTGGGGTGCACTAGTGTGTGTATAAGAGATGGAGGGGTGAATGTGTGTGTGTGAAAGAGGGGTGAGTGTGTGTGTGTGTTTGAGACAGAGGGGGGTGTTTGTGTGTGTGAGAGAGAGGGGGGATGAGTGTGTGTGAGAGAGAGGGGGGATGAGTGTGTGTGAGAGAGAGGGGGGTGAGTGTGTGTGAGAGAGAGAGGGGATGAATATGTGTGAGAGAAAGGGTGGGTGTGTGTGTGAGAGAAAGGGGTGAAAGTGTGTGTGTGAGAGAGAGGGGTGAATGAGTGTGTAAGAGAGAGAGGAGAGAGTGTTTGTGTAAGAGAGAGAGGTGAGAGTGTGTGTGTGAGAGAGATGGTGAGTGTGTGTGTAAGAGAGATAGAAAGGGGCATATGTGAGAGATAGAGGAGGATGTGTGTGTGTGAGAGAGAGAGATAGAGAGGGGCGTGTGTGTGTGAGAGAGAGTTAGAGAGGGGCGTGTGTGCGTGTGATAGAGAGGGGTGTGTGTGTGTGTGAGAGAGAGATAGAGTGGGGTGCGTGTGTGTGAGAGAGAGAGAGTGGGGTGTTTGTCTGTGAGAGGGAGAGAGGGGTGTGTGTAAGAGAGATAGAGAGGGGTGTGTGTGAGAGAATCGGAGGGGTGTGTGTGTGAGAGAGATAGAGAGGGGTGTGTGCATCAGAGAGATATAGAGGGGTGTGTGTGTGTGACAGAAAGAGGGGGGTGTGTGTGAGAGAGAGATAGAGAGGGGTGTGTGTGAGAGGGAGAGGGGTGGGTGGGTGTAAGAGATAGAGAGGGATGGGTGGTGGGTGTAAGAAAGAGAGGGGGGGGGCGGGTGTAAGAAAGAGAGAGAAATGGGTGGGTGGGTGGGCAGGTGTGAGAGAGAGAGACGGGTGGTTGGGCAGTGTAAGAGTGAGAGAGAAAGAGAGAGAGAGAGGGATGGGTGGAAGGGTGTGTGAGAGAGAGGGGTGGGTGTAAGAGAGAGAGGGGTGGGTGTAAGAGAGATAGAGAGGGGTGTGTGTGAGAGAATCAGAGGGGTGTGTGTGTGAGAGAGATAGAGAAGGGTGTGTGCGTCAGAGAAATATAGAGGGGTGTGTGTGAGAGAAAGAGGGCGGTGTATGTGAGAGAGAGATAGAGAGGGGTGTGTGTGAGAGGGAGAGGGGCGGGTGGGTGTAAGAGAGAGAGAGGGGTGGGTAGTGGGTGTAAGAAAGAGAGAGGGGGGGCAGCTGTAAGAAAGAGAGAGAGAAACGGGTGGGTGGGTGGGCAGGTGTGAGAGAGAGAGACGGGTGGTTGGGCAGTGTAAGAGTGAGAGAGAAAGAGAGAGAGAGAGGTATGGGAGGAAGGGTGTATGAGAGAGAGGGGTGGGTGTAAGAGAGAGAGAGAGGGGTGGGTGGGCAAGTATAAGAGAGAGAGGGGGTGGGTGGGCGGATGTAAGAGAGAGAGAGAGATGGGTGGGTGGGCGAGTGTGAGAGAGAGAGAGAGAGAGGGGTGGGTGGGCGGGTGTAATTGAGAGAATGAGGGGTTGGTGGGCTGGTGTAAGAGAGAGAGAGTGGTGCGTGGGCGGGTGTAATTGAGAGAGAGAGGGGTGGGTGGGCGGGTGTAATTGAGAGAGGGGTGGGTGGATGGGTGGAAGAGATAGAGAGAGGGGTGGGTGGGCGGCTGTAAGAGAGAGAGGGGTTTGTGGACGGGTTTAAGAGAGAGCGAGAGATGGGTGGGTGTGCGGGTGTAAGTGAGAGAGAGGGATGGGTGGGTGGGTGTAATTGAGAGAGAGAGGGGTGGGTGGGGGGGTGTAACTGAGAGAGAGAAGGGTGGGTGGGTGGGTGTAATTGAGAGAGAGAGGGGTGCGTGGGTGGGTGCAATTGAGAGAGAGAAGTGTGGGTGGGCGGGTTTAAGTGAGAGAGAGAGGGGTGGGTGGGGGGCTGTAAGAGAGAGAGATGGTGGGTGGGCGGGTGTAAGAGAGAGCGAGAGATTGGTGGGTGGGCGGGTGTAAGAGAGAGAGAGATGGTTGGGTGGGAGGGTGTAATTGGGAGAGAGAGGGGTGGGTGGTTGGGTGTAAGAGAGAGAGAGAGGGGTGTGTGGGCGAGTGTGAGAGAGAGAGAGGGTTGGGTGGGCGGGTGTAAGAGAGAGAGAGAGGGGTGAGTGAGCGGGTGGAAGAGAGAGAGAGGGGCGCGGGGGTGGGTATAAGAGAGTGAGAGTGTTGGGTGGGCGGCTGTAAGAGAGAGAGAGAGAGATAGAGGGGTGGGTGGGTGGGTGGGTTTAAGAGACGGAGAGTTGTGGGTGTGCGGGTGTAAGAGAGAGAGAGGGGTGGGTGGGCAGGTGTAAGACAGAGAGAGTGTTGGGTGCGCGGCTGTAAGAGAGAGAGATACTGGTGGGTGGGCGGGTGCAAAAGAGAGATAGGTGTGGGTGGGTCCGTGTAAGTGAGAGTAAGGGGTGGGTGGGCGGGTGTAAGAGAGAGAGGGGTGGGTGGGCGGGTGTAAGAGAGAGAGAGGGGTGGGTGGGCGGGTGTAAGAGAGACAGAGGGGTGGGTGGGTGTAAGAGAGAGAGAGGGGTGGGTGGTGGTTGTAAGAGAGAGAGTGGGTGGGTGGGCGGGTGTAAGAGAGAGAGAGATGGGTGGGTGGGTGGAAAAGAGAGAGAGGGGTGGGTGGGTGGCTGTAATTGAGAGAAGGGGGTGGGTGGGCGGGTGAAAGTGAGAGAGAAGGGCTGGGTGGGTGGGTGTAAATGAGAGAGAGAGGGGTGGGTGGGCGGATGTAAGTGAGAGCGAGAGGGGTGGGTGGGCGGGTGTAAGAGAGAGAGGGAGGGATGGGTGGGCTGGTGTATGAGAGAGAGAGAGAGGGGTGCGTGGGCGTTTGTGAGAGAGAGAGAGAGAGAGAGGGGTGGATGGGCGGGTGGGTGTACATGAGAGCGAGAGGGGAGGGTTGGCGGGTGTCAGTGAGAGAGAGAGATTGGTGGGTGGGCGGGTGTAAGTGTGAGAGAGATGAGTGGGTGGGCGGGTGTAAGTGGGAGAGAGAGGCGTATGTGGGTGGGTGTAAGAGAGAGAGAGGGGTGTTGGTAGGCAGGTGTAAGAGAGAGAGGGAGGGCTGGGTGCGCAGGTGTGAGAGAGGGAGAGGGGTGGGTGGGCGGGTGTAAGTGAGAGAGAGTGGGGTGGGTGTGTGGGTGTAACTGAGAGAGAGAAGGGTTGGTGCGCAGGTGTGAGAGAGGGAGAGGGGTGGGTGGGCGGGTGTAATTGAGAGAGAGAGGGCTGGGTGGGCCGGTGTAATTGAGAGAGAGAGAGTTGTGTTGGGCGGGTGTAAGAGAGAGAGAGGGGTGGGTGGGCGGGTGTAAGTGAGAGAATGAGAGCGGTGGGTGCACGGGTGTAAGTGAGAGAGAGGTGAGTGGGTGGGCAGGTGTAAGTGGGAGAGAGAGGGCTGGGTGGGCGGGTGTAAGCAAGAGAGAGAGGGTTTGGTGCGTGGGAACAAGAGAGAGAGAGATTTGTGTTGGGCGGGTGTAAGAGAGAGAGAGGGGTGGGTGGGCGGGTGTAAGTGAGAGAGAGGGGGGTGGGTGGGTGGGTGTAAGTGAGAGAGAGAGGGGTGGGTGGGCGGGTGTAAGTGAGAGAGAGAGGGGTGGGTGGGCGGGTATAAGTGAGGGAGAGAGGGGTGGGTGGGTGGGTGTAAGAGAGACAGAGAGGGGTGGGTACGCAGGTGAGAGAGAGGGAGAGGGGTGGGTGGGTGTAACTGAGAGAGAGAGAGTGGTGGGTGGGCGGGTGTAATTGAGAGAGAGAGGGGTGGTTGGGCGGGTGTAATTGAGAGAGAGAGGTGTGGGTGTGCGGGTGTAAGAGAGAGCGAGAGATGGGTGGGTGGGCGGGTGTAAGAGAGACAGAGAGGGGTGGGTGGGCGGGTGTAAGAGAGATAGAGAGGGGTGGGTAGGCGGGTGTAAGTGAGAGAGAGAGGGGTGGGTGGGCGGGTGTAAGAAAGAGAGTGAGGGGTGGGTGGGCGGGTGTACATGAGAGCGAGAGGGATGGGTGGGCGGGTGTAAGTGAGAGAGAGAGAGGGGTGGGTGGGCGGGTGTAAGTGAGAGAGAGATGAGTGGGTGGGTGTGTGTAAGTGGGAGAGAGAGGGCTGGGTGGGCGGGTGTAAGTGAGAGAGAGAGGGTTTGGTGCGTGGGGACAAGGGAGAGAGAGAGTTGTGTTGGGCGGGTGTAAGAGAGAGAGCGGTGAGTGGGCGGGTGTAAGTGAGATAGAGAGGGGTGGGTGGGCGGGTGTAAGTGAGAGAGAGAGGGGTGGGTGGGCGGGTGTAAGTGAGAGAGTGAGTGGTGGGTGGGCGGTTGTACATGAGAGCGAGAGGGGTGGGTGGGCGGGTGTAAGTGGGAGAGAGAGGGCTGGGTGGGCGGGTGTAAGCGAGAGAGAGAGGGTTTGGTGCGTGTGGACAAGGGAGAGAGAGAGTTGTGTTGGGCGGGTGTAAGAGAGAGAGAGAGGGTAGGTGGGCGGGTGTAAGTGAGAGAGAGAGGGGCATGTGGGCAGGTGTAAGTGTAAGAGAGAGGGGTGGGTGGGTGGGTGTAAGTGAGAGGGAGAGGGGTGGGTGGGCAGGTGTAAGTGAGAGAGAGAGGGGTGGATGGGCGGGTGTAAGTGAGAGAGAGAGGGGTGGGTGCACGGGTGTGAGAGAGGGAGAGGGGTGGGTGGGCGGGTGTAACTGAGAGAGAGATGGCTGGGTGGGCAGGTGTAATTGAGAGAGCGAGGGGTGGGTTGGCGGGTGTAATTGAGAGAGAGAGGGATGGGTGGGTGGGTGTAATTGGGAGAGAGAGGGGTGGGAGGGTGGGTGTAATTGAGAGAGAGAGGGGTGGGAGGGTGGGTGTAACTGAGAGAGAGAGGGGTGGGAGGGTGGGTGTAATTGAGAGAGAGAGGGGTGGGAGGGTGGGGGTAATTGAGAGAGAGGGGTGGGAGGGTGGGTGTAATTGAGAGAGAGAGTGATGGGTGGGTGGGTGTAATTGAGAGAGAGAGTGGTGGGAGGGTGGGTGTAATTGAGAGAGAGAGGGGTGGGAGGGTGGGTGTAATTGAGAGAGAGAGGGGTGGGTTGGCGGGTGTAATTGAGAGAGAGAGGGATGGGTGGGTGTAATTGAGAGAGAGAGGGGTGGGTTGGCAGGTGTAATTGAGAGAGAGAGGGGTGGGAGGGTGGGTGTAATTGAGAGAGAGAGGGGTGGGAGGGTGGGTGTAATTGAGAGAGAGAGGGGTGGGAGGGTGGGTGTAATTGAGAGAGAGAGGGGTGGGAGGGTGGGTGTAATTGAGAGAGAGAGGGGTGGGAGGGTGGGTGTAATTGAGAGAGAGAGGGGTGGGAGGGTGGGTGTAATTGAGAGAGAGAGGGGTGGGAGGGTGGGTGTAATTGAGAGAGAGAGGGGTGGGAGGGTGGGTGTAATTGAGAGAGAGAGGGGTGGGAGGGTGGGTGTAATTGAGAGAGAGAGGGATGGGTTGGCGGGTGTAATTGAGAGAGAGAGGGGTGGGTTGGCGGGTGTAATTGAGAGAGAGAGGGATGGGTGGGTGGGTGTAATTGAGAGAGAGAGAGTGGTGGGAGGGTGGGTGTAATTGAGAGAGAGAGGGGTGGGAGGGTGGGTGTAATTGAGAGAGAGAGGGGTGGGAGGGTGGGTGTAATTGAGAGAGAGAGGGGTGGGAGGGTGGGTGTAATTGAGAGAGAGAGGGGTGGGAGGGTGGGTGTAATTGAGAGAGAGAGGGGTGGGAGGGTGGGTGTAATTGAGAGAGAGAGGGGTGGGAGGGTGGGTGTAATTGAGAGAGAGAGGGGTGGGAGGGTGGGTGTAATTGAGAGAGAGAGGGGTGGGAGGGTGGGTGTAATTGAGAGAGAGAGGGGTGGGAGGGTGGGTGTAATTGAGAGAGAGAGGGGTGGGAGGGTGGGTGTAACTGAGAGAGAGAGGGGTGGGTGGTGGGTGTAATTGAGAGAGAGAGGGGTGGGTGGGTGTAATTGAGAGAGAGAGGGGTGGGAGGGTGGGTGTAATTGAGAGAGAGAGGGGTGGGAGGGTGGGTGTAATTGAGAGAGAGAGGGGTGGGAGGGTGGGTGTAATTGAGAGAGAGAGGGGTGGGAGGGTGGGTGTAATTGAGAGAGAGAGGGGTGGGAGGGTGGGTGTAATTGAGAGAGAGAGGGGTGGGAGGGTGGGTGTAATTGAGAGAGAGAGGGGTGGGAGGGTGGGTGTAATTGAGAGAGAGAGGGGTGGGAGTGTGGGTGTAATTGAGAGAGAGAGGGGTGGGAGGGTGGGTGTAATTGAGAGAGAGAGGGGTGGGAGGGTGGGTGTAATTGAGAGAGAGAGGGGTGGGAGGGTGGGTGTAATTGAGAGAGAGAGGGGTGGGAGGGTGGGTGTAATTGAGTGAGAGAGGGGTGGGTGGGCGTGTGTGAGAGAGAGAGAGAGGGGTGGGTGGGCGGGTAAAAGAGAGAGAGAAATGGGTGGGTGGGCGGGTGTAACAGAGAGAGTGGTGGGTGGGCGAGTGTAAGTGAGAGAGAGAGGGGTGGTTGGGGGAGTGTAAGTGAGAGAGAGGGGTGGGTGGGCGGGTGTAAGTGAGAGAGATAGGGGTGGGTGGGCGGGTGTAAGTGAGAGAGATAGGGGTGGGTGGGCGGTGTAATTGAGAGAGAGAGGGGTGGGTGGGCGGGTGTAAGTGAGAGAGAGAGACGGGTGGGTGGGCGGGTGTAAGTGAGAGAGAGATGAGTGGGTGGGTGTGTGTAAGTGGGAGAGAGAGGGCTGGGTGGGCGGGTGTAAGTGAGAGAGAGAGGGTTTGGTGCGTGGGGACAAGGGAGAGAGAGAGTTGTGTTGGGCGGGTGTAAGAGAGAGAGCGGTGAGTGGGCGGGTGTAAGTGAGATAGAGAGGGGTGGGTGGGCGGGTGTAAGTGAGATAGAGAGGGGTGGGTGGGCGGGTGTAAGTGAGAGAGTGAGTGGTGGGTGGGCGGTTGTACATGAGAGCGAGAGGGGTGGGTGGGCGGGTGTAAGTGGGAGAGAGAGGGCTGGGTGGGCGGGTGTAAGCGAGAGAGAGAGGGTTTGGTGCGTGTGGACAAGGGAGAGAGAGAGTTGTGTTGGGCGGGTGTAAGAGAGAGAGAGAGGGTAGGTGGGCGGGTGTAAGTGAGAGAGAGAGGGGCATGTGGGCAGGTGTAAGTGTAAGAGAGAGGGGTGGGTGGGTGGGTGTAAGTGAGAGGGAGAGGGGTGGGTGGGCAGGTGTAAGTGAGAGAGAGAGGGGTGGATGGGCGGGTGTAAGTGAGAGAGAGAGGGGTGGGTGCACGGGTGTGAGAGAGGGAGAGGGGTGGGTGGGCGGGTGTAACTGAGAGAGAGATGGCTGGGTGGGCAGGTGTAATTGAGAGAGCGAGGGGTGGGTTGGCGGGTGTAATTGAGAGAGAGAGGGATGGGTGGGTGGGTGTAATTGGGAGAGAGAGGGGTGGGAGGGTGGGTATAATTGAGAGAGAGAGGGGTGGGAGGGTGGGTGTAATTGAGAGAGAGAGGGGTGGGAGGGTGGGTGTAATTGAGAGAGAGAGGGGTGGGAGGGTGGGTGTAATTGAGAGAGAGAGGGGTGGGAGGGTGGGTGTAATTGAGAGAGAGAGGGGTGGGAGGGTGGGTGTAATTGAGAGAGAGAGGGGTGGGAGGGTGGGTGTAATTGAGAGAGAGAGGGGTGGGAGGGTGGGTGTAACTGAGAGAGAGAGGGGTGGGTGGGTGGGTGTAATTGAGAGAGAGAGGGGTGGGAGGGTGGGTGTAATTGAGAGAGAGAGGGGTGGGAGGGTGGGTGTAATTGAGAGAGAGGGGTGGGAGGGTGGGTGTAATTGAGAGAGAGAGTGATGGGTGGGTGGGTGTAATTGAGAGAGAGAGTGGTGGGAGGGTGGGTGTAATTGAGAGAGAGAGGGGTGGGAGGGTGGGTGTAATTGAGAGAGAGAGGGGTGGGAGGGTGGGTGTAATTGAGAGAGAGAGGGGTGGGAGGGTGGGTGTAATTGAGAGAGAGAGGGGTGGGAGGGTGGGTGTAATTGAGAGAGAGAGGGGTGGGTTGGCGGGTGTAATTGAGAGAGAGAGGGATGGGTGGGTGTAATTGAGAGAGAGAGGGTTGGGTTGGCAGGTGTAATTGAGAGAGAGAGGGGTGGGAGGGTGGGTGTAATTGAGAGAGAGAGGGGTGGGAGGGTGGGTGTAATTGAGAGAGAGAGGGGTGGGAGGGTGGGTGTAATTGAGAGAGAGAGGGGTGGGAGGGTGGGTGTAATTGAGAGAGAGAGGGGTGGGAGGGTGGGTGTAATTGAGAGAGAGAGGGGTGGGAGGGTGGGTGTAATTGAGAGAGAGAGGGATGGGTTGGCGGGTGTAATTGAGAGAGAGAGGGGTGGGTTGGCGGGTGTAATTGAGAGAGAGAGGGATGGGTGGGTGGGTGTAATTGAGAGAGAGAGAGTGGTGGGAGGGTGGGTGTAATTGAGAGAGAGAGGGGTGGGAGGGTGGGTGTAATTGAGAGAGAGAGGGGTGGGAGGGTGGGTGTAATTGAGAGAGAGAGGGGTGGGAGGGTGGGTGTAATTGAGAGAGAGAGGGGTGGGAGGGTGGGTGTAATTGAGAGAGAGAGGGGTGGGAGGGTGGGTGTAATTGAGAGAGAGAGGGGTGGGAGGGTGGGTGTAATTGAGAGAGAGAGGGGTGGGAGGGTGGGTGTAATTGAGAGAGAGAGGGGTGGGAGGGTGGGTGTAATTGAGAGAGAGAGGGGTGGGAGGGTGGGTGTAATTGAGAGAGAGAGGGGTGGGAGGGTGGGTGTAATTGAGAGAGAGAGGGGTGGGAGGGTGGGTGTAATTGAGAGAGAGAGGGGTGGGAGGGTGGGTGTAATTGAGAGAGAGAGGGGTGGGAGGGTGGGTGTAATTGAGAGAGAGAGGGGTGGGAGGGTGGGTGTAACTGAGAGAGAGAGGGGTGGGTGGTGGGTGTAATTGAGCGAGAGAGGGGTGGGTGGGTGTAATTGAGAGAGAGAGGGGTGGGAGGGTGGGTGTAATTGAGAGAGAGAGGGGTGGGAGGGTGGGTGTAATTGAGAGAGAGAGGGGTGGGAGGGTGGGTGTAATTGAGAGAGAGAGGGGTGGGAGGGTGGGTGTAATTGAGAGAGAGAGGGGTGGGAGGGTGGGTGTAATTGAGAGAGAGAGGGGTGGGAGGGTGGGTGTAATTGAGAGAGAGAGGGGTGGGAGGGTGGGTGTAATTGAGAGAGAGAGGGGTGGGAGGGTGGGTGTAATTGAGAGAGAGAGGGGTGGGAGGGTGGGTGTAATTGAGAGAGAGAGGGGTGGGAGGGTGGGTGTAATTGAGAGAGAGAGGGGTGGGAGGGTGGGTGTAATTGAGAGAGAGAGGGGTGGGAGGGTGGGTGTAATTGAGAGAGAGAGGGGTGGGAGGGTGGGTGTAATTGAGAGAGAGAGGGGTGGGAGGGTGGGTGTAATTGAGAGAGAGAGGGGTGGGAGGGTGGGTGTAATTGAGTGAGAGAGGGGTGGGTGGGCGTGTGTGAGAGAGAGAGAGAGGGGTGGGTGGGCGGGTAAAAGAGAGAGAGAAATGGGTGGGTGGGCGGGTTGTAACAGAGAGAGTGGTGGGTGGGCGAGTGTAAGTGAGAGAGAGAGGGGTGGTTGGGGGAGTGTAAGTGAGAGAGAGGGGTGGGTGGGCGGGTGTAAGTGAGAGAGATAGGGGTGGGTGGGCGGGTGTAAGTGAGAGAGATAGGGGTGGGTGGGCGGTGTAATTGAGAGAGAGAGGGGTGGGTGGGCGGGTGTAATTGAGAGAGAGAGGGGTGGGAGGGTGGGTGTAATTGAGAGAGAGAGGGGTGGGAGGGTGGGTGTAATTGAGAGAGAGTGGGGTGGGAGGGTGGGTGTAATTGAGAGAGAGAGGGGTGGGAGGGTGGGTGTAATTGAGAGAGAGAGGGGTGGGAGGGTGGGTGTAATTGAGAGAGAGAGGGGTGGGAGGGTGGGTGTAATTGAGAGAGAGAGGGGTGGGAGGGTGGGTGTAATTGAGAGAGAGAGGGGTGGGAGGGTGGGTGTAATTGAGAGAGAGAGGGGTGGGAGGGTGGGTGTAATTGAGAGAGAGAGGGGTGGGAGGGTGGGTGTAATTGAGAGAGAGAGGGGTGGGAGGGTGGGTGTAACTGAGAGAGAGAGGGGTGGGTGGGTGGGTGTAACTGAGAGAGAGAGGGGTGGGTGGGTGGGTGTAATTGAGAGAGAGAGGGGTGGGAGGGTGGGTGTAATTGAGAGAGAGAGGGGTGGGAGGGTGGGTGTAATTGAGAGAGAGGGGTGGGAGGGTGGGTGTAATTGAGAGAGAGAGTGATGGGTGGGTGGGTGTAATTGAGAGAGAGAGTGGTGGGAGGGTGGGTGTAATTGAGAGAGAGAGGGGTGGGAGGGTGGGTGTAATTGAGAGAGAGAGGGGTGGGAGGGTGGGTGTAATTGAGAGAGAGAGGGGTGGGAGGGTGGGTGTAATTGAGAGAGAGAGGGGTGGGAGGGTGGGTGTAATTGAGAGAGAGAGGGGTGGGAGGGTGGGTGTAATTGAGAGAGAGAGGGGTGGGTTGGCGGGTGTAATTGAGAGAGAGAGGGATGGGTGGGTGTAATTGAGAGAGAGAGGGTTGGGTTGGCAGGTGTAATTGAGAGAGAGAGGGGTGGGAGGGTGGGTGTAATTGAGAGAGAGAGGGGTGGGAGGGTGGGTGTAATTGAGAGAGAGAGGGGTGGGAGGGTGGGTGTAATTGAGAGAGAGAGGGGTGGGAGGGTGGGTGTAATTGAGAGAGAGAGGGGTGGGAGGGTGGGTGTAATTGAGAGAGAGAGGGGTGGGAGGGTGGGTGTAATTGAGAGAGAGAGGGATGGGTTGGCGGGTGTAATTGAGAGAGAGAGGGGTGGGTTGGCGGGTGTAATTGAGAGAGAGAGGGATGGGTGGGTGGGTGTAATTGAGAGAGAGAGAGTGGTGGGAGGGTGGGTGTAATTGAGAGAGAGAGGGGTGGGAGGGTGGGTGTAATTGAGAGAGAGAGGGGTGGGAGGGTGGGTGTAATTGAGAGAGAGAGGGGTGGGAGGGTGGGTGTAATTGAGAGAGAGAGGGGTGGGAGGGTGGGTGTAATTGAGAGAGAGAGGGGTGGGAGGGTGGGTGTAATTGAGAGAGAGAGGGGTGGGAGGGTGGGTGTAATTGAGAGAGAGAGGGGTGGGAGGGTGGGTGTAATTGAGAGAGAGAGGGGTGGGAGGGTGGGTGTAATTGAGAGAGAGAGGGGTGGGAGGGTGGGTGTAATTGAGAGAGAGAGGGGTGGGAGGGTGGGTGTAATTGAGAGAGAGAGGGGTGGGAGGGTGGGTGTAATTGAGAGAGAGAGGGGTGGGAGGGTGGGTGTAATTGAGAGAGAGAGGGGTGGGAGGGTGGGTGTAATTGAGAGAGAGAGGGGTGGGAGGGTGGGTGTAACTGAGAGAGAGAGGGGTGGGTGGTGGGTGTAATTGAGCGAGAGAGGGGTGGGTGGGTGTAATTGAGAGAGAGAGGGGTGGGAGGGTGGGTGTAATTGAGAGAGAGAGGGGTGGGAGGGTGGGTGTAATTGAGAGAGAGAGGGGTGGGAGGGTGGGTGTAATTGAGAGAGAGAGGGGTGGGAGGGTGGGTGTAATTGAGAGAGAGAGGGGTGGGAGGGTGGGTGTAATTGAGAGAGAGAGGGGTGGGAGGGTGGGTGTAATTGAGAGAGAGAGGGGTGGGAGGGTGGGTGTAATTGAGAGAGAGAGGGGTGGGAGGGTGGGTGTAATTGAGAGAGAGAGGGGTGGGAGGGTGGGTGTAATTGAGAGAGAGAGGGGTGGGAGGGTGGGTGTAATTGAGAGAGAGAGGGGTGGGAGGGTGGGTGTAATTGAGAGAGAGAGGGGTGGGAGGGTGGGTGTAATTGAGAGAGAGAGGGGTGGGAGGGTGGGTGTAATTGAGAGAGAGAGGGGTGGGAGGGTGGGTGTAATTGAGAGAGAGAGGGGTGGGAGGGTGGGTGTAATTGAGAGAGAGAGGGGTGGGAGGGTGGGTGTAATTGAGTGAGAGAGGGGTGGGTGGGCGTGTGTGAGAGAGAGAGAGAGGGGTGGGTGGGCGGGTAAAAGAGAGAGAGAAATGGGTGGGTGGGCGGGTGTAACAGAGAGAGTGGTGGGTGGGCGAGTGTAAGTGAGAGAGAGAGGGGTGGTTGGGGGAGTGTAAGTGAGAGAGAGGGGTGGGTGGGCGGGTGTAAGTGAGAGAGATAGGGGTGGGTGGGCGGGTGTAAGTGAGAGAGAGAGGGATGGGTGGGTGTAATTGAGAGAGAGAGGGTTGGGTTGGCAGGTGTAATTGAGAGAGAGAGGGGTGGGAGGGTGGGTGTAATTGAGAGAGAGAGGGGTGGGAGGGTGGGTGTAATTGAGAGAGAGAGGGGTGGGAGGGTGGGTGTAATTGAGAGAGAGAGGGGTGGGAGGGTGGGTGTAATTGAGAGAGAGAGGGGTGGGAGGGTGGGTGTAATTGAGAGAGAGAGGGGTGGGAGGGTGGGTGTAATTGAGAGAGAGAGGGATGGGTTGGCGGGTGTAATTGAGAGAGAGAGGGGTGGGTTGGCGGGTGTAATTGAGAGAGAGAGGGATGGGTGGGTGGGTGTAATTGAGAGAGAGAGAGTGGTGGGAGGGTGGGTGTAATTGAGAGAGAGAGGGGTGGGAGGGTGGGTGTAATTGAGAGAGAGAGGGGTGGGAGGGTGGGTGTAATTGAGAGAGAGAGGGGTGGGAGGGTGGGTGTAATTGAGAGAGAGAGGGGTGGGAGGGTGGGTGTAATTGAGAGAGAGAGGGGTGGGAGGGTGGGTGTAATTGAGAGAGAGAGGGGTGGGAGGGTGGGTGTAATTGAGAGAGAGAGCGGTGGGAGGGTGGGTGTAACTGAGAGAGAGAGGGGTGGGTGGTGGGTGTAATTGAGCGAGAGAGGGGTGGGTGGGTGTAATTGAGAGAGAGAGGGGTGGGAGGGTGGGTGTAATTGAGAGAGAGAGGGGTGGGAGGGTGGGTGTAATTGAGAGAGAGAGGGGTGGGAGGGTGGGTGTAATTGAGAGAGAGAGGGGTGGGAGGGTGGGTGTAATTGAGAGAGAGAGGGGTGGGAGGGTGGGTGTAATTGAGAGAGAGAGGGGTGGGAGGGTGGGTGTAATTGAGAGAGAGAGGGGTGGGAGGGTGGGTGTAATTGAGAGAGAGAGGGGTGGGAGGGTGGGTGTAATTGAGAGAGAGAGGGGTGGGAGGGTGGGTGTAATTGAGAGAGAGAGGGGTGGGAGGGTGGGTGTAATTGAGAGAGAGAGGGGTGGGAGGGTGGGTGTAATTGAGAGAGAGAGGGGTGGGAGGGTGGGTGTAATTGAGAGAGAGAGGGGTGGGAGGGTGGGTGTAATTGAGAGAGAGAGGGGTGGGAGGGTGGGTGTAATTGAGAGAGAGAGGGGTGGGAGGGTGGGTGTAATTGAGTGAGAGAGGGGTGGGTGGGCGTGTGTGAGAGAGAGAGAGAGGGGTGGGTGGGCGGGTAAAAGAGAGAGAGAAATGGGTGGGTGGGCGGGTGTAACAGAGAGAGTGGTGGGTGGGCGAGTGTAAGTGAGAGAGAGAGGGGTGGTTGGGTGAGTGTAAGTGAGAGAGAGGGGTGGGTGGGCGGGTGTAAGTGAGAGAGATAGGGGTGGGTGGGCGGGTGTAAGTGAGAGAGATAGGGGTGGGTGGGCGGTGTAATTGAGAGAGAGAGGGGTGGGTGGGCGGGTGTAATTGAGAGAGAGAGGGGTGGGAGGGTGGGTGTAATTGAGAGAGAGAGGGGTGGGAGGGTGGGTGTAATTGAGAGAGAGTGGGGTGGGAGGGTGGGTGTAATTGAGAGAGAGAGGGGTGGGAGGGTGGGTGTAATTGAGAGAGAGAGGGGTGGGAGGGTGGGTGTAATTGAGAGAGAGAGGGGTGGGAGGGTGGGTGTAATTGAGAGAGAGAGGGGTGGGAGGGTGGGTGTAATTGAGAGAGAGAGGGGTGGGAGGGTGGGTGTAATTGAGAGAGAGAGGGGTGGGAGGGTGGGTGTAATTGAGAGAGAGAGGGGTGGGAGGGTGGGTGTAATTGAGAGAGAGAGGGGTGGGAGGGTGGGTGTAATTGAGAGAGAGAGGGGTGGGAGGGTGGGTGTAATTGAGAGAGAGAGGGGTGGGAGGGTGGGTGTAACTGAGAGAGAGAGGGGTGGGAGGGTGGGTGTAATTGAGAGAGAGAGGGGTGGGAGGGTGGGTGTAAGTGAGAGAGAGAGGGGTGGTTGGGGGAGTGTAAGTGAGAGAGAGGGGTGGGTGGGCGGGTGTAAGTGAGAGAGATAGGGGTGGGTGGGCGGGTGTAAGTGAGAGAGATAGGGGTGGGTGGGCGGTGTAATTGAGAGAGAGAGGGGTGGGTGGGCGTGTGTAAGTGAGAGAGAGAGGGATGTGTGGACGGGTGTAAGAGAGAGAGAGAGAGGGGTGGGTGGGCGGGTGTAAGAGAGAGAGAGAGGGGTGGGTGGGCGGGTGTAAGAGAGAGAGAGAGGGGTGGGTGGGCGGGTGTAAGAGAGAGTGAGAAAGAGGTGGTTGGGCGGCTGTAAGAGAGAGAGATTGTGGGTGGGCGGGTGTAAGAGAGAGCGAGAGATGGGTGGCTGGGCGGGTGTAATAGAGAGAGAGAAGGGTGGGTTTGCGCGTGTAAGAGAGAGAGAGAGGGGTGGGTGGGCGGGTGTAAGAGAGAGAGAGTGTTGGTGTGCGTTGTAAGAGAGAGAGAGAGTGGTGGGTGGACGGGTGTAAGAGAGAGAGTGAGAGAGAGTTGTGGTGGGCGGGTGTAAGAGAGAGGGAGAGAGAGATGTGGTGGGCGGGTGTAATTGAGAGAGAGGGGTGGGTGGGCGGATGTAAGAGAGAGAAAGAGAGGTGGGTGGGCGGGCGTAAGAGAGAGAGAGGGGTGGGTGGGGCGGGTGTAAGTGAGAGAGAGAGGGGTGGCTGGGCGGGTGTAAGTGAGAGAGAGGGGTGGGTGGGCGGGTATAAGTGAGAGAGAGAGGGCTGGGTGGGCCGGTGTAAGTGAGTGAGAGAGCGGTGGATGTGCAGGTGTAAGAGAGAGATAGAGGGGTGTGTGGGCGGGTGTAAGAGAGAGAGAGGGGTGGTTTGGCGGGCGTAAGAGAGAGAGAGGTGAGTGGGGGGGTGTAGGATAGAGAAAGAAGGGTGGGTGGGCTGGTGTAAGAGAGAAGGAGAGGGGTGGGTGGGCGGGTGTAAGAGAGAGAGTGAGAGTTGTGGGTGGGCGGGTGTAAGAGGGAGAGAGAGAGGGGTTGGGCGGGTGTAAGAGAGGGAGAGAGAGAGGGGTGGGTAGGTGTAAGACAGAGAGAGAGAGGGGTGCCTGGGCAGGTGTAAGAGAGAGAGAGAGGGGTGGGTGGGCGAGTGTAAGAGAGAGAGAGAGAGAGCGGTGGGTGGGCAGGTGTAAGAGAGAGAGGGGTGGGTGGGCGTGTGTAAGAGAGATAGAGAGGGGTGGGTAGGCGGGTGTAAGTGAGAGAGAGAGGGGTGGGTGGGCGGGTGTAAGAAAGAGAGTGAGGGGTGGGTGGGCGGGTGTACATGAGAGCGAGAGGGATGGGTGGGCGGGTGTAAGTGAGAGAGAGAGAGAGGGGTGGGTGGGCGGGTGTAAGTGAGAGAGAGATGAGTGGGTGGGTGTGTGTAAGTGGGAGAGAGAGGGCTGGGTGGGCGGGTGTAAGTGAGAGAGAGAGGGTTTGGTGCGTGGGGACAAGGGAGAGAGAGAGTTGTGTTGGGCGGGTGTAAGAGAGAGAGCGGTGAGTGGGCGGGTGTAAGTGAGATAGAGAGGGGTGGGTGGGCGGGTGTAAGTGAGATAGAGAGGGGTGGGTGGGCGTGTGTAAGTGAGAGAGAGAGGGGTGGGTGGGCGGGTGTAAGTGAGAGAGTGAGTGGTGGGTGGGCGGTTGTACATGAGAGCGAGAGGGGTGGGTGGGCGGGTGTAAGTGGGAGAGAGAGGGCTGGGTGGGCGGGTGTAAGCGAGAGAGAGAGGGTTTGGTGCGTGTGGACAAGGGAGAGAGAGAGTTGTGTTGGGCGGGTGTAAGAGAGAGAGAGAGGGTAGGTGGGCGGGTGTAAGTGAGAGAGAGAGGGGCATGTGGGCAGGTGTAAGTGTAAGAGAGAGGGGTGGGTGGGTGGGTGTAAGTGAGAGGGAGAGGGGTGGGTGGGCAGGTGTAAGTGAGAGAGAGAGGGGTGGATGGGCGGGTGTAAGTGAGAGAGAGAGGGGTGGGTGCACGGGTGTGAGAGAGGGAGAGGGGTGGGTGGGCGGGTGTAACTGAGAGAGAGATGGCTGGGTGGGCAGGTGTAATTGAGAGAGCGAGGGGTGGGTTGGCGGGTGTAATTGAGAGAGAGAGGGATGGGTGGGTGGGTGTAATTGGGAGAGAGAGGGGTGGGAGGGTGGGTGTAATTGAGAGAGAGAGGGGTGGGAGGGTGGGTGTAATTGAGAGAGAGAGGGGTGGGAGGGTGGGTGTAATTGAGAGAGAGAGGGGTGGGAGGGTGGGTGTAATTGAGAGAGAGAGGGGTGGGAGGGTGGGTGTAATTGAGAGAGAGAGGGGTGGGAGGGTGGGTGTAATTGAGAGAGAGAGGGGTGGGAGGGTGGGTGTAATTGAGAGAGAGAGGGGTGGGAGGGTGGGTGTAATTGAGAGAGAGAGGGGTGGGAGGGTGGGTGTAATTGAGAGAGAGAGGGGTGGGAGGGTGGGTGTAATTGAGAGAGAGAGGGGTGGGAGGGTGGGTGTAATTGAGAGAGAGAGGGGTGGGAGGGTGGGTGTAACTGAGAGAGAGAGGGGTGGGTGGGTGGGTGGGTGTAATTGAGAGAGAGAGGGGTGGGAGGGTGGGTGTAATTGAGAGAGAGGGGTGGGAGGGTGGGTGTAATTGAGAGAGAGAGTGATGGGTGGGTGGGTGTAATTGAGAGAGAGAGTGGTGGGAGGGTGGGTGTAATTGAGAGAGAGAGGGGTGGGAGGGTGGGTGTAATTGAGAGAGAGAGGGGTGGGAGGGTGGGTGTAATTGAGAGAGAGAGGGGTGGGAGGGTGGGTGTAATTGAGAGAGAGAGGGGTGGGTTGGCGGGTGTAATTGAGAGAGAGAGGGATGGGTGGGTGTAATTGAGAGAGAGAGGGGTGGGTTGGCGGGTGTAATTGAGAGAGAGAGGGGTGGGAGGGTGGGTGTAATTGAGAGAGAGAGGGGTGGGAGGGTGGGTGTAATTGAGAGAGAGAGGGGTGGGAGGGTGGGTGTAATTGAGAGAGAGAGGGGTGGGAGGGTGGGTGTAATTGAGAGAGAGAGGGGTGGGAGGGTGGGTGTAATTGAGAGAGAGAGGGGTGGGAGGGTGGGTGTAATTGAGAGAGAGAGGGGTGGGAGGGTGGGTGTAATTGAGAGAGAGAGGGGTGGGAGGGTGGGTGTAATTGAGAGAGAGAGGGGTGGGAGGGTGGGTGTAATTGAGAGAGAGAGGGGTGGGAGGGTGGGTGTAATTGAGAGAGAGAGGGGTGGGAGGGTGGGTGTAACTGAGAGAGAGAGGGGTGGGTGGTGCGTGTAATTGAGAGAGAGAGGGGTGGGTGGGTGTAATTGAGAGAGAGAGGGGTGGGAGGGTGGGTGTAATTGAGAGAGAGGGGTGGGAGGGTGGGTGTAATTGAGAGAGAGAGGGGTGGGAGGGTGGGTGTAATTGAGAGAGAGAGGGGTGGGAGGGTGGGTGTAATTGAGAGAGAGAGGGGTGGGAGTGTGGTTGTAATTGAGAGAGAGAGGGGTGGGATGGTGGGTGTAATTGAGAGAGAGAGGGGTGGGAGGGTGGGTGTAATTGAGAGAGAGAGGGGTGGGAGGGTGGGTGTAATTGAGAGAGAGAGGGGTGGGAGGGTGGGTGTAATTGAGTGAGAGAGGGGTGGGTGGGCGTGTGTGAGAGAGAGAGAGAGGGGTGGGTGGGCGGGTAAAAGAGAGAGAGAAATGGGTGGGTGGGCGGGTGTAACAGAGAGAGTGGTGGGTGGGCGAGTGTAAGTGAGAGAGAGAGGGGTGGTTGGGGGAGTGTAAGTGAGAGAGAGGGGTGGGTGGGCGGGTGTAAGTGAGAGAGATAGGGGTGGGTGGGCGGGTGTAAGTGAGAGAGATAGGGGTGGGTGGGCGGTGTAATTGAGAGAGAGAGGGGTGGGTGGGCGGGTGTAATTGAGAGAGAGAGGGGTGGGTGGGCGGGTGTAATTGAGAGAGAGAGGGGTGGGAGGGTGGGTGTAATTGAGAGAGAGAGGGGTGGGAGGGTGGGTGTAATTGAGAGAGAGAGGGGTGGGAGGGTGGGTGTAATTGAGAGAGAGAGGGGTGGGAGGGTGGGTGTAATTGAGAGAGAGAGGGGTGGGAGGGTGGGTGTAATTGAGAGAGAGAGGGGTGGGAGGGTGGGTGTAATTGAGAGAGAGGGGTGGGAGGGTGGGTGTAATTGAGAGAGAGAGGGGTGGGAGGGTGGGTGTAATTGAGAGAGAGAGGGGTGGGAGGGTGGGTGTAATTGAGAGAGAGAGGGGTGGGAGGGTGGGTGTAATTGAGAGAGAGAGGGGTGGGAGGGTGGGTGTAATTGAGAGAGAGAGGGGTGGGAGGGTGGGTGTAATTGAGAGAGAGAGGGGTGGGAGGGTGGGTGTAATTGAGAGAGAGAGGGGTGGGAGGGTGGGTGTAATTGAGAGAGAGAGGGGTGGGAGGGTGGGTGTAATTGAGAGAGAGAGGGGTGGGAGGGTGGGTGTAATTGAGAGAGAGAGGGGTGGGAGGGTGGGTGTAACTGAGAGAGAGAGGGGTGGGAGGGTGGGTGTAATTGAGAGAGAGAGGGGTTGGAGGGTGGGTGTAAGTGAGAGAGAGATGGGTGGGTGGGCGGGTGTAAGTGAGAGAGAGAGGGGTGGGTGGGCGGGTGTAAGTGAGAGAGAGAGGGGTGGGTGGGCGGGTGTAAGTGAGAGAGAGAGGGGTGGGTGGGTGTAAGAGAGTGAGAGAGGGGTGGGTGGGCGTGTGTGAGAGAGAGAGAGAGGGGTGGGTGGGCGGGTAAAAGAGAGAGAGAAATGGGTGGGTGGGCGGGTGTAACAGAGAGAGTGGTGGGTGGGCGAGTGTAAGTGAGAGAGAGAGGGGTGGTTGGGGGAGTGTAAGTGAGAGAGAGGGGTGGGTGGGCGGGTGTAATTGAGAGAGAGAGGGGTGGGTGGGCGTGTGTAAGTGAGAGAGAGAGGTGGGTGGGCAGGTATAAGTGAGAGAGAGAGTGGTGGATGTGCAGGTGTAAGAGAGAGAGAGAGGGATGTGTGGACGGGTGTAAGAGAGAGAGAGAGAGGGGTGGGTGGGCGGGTGTAAGAGAGAGAGAGAGGGGTGGGTGGGTGGGTGTAAGAGAGAGAGAGAGGGGTGGGTGGGCGGGTGTAAGAGAGAGTGAGAAAGAGGTGGTTGGGCGGCTGTAAGAGAGAGAGATTGTGGGTGGGCGGGTGTAAGAGAGAGCGAGAGATGGGTGGGTGGGCGGGTGTAATAGAGAGAGAGAAGGGTGGGTTTGCGGGTGTAAGAGAGAGAGAGAGGGTTGGGTGGGCGGGTGTAAGAGAGAGAGAGTGTTGGTGTGCGTTGTAAGAGAGAGAGAGAGTGGTGGGTGGACGGGTGTAAGAGAGAGAGTGAGAGAGAGTTGTGGTGGGCGGGTGTAAGAGAGAGGGAGAGAGAGATGTGGTGGGCGGGTGTAATTGAGAGAGAGGGGTGGGTGGGCGGATGTAAGAGAGAGAAAGAGAGGTGGGTGGGCGGGCGTAAGAGAGAGAGAGGGGTGGGTGGGCGGGTGTAAGTGTGAGAGAGAGGGGTGGCTGGGCGGGTGTAAGTGAGAGAGAGAGGGGTGGGTGGGCGGGTATAAGTGAGAGAGAGAGGGCTGGGTGGGCCGGTGTAAGTGAGTGAGAGAGCGGTGGATGTGCAGGTGTAAGAGAGAGATAGAGGGGTGTGTGGGCGGGTGTAAGAGAGAGAGAGGGGTGGTTTGGCGGGCGTAAGAGAGAGAGAGGTGAGTGGGGGGGTGTAAGATAGAGAAAGAAGGGTGGGTGGGCTGGTGTAAGAGAGAGGGAGAGGGGTGGGTGGGCGGGTGTAAGAGAGAGAGTGAGAGTTGTGGGTGGGCGGGTGTAAGAGGGAGAGAGAGAGGGGTTGGGCGGGTGTAAGAGAGGGAGAGAGAGAGGGGTGGGTAGGTGTAAGACAGAGAGAGAGAGGGGTGCCTGGGCAGGTGTAAGAGAGAGAGAGAGGGGTGGGTGGGCGAGTGTAAGAGAGAGAGAGAGAGAGCGGTGGGTGGGCAGGTGTAAGAGAGAGAGGGGTGGGTGGGCGTGTGTAAGAGAGAGAGAGGGGGGTGGGTGGGCAGTTATCAGAGAGAGAGAGAGAGGGGAGCGTGAGGGGGTGTTTGAGAGAGAGAGTGGTGGGTGGGCAGGAGTAAGAGAGAGAGAGAGAGAGGTATGGATAGGCGGGTACAAGACCGAGAGAGGAGTGTGGTTGAGTGAGTGTAAGTGGGAGAGAGTGAGAGTGGGGTGGGCGGGTATGAGAGAGAGGGGTACGTGGGTGGGTGTGAGAGAGAGATTGGTGGGTGGGCGGGTGGAAGAGAGAGAGAGAGAGAGAGTTGTGGTGGGCGGGTGTAAGAGAGAGAGAGAGAGAGGTGGGTGGGCGGGCGAAAGAGAGAGAGAGGGGTGGGTGGACGTGCGTAAGAGAGAGAGAGGGGTGGGTGGGCGGGCGTAAGAGAGAGAGAGGGGTGGGTGGGCGGGTGTAAGTGAGAGAGAGAAGGGTGGGTGAATGGGTGTAAGTGAGAGAGAAATGGGTGGGTGGGCGTGTGTACATGAGATAGAGAGGGGTGGGTGGGCGGGTGTAAGTGAGAGAGAGAGGGCTGGGTGGACGGGTGTAAGTGAGAGAGAGAGGGTTTGGTGCGTGGGGACGAGAGAGAGAGAGTTGTGTTGGGTGGGTGTAAGTGAGAGAGAGAGTGGAGGGTGGACGGGTGTAAGAGAGTGAGTGAGTGGTGGGTTGGCGGGCGTAAGACAGAGAGAGAGGTGAGTTGGGGGGTGTATGAGAGAGATACGGGTGGGTGGGCGGGTGTAAGAGAGAGCTTGAGAGAGGTGTGGTTGTGCGGGTGTAAGAGAGAGAGAGGGGTGTGTGGGTGGGTGTAAGACAGAGAGATAGGGGTGGGTGGGCGGGTGTAAGACAGAAAGAGAGGGTGGGTGTAAGACAGAGAGAGAGGGGTGGGTGGGTGGGTGTAAGACAGAGAGAGAGGGGTGGGTGGGTGGGTGTAAGACAGAGAGAGAGGGGTGGGTGGGCGGGTGTAAGAGAGAGGGAGAGGGTGGATGGGCGGGTGTAAGAGAGAGGGAGAGGGTGGGTGGGCGGGTGTAAGAGAGAGGGAGAGGGTGGGTTGGCGGGTGTAAGAAAGAGAGCGAGTGGTGGGTGGGCGGATGTAAGAGCGAGAGAGAGGGGTGGGTGGCGGGTGTAAGAGAGATAATGCGGGGTGGGTGGGCGGGTATCCGAGAGAGAGACCGGGGAGCGTGAGGGGGTGTTTGAGAGAGAGAGTGGTGGGTGGGCGGATGTAAGATAGAGAGTGAGAGAGGTGTGGTTGTGCGGCTGTAAGAGAGAGAGAGAGAGAGAGAGAGGGGTGGGTTGGCGGGTGTAAGAGAGAGAGTGAGAGAGAGAGTTGTGGGTGGGCAGGTGTAAGAGAGAGAGAGAGAGAGGGGTGCGTGGGCGGGCGGGTGTAAGAGAGAGAGAGGGGTGGGTGGGCGGGTGTAAAAGAGAGAAAGCGGGGTTGGTGGGCGGGTGTAAGTGCGAGAGACAGGGGTGGGCGTGTATCCGAGAGAGAGAGAGGGGAGCATGAGGGGGTGTTTGAGAGAGAGAGTGGTGGGTGGGCGGGTGTGAGAGAGAGAGAGAGAGGGGGGTGGGTGTGCAGGCGGATGTAAGATAGAGAGAGAGAGTGGTGGGTGTGCAGGTTTAAGTGAGAGAGAGAGAGAGAGAGGGGTGGGTGGGTGTGAGAGAGAGAGAGACAGCGGTGGGTGTGCGGATGTAAGAGAGAGAGAGGGGGTGTGTGGGCAGGTGTAAGAGAGAGAGAGATGGGTCGGTGGGCGGGTGTAAGAGAGAGAGAGGGGTGGGTGGGTGGGTGTAAGAGAGAGAGAGAGGGTTGGGTGTGTGGGTGTAAGAGAGAGAGAGAGGGGTGGGTGGGTGTAAGTGAGAGAGGGGTGGGTGGGCGGGTATAAGAGAGAGAGAGAGGGGTGGGTGGGCGGGTGTAAGAGAGAGAGAGAAGGGTGGGTGGGCGGGTGTAAGAGAGTGAGAGAGGGGTGGTGGGTGGGTGTAAGTGAGAGAGTGAGGGGTGGGTGGGTGTACATGAGAGCGAGAGGGGTGGGTTGGCGGGTGTAAGTGAGAGAGAGATGAGTGGGTGGGCGGGTGTAAGTGAGAGAGAGGGGTGGGTGGGCGGGTATAAGAGAGGGAGAGGGGTGGGTGGGCGGGTGTAACTGAGAGAGCGAGGGGTGGGTGGGCGGGTGTAAGAGACAGAGAGATAGGGGTACGTCGGTGGGTGTGAGAGAGAGATTGGTGTGTGTGTGGATGTAAGAGAGAGACAGAGGGGTGGGGGCGGGTGCAAGAGAGATAGAGAGGGGTGGGTGGGCGGGTGTAAGTGAGATAGAGAGGGGTGGGTGGGCGGGTGTAAGTGAGAGAGAGAGGGGTGGGTGGGCGGGTGTAAGTGAGAGAGTGAGTGGTGGGTGGGCAGTTGTACATGAGAGCGAGAGGGGTGGGTGGGCGGGTGTAAGTGGGAGAGAGAGGGCTGGGTGGGCGGGTGTAAGCGAGAGAGAGAGGGTTTGGTGCGTGTGGACAAGGGAGAGAGAGAGTTGTGTTGGGCGGGTGTAAGAGAGAGAGAGAGGGTAGGTGGGCGGGTGTAAGTGAGAGAGAGAGGGGCATGTGGGCAGGTGTAAGTGTAAGAGAGAGGGGTGGGTGGGTGGGTGTAAGTGAGAGGGAGAGGGGTGGGTGGGCAGGTGTAAGTGAGAGAGAGAGGGGTGGATGGGCGGGTGTAAGTGAGAGAGAGAGGGGTGGGTGCACGGGTGTGAGAGAGGAAGAGGGGTGGGTGGGCGGGTGTAACTGAGAGAGAGATGGCTGGGTGGGCAGGTGTAATTGAGAGAGCGAGGGGTGGGTTGGCGGGTGTAATTGAGAGAGAGAGGGATGGGTGGGTGGGTGTAATTGGGAGAGAGAGGGGTGGGAGGGTGGGTGTAATTGGGAGAGAGAGGGGTGGGAGGGTGGGTGTAATTGAGAGAGAGAGGGGTGGGAGGGTGGGTGTAATTGAGAGAGAGAGGGGTGGGAGGGTGGGTGTAATTGAGAGAGAGAGGGGTGGGAGGGTGGGTGTAATTGAGAGAGAGAGGGGTGGGAGGGTGGGTGTAATTGAGAGAGAGAGGGGTGGGAGGGTGGGTGTAATTGAGAGAGAGAGGGGTGGGAGGGTGGGTGTAATTGAGAGAGAGAGGGGTGGGAGGGTGGGTGTAACTGAGAGAGAGAGGGGTGGGTGGGTGGGTGTAATTGAGAGAGAGAGGGGTGGGAGGGTGGGTGTAATTGAGAGAGAGGGGTGGGAGGGTGGGTGTAATTGAGAGAGAGAGTGATGGGTGGGTGGGTGTAATTGAGAGAGAGAGTGGTGGGAGGGTGGGAGTAATTGAGAGAGAGAGGGGTGGGAGGGTGGGTGTAATTGAGAGAGAGAGGGGTGGGTTGGCGGGTGTAACAGAGAGAGTGGTGGGTGGGCGAGTGTAAGTGAGAGAGAGAGGGGTGGTTGGGGGAGTGTAAGTGAGAGAGAGGGGTGGGTGGGCGGGTGTAAGTGAGAGAGATAGGGGTGGGTGGGCGGGTGTAAGTGAGAGAGATAGGGGTGGGTGGGCGGTGTAATTGAGAGAGAGAGGGGTGGGTGGGCGGGTGTAATTGAGAGAGAGAGGGGTGGGAGGGTGGGTGTAATTGAGAGAGAGAGGGGTGGGAGGGTGGGTGTAATTGAGAGAGAGAGGGGTGGGAGGGTGGGTGTAATTGAGAGAGAGAGGGGTGGGAGGGTGGGTGTAATTGAGAGAGAGAGGGGTGGGAGGGTGGGTGTAATTGAGAGAGAGAGGGGTGGGAGGGTGGGTGTAATTGAGAGAGAGAGGGGTGGGAGGGTGGGTGTAATTGAGAGAGAGAGGGGTGGGAGGGTGGGTGTAATTGAGAGAGAGAGGGGTGGGAGGGTGGGTGTAATTGAGAGAGAGAGGGGTGGGAGGGTGGGTGTAACTGAGAGAGAGAGGGGTGGGTGGGTGGGTGTAATTGAGAGAGAGAGGGGTGGGAGGGTGGGTGTAATTGAGAGAGAGGGGTGGGAGGGTGGGTGTAATTGAGAGAGAGAGTGATGGGTGGGTGGGTGTAATTGAGAGAGAGAGTGGTGGGAGGGTGGGAGTAATTGAGAGAGAGAGGGGTGGGAGGGTGGGTGTAATTGAGAGAGAGAGGGGTGGGTTGGCGGGTGTAATTGAGAGAGAGAGGGATGGGTGGGTGTAATTGAGAGAGAGAGGGGTGGGTTGGCGGGTGTAATTGAGAGAGAGAGGGGTGGGAGGGTGGGTGTAATTGAGAGAGAGAGGGGTGGGAGGGTGGGTGTAATTGAGAGAAAGAGGGGTGGGAGGGTGGGTGTAATTGAGAGAGAGAGGGATGGGTTGGCGGGTGTAATTGAGAGAGAGAGGGTTGGGTTGGCGGGTGTAATTGAGAGAGAGAGGAATGGGTGGGTGGGTGTAATTGAGAGAGAGAGAGTGGTGGGAGGGTGGGTGTAATTGAGAGAGAGAGGGGTGGGAGGGTGGGTGTAATTGAGAGAGAGAGGGGTGGGAGGGTGGGTGTAATTGAGAGAGAGAGGGGTGGGAGGGTGGGTGTAATTGAGAGAGAGAGGGGTGGGAGGGTGGGTGTAATTGAGAGAGAGAGGGGTGGGAGGGTGGGTGTAATTGAGAGAGAGAGGGGTGGGAGGGTGGGTGTAATTGAGAGAGAGAGGGGTGGGAGGGTGGGTGTAATTGAGAGAGAGAGGGGTGGGAGGGTGGGTGTAATTGAGAGAGAGAGGGGTGGGAGGGTGGGTGTAATTGAGAGAGAGAGGGGTGGGAGGGTGGGTGTAACTGAGAGAGAGAGGGGTGGGTGGTGGGTGTAATTGAGAGAGAGAGGGGTGGGTGGGTGTAATTGAGAGAGAGAGGGGTGGGAGGGTGGGTGTAATTGAGAGAGAGAGGGGTGGGAGGGTGGGTGTAATTGAGAGAGAGAGGGGTGGGAGGGTGGGTGTAATTGAGAGAGAGAGGGGTGGGAGGGTGGGTGTAATTGAGAGAGAGAGGGGTGGGAGGGTGGGTGTAATTGAGAGAGAGAGGGGTGGGAGGGTGGGTGTAATTGAGAGAGAGAGGGGTGGGAGGGTGGGTGTAATTGAGAGAGAGAGGGGTGGGAGGGTGGGTGTAATTGAGAGAGAGAGGGGTGGGAGGGTGGGTGTAATTGAGAGAGAGAGGGGTGGGAGGGTGGGTGTAATTGAGAGAGAGAGGGGTGGGAGGGTGGGTGTAATTGAGAGAGAGAGGGGTGGGAGGGTGGGTGTAATTGAGAGAGAGAGGGGTGGGAGGGTGGGTGTAATTGAGTGAGAGAGGGGTGGGTGGGCGTGTGTGTGAGAGAGAGAGAGGGGTGGGTGGGCGGGGTAAAAGAGAGAGAGAAATGGGTGGGTGGGCGGGTGTAACAGAGAGAGTGGTGGGTGGGCGAGTGTAAGTGAGAGAGAGAGGGGTGGTTGGGGGAGTGTAAGTGAGAGAGAGGGGTGGGTGGGCGGGTGTAAGTGAGAGAGATAGGGGTGGGTGGGCGGGTGTAAGTGAGAGAGATAGGGGTGGGTGGGCGGTGTAATTGAGAGAGAGAGGGGTGGGTGGGCGGGTGTAATTGAGAGAGAGAGGGGTGGGAGGGTGGGTGTAACTGAGAGAGAGAGGGGTGGGAGGGTGGGTGTAATTGAGAGAGAGAGGGGTGGGAGGGTGGGTGTAATTGAGAGAGAGAGGGGTGGGAGGGTGGGTGTAATTGAGAGAGAGAGGGGTGGGAGGGTGGGTGTAACTGAGAGAGAGAGGGGTGGGAGGGTGGGTGTAATTGAGAGAGAGAGGGGTGGGAGGGTGGGTGTAATTGAGAGAGAGAGGGGTGGGAGGGTGGGTGTAATTGAGAGAGAGAGGGGTGGGAGGGTGGTTGTAATTGAGAGAGAGAGGGGTGGGAGGGTGGGTGTAATTGAGAGAGAGAGGGGTGGGAGGGTGGGTGTAATTGAGAGAGAGAGGGGTGGGTGGGTGTAATTGAGAGAGAGAGGGGTGGGTGGGCGGGTGTAATTGAGAGAGAGAGGGGTGGGTGGGCGGGTTTAATTGAGAGAGAGAGGGGTGGGTGGGCGAATGTAATTGAGAGAGAGAGGGTTGGGTGGGCGGGTTTAACTGAGAGAGAGAGGGGTGGGTGGGCGAATGTAATTGAGAGAGAGAGGGGTGGGTGGGTGTAAGAGAGTGAGAGAGGGGTGGGTGGGCGTGTGTGAGAGAGAGAGAGAGGGGTGGTTGGGCGGGTAAAAGAGAGAGAGAAATGGGTGGGTGGGCGGGTGTAACAGAGAGAGTGGTGGGTGGGCGAGTGTAAGTGAGAGAGAGAGGGGTGGTTGGGGGAGTGTAAGTGAGAGAGAGGGGTGGGTGGGCGGGTGTAAGTGAGAGAGATAGGGGTGGGTGGGCGGGTGTAAGTGAGAGAGATAGGGGTGGGTGGGCGGTGTAATTGAGAGAGAGAGGGGTGGGTGGGTGGGTGTAAGTGAGAGAGAGAGGGGTGGGTGGGTGGGTGTAAGTGAGAGAGAGATGGGTGGGTGGGCGGGTGTAATTGAGAGAGAGAGGGGTGGGTGGGCGGGTGTAAGTGAGAGAGAGAGGGGTGGGTGGGTGTAAGAGAGTGAGAGAGGGGTGGGTGGGCGTGTGTGAGAGAGAGAGAGAGAGGGGTGGGTGGGCGGGTAAAAGAGAGAGAGAAATGTGTGGGTGGGCGGGTGTAACAGAGAGAGTGGTGGGTGGGCGAGTGTAAGTGAGAGAGAGAGGGGTGGTTGGGGGAGTGTAAGTGAGAGAGAAGGGTGGGTGGGCGGGTGTAAGTGAGAGAGATAGGGGTGGGTGGGCGGGTGTAAGTGAGAGAGATAGGGGTGGGTGGGCGGTGTAATTGAGAGAGAGAGGGGTGGGTGGGCGTGTGTAAGTGAGAGAGAGAGGTGGGTGGGCAGGTATAAGTGAGAGAGAGAGTGGTGGATGTGCAGGTGTAAGAGAGAGAGAGAGGGATGTGTGGACGGGTGTAAGAGAGAGAGAGAGAGGGGTGGGTGGGCGGGTGTAAGAGAGAGAGAGAGGGGTGGGTGGGCGGGTGTAAGAGAGAGAGAGAGGAGTGGGTGGGCGGGTGTAAGAGAGAGAGAGAGGGGTGGGTGGGCGGGTGTAAGAGAGAGTGAGAAAGAGGTGGTTGGGCGGCTGTAAGAGAGAGAGATTGTGGGTGGGCGGGTGTAAGAGAGAGCGAGAGATGGGTGGGTGGGCGGGTGTAATAGAGAGAGAGAAGGGTGGGTTTGCGGGTGTAAGAGAGAGAGAGAGGGGTGGGTGCGCGGGTGTAAGAGAGAGAGAGTGTTGGTGTGCGTTGTAAGAGAGAGAGAGAGTGGTGGGTGGGCGGGTGTAAGAGAGAGAGTGAGAGAGAGTTGTGGTGGGCGGGTGTAAGAGAGAGGGAGAGAGAGATGTGGTGGGCGGGTGTAATTGAGAGAGAGGGGTGGGTGGGCGGATGTAAGAAAGAGAAAGAGAGGTGGGTGGGCGGGCGTAAGAGAGAGAGAGGGGTGGGTGGGCGGGTGTAAGTGAGAGAGAGAGGGGTGGCTGGGCGGGTGTAAGTGAGAGAGAGAGGGGTGGGTGGGCGGGTATAAGTGAGAGAGAGAGGGCTGGGTGGGCCGGTGTAAGTGAGTGAGAGAGCGGTGGATGTGCAGGTGTAAGAGAGAGATAGAGGGGTGTGTGGGCGGGTGTAAGAGAGATAGAGGGGTGGTTTGGCGGGCGTAAGAGAGAAAGAGGTGAGTGGGGGGGTGTAAGATAGAGAAAGAAGGGTGGGTGGGCTGGTGTAAGAGAGAGGGAGAGGGGTGGGTGGGCGGGTGTAAGAGAGAGAGTGAGAGTTGTGGGTGGGCGGGTGTAAGAGGGAGAGAGAGAGGGGTTGGGCGGGTGTAAGAGAGGGAGAGAGAGAGGGGTGGGTAGGTGTAAGACAGAGAGAGAGAGGGGTGCCTGGGCAGGTGTAAGAGAGAGAGAGAGGGGTGGGTGGGCGAGTGTAAGAGAGAGAGAGAGAGAGCGGTGGGTGGGCAGGTGTAAGAGAGAGAGGGGTGGGTGGGCGTGTGTAAGAGAGAGAGAGGGGGGTGGGTGGGCAGTTATCAGAGAGAGAGAGAGAGGGGAGCGTGAGGGGGTGTTTGAGAGAGAGAGTGGTGGGTGGGCAGGAGTAAGAGAGAGAGAGAGAGAGGTATGGATAGGCGGGTACAAGACCGAGAGAGGAGTGTGGTTGAGTGAGTGTAAGTGGGAGAGAGTGAGAGTGGGGTGGGCGGGTATGAGAGAGAGGGGTACGTGGGTGGGTGTGAGAGAGAGATTGGTGGGTGGGCGGGTGGAAGAGAGAGAGAGAGAGAGAGCTGTGGTGGGCGGGTGTAAGAGAGAGAGAGAGAGAGGTGGGTGGGCGGGCGAAAGAGAGAGAGAGGGGTGGGTGGACGTGCGTAAGAGAGAGAGAGGGGTGGGTGGGCGGGCGTAAGAGAGAGAGAGGGGTGGGTGAGCGGGCGTAAGAGAGAGAGAGGTGTGGGTGGGCGGGCGTAAGAGAGAGAGAGGGGTGGGTGGGCGGTCGTAAGAGACGGAAAGAGGGGTGGATGAGTGGGCGTAATAGAGAGAGGGGAGGGTGGGCGGACGTAAGAGAGAGGGAGTGAGTTGGGTGGGTGGGTGTAAGTGAGAGAGAGAGGGGTGGGTGGGCGGGTGTAAGAGAGAAAGTGAGAGAGAGTTGTGATGGGCGGGTGTAAGAGAGAGGGAGAGAGAGTTGTGGTGGGCGGGTGTAAGAGAGAGAGAGAGAGGGGTAGTTGGGCCGGTGTGAGAGAGAGAGAGAGAGAGAGAGGGGTGGGTGGGCGGGTGTAAGAGATAGAGAGAGGGGTGCGTGGGTGGGTATTTGAGAGAGAGAGTAGTGGGTTTGTGGGTGTAAGAGAGAGAGAGAGAGGTGTGGATGTGCGGGTGTAATTGAGAGAGAGTGGGGTGGGTGGGCGGGTGTAAGAGAGAGAGAGAGGTGGGTGTGCGGGTGTAAGAGAGAGAGAAAGCAGGGTGGGTGGGCGGGTGTAATTGAGAGAGAGAGGGGTGTGTGTGCTTGTGTAAGAGAGAGAGAGAGAGGGGTGGGCGGGTGTTAGCGAGAAAGAGAGGTGTGGGTGGTCGGGTGAAAGAGAGAGAGAGGGGTGGGTGGGCGGGTGTAAGAGAGAGTGGTGGGTTGGCGAGTGTAAGTGAGAGAGAGAGTGGTGGGTGAGTGAGTGTAAGTGAGAGAGAGAGGGGTGGGTGGGCGGGTGTAAGTGAGAGAGAGAGGGGTGGGTGGGCGGGTGTAAGTGAGAGAGAGAGGGGTGGGTGGGCGGGTGTAAGTGAGAGAGAGAGGGGTGGGTGGGCGGGTGTAAGTGAGAGAGAGAGGGGTGGGTGGGCGGGTGTAAGTGAGAGAGAGAGGGGTGGGTGGGCGGGTGTAAGTGAGAGAGAGAGGGGTGGGCGGGCGGGTGTAAGTGAGAGAGAGAGGGCTGTGTGGGAGGGTGTAAGAGAGAGAGAGGGGTGGTTTGGTGGGCGTAAGAGAGAGAGAGGTGAATGGGGGTGTGTAAGATAGAGAGAGAAGGGTGGGTGGGCGGGTGTAAGAGAGAGGGAGAGCGGTAAGAGAGAGAGTGAGAGTTGTGGATGGGCTGGTGTAAGAGAGAGAGAGAGAGAGAGAGGGGTTGGGCTGGTGTAAGAGAGAGAGAGAGAGGGGTGGTTGGGTGTAAGAGAGAGAGAGAGAGAGGGGTGGGTGGGCGGGTGTAAGAGGGAGAGAGAGGGGTGGGTGGGCGGGTGTAAGAGAGAGAGAGAGAGGGGTGGGTGGGCAGGTGTAAGAGAGAGATAGAGAGAGGGGTGGGTGGGCGGGTGTAAGAGAGAGAGAGGGGGGTGGGTGGGCAGTTATCAGAGAGAGAGAGAGAGAGGGGAGCCTGAGGGGGTGTTTGAGAGAGAGAGTGGTGGGTGGGCAGGAGTAAGAGAGAGAGAGAGTGAGAGGTGTAGATAGGTGGGTACAAGACCGAGAGAGGAGCGTGGTTGAGTGAGTGTAAGTGGGAGAGAGAGAGAGTGGGGTGGGTGGGTATGAGAGAGAGAGAGAGAGAGAGAGAGAGAGGGGTACGTGGGCGGGTGTGAGAGAGAGATTGGTGGGTGGGCGGGTGGAAGAGAGAGAGAGAGAGAGTTGTGGTGGGCGGGTGTAAGAGAGAGAGAGAGAGAGAGGTGTGGGTGGGTGGGTGCAAGAGAGAGAGAGAGGGGTGGGTGGTCGGGCGTAAGAGAGAGAGAGAGAGGGGTGGGTGGGCGGGTGTAAGAGAGAGAGAGGAGTGGGTGGGCAGGTGTAAGAGAGAGAGAGAGGGGTGGCTGGGCGGGCGTAAGAGAGAGAGAGGGGTGGGTGGGCGAGTGTAAGTGAGAGAGGAGGGGTGGGTTGGCGAGTGTAAGTGAGAGAGAGAGGGGTGGGTGGGCGGGTGTAAGTGAGAGAGAGAGGGGTGGGTGGGCGGGTGTAAGTGAGAGAGAGAGTGGTGGGTGTGCGGGTGTACGTGAGAGAGAGAGGGGTGGGTGGGCGGGTGTACGTGAGAGAGAGAGGGCTGGGTGGGCAGGTGTAAGAGAGAGAGAGAGAGGGGTGGTTTGGTGGGCGTAAGAGAGAGAGAGGTGAGTGGGGGGGTGTAAGATAGAGAGAGAATGGTGGGTGGGCAGGTGTAAGAGAGAGGGAGAGGGGTGGGTTGGTGGATGTAAGAGAGAGGGAGAGAGAGAGAGGGGTTGGGCGGGTGTAAGAGAGAGAGAGAGAGGGGTGGGTGGGTGTAAGAGAGAGAGAGAAGGGTGGGTGGGCGGGAGTAAGAGAGTGAGAGAGGGGTGGTGGGCGGGTGTAAGTGAGAGAGTGAGGGGTGGGTGGGTGTACATGAGAGCGAGAGGCGTGGGTTGGCGGGTGTAAGTGAGAGAGAGAGGGGTGGGTGGGCGGGTGTAAGAGAGGGAGAGGGGTGGGTGGGCGGGTGTAATTGAGAGAGCGAGGGGTGGGTGGGCGGGTGTAAGAGAGAGAGAGATAGGGGTACGTCGGTGGGTGTGAGAGAGAGATTGGTGTGTGTGTGGATGTAAGAGAGAGACATAGGGGCGGGGGCGGGTGCAAGAGAGATAGAGAGGGGTGCGTGGGCGGGTGTAAGTGAGAGAGAGAGGGGTGGGTGGGCGGGTGTAAGTGTGAGAGAGAGTGGTGGGTGGGCGGGTGTAAGTGAGAGAGTGAGTGGTGGGTGGGCGGTTGTACATGAGAGCGAGAGGGGTGGGTGGGCGGGTGTAAGTGAGAGAGAGAGAGTGGTGGGTGGGCGGGTGTAAGTGAGATAGAGATGAGTGGGTGGGCGGGTGTAAGTGGGAGAGAGAGGGCTGGGTGGGCGGGTGTAAGTGAGAGAGAGAGGGTTTGGTGCGTGTGGACAAGGGAGACAGAGAGTTGTGTTGGGCGGGTGTAAGAGAGAGAGAGAGGGGTAGGTGGGCGGGTGTAAGTGAGAGAGAGAGGGGTGGGTGGGTGTAAGTGAGAGGGAGAGGGGAGGGTGGGCAGGTGTAAGTGAGAGAGAGAGGGGTGGATGGGCGGGTGTAAGTGAGAGAGAGAGGGGTGGGTGCGCAGGTGTAATTGAGAGAGAGCGGGGTGGGTGGACGGGTGTAATTGAGAGAGAGAGGGATGGGTGGGTGGGTGTAATTGAGAGAGAGAGGGGTGGGAGGGTGGGTGTAATTGAGAGAGAGAGGGGTGGGAGGGTGGGTGTAACTGAGAGAGAGAGGGGTGTGAGGGTGGGTGTAATTGAGAGAGAGAGGGGTGGGAGGGTGGATGTAATTGAGAGAGAGAGGGGTGGGAGGGTGGGTGTAATTGAGAGAGAGAGGGGTGGGAGGGTGGGTGTAATTGAGAGAGAGAGGGGTGGGAGGGTGGGTGTAATTGAGAGAGAGAGGGGTGGGAGGGTGGGTGTAATTGAGAGAGAGAGGGGTGGGAGGGTGGGTGTAATTGAGAGAGAGAGGGGTGGGAGGGTGGGTGTAATTGAGAGAGAGAGGGGTGGGAGGGTGGGTGTAATTGAGAGAGAGAGGGGTGGGAGGGTGGGTGTAATTGAGAGAGAGAGGGGTGGGAGGGTGGGTGTAATTGAGAGAGAGAGAGGGGTGGGAGGGTGGGTGTAATTGAGAGAGAGAGGGGTGGGTGGGCGGGTGTAATTGAGAGAGAGAGGGGTGGGTGGGCGGGTGTAATTGAGAGAGAGAGGGGTGGGTGGGTGTAATTGAGAGAGAGAGGGGTGGGTGGGCAGGTGTAAGTGAAAGAGAGAGTGGTGCGTGGGCGGGTGTAAGAGAGAGAGAGTGGTGGGTTTGTGGGTGTAAGAGAGAGAGAGGTGAGTGGGGGGGTGTAAGATAGAGAAAGAAGGGTGGGTGGGCTGTTGTAAGAGAGAGGGAGAGGGGTGGGTGGGCGGGTGTAAGAGAGAGAGTGAGAGTTGTGGGTGGGCGGGTGTAAGAGGGAGAGAGAGAGGGGTTGGGCGGGTGTAAGAGAGGGAGAGAGAGAGGGGTGGGTAGGTGTAAGACAGAGAGAGAGAGGGGTGCCTGGGCAGGTGTAAGTGAGAGAGAGAGGGGTGGGTGGGCGAGTGTAAGAGAGAGAGAGAGAGAGCGGTGGGTGGGCAGGTGTAAGAGAGAGAGGGGTGGGTGGGCGTGTGTAAGAGAGAGAGAGGGGGGTGGGTGGGCAGTTATCAGAGAGAGAGAGAGAGGGGAGCGTGAGGGGGTGTTTGAGAGAGAGAGTGGTGGGTGGGCAGGAGTAAGAGAGAGAGAGAGAGGTATGGATAGGCGGGTACAAGACCGAGAGAGGAGTGTGGTTGAGTGAGTGTAAGTGGGAGAGAGTGAGAGTGGGGTGGGCGGGTATGAGAGAGAGGGGTACGTGAGTGGGTGTGAGAGAGAGATTGGTGGGTGGGCGGGTGGAAGAGAGAGAGAGAGAGAGAGTTGTGGTGGGCGGGTGTAAGAGAGAGAGAGAGAGGTGGGTGGGCGGGCGAAAGAGAGAGAGAGGGGTGGGTGGACGTGCGTAAGAGAGAGAGAGGGGTGGGTGGGCGGGCGTAAGAGAGAGAGGGGTGGGTGGGCGGGCGTAAGAGAGAGAGAGGGGTGGGTGAGCGGGCGTAAGAGAGAGAGAGGTGTGGGTGGGCGGGCGTAAGAGAGAGAGAGGGGTGGGTGGGCGGTCGTAAGAGACGGAAAGAGGGGTGGGTGAGTGGGCGTAATAGAGAGAGGGGAGGGTGGGCGGACGTAAGAGAGAGGGAGTGAGTTGGGTGGGTGGGTGTAAGTGAGGGAGAGAGGGGTGGGTGGGCGGGTGTAAGAGAGAAAGTGAGAGAGAGTTGTGATGGGCGGGTGTAAGAGAGAGGGAGAGAGAGTTGTGGTGGGCGGGTGTAAGAGAGAGAGAGAGAGGGGTAGTTGGGCTGGTGTGAGAGAGAGAGAGAGAGAGAGGGGTGGGTGGGCGGGTGTAAGAGATAGAGAGAGGGGTGCGTGGGTGGGTATTTGAGAGAGAGAGTAGTGGGTTTGTGGGTGTAAGAGAGAGAGAGAGAGGTGTGGATGTGCGGGTGTAATTGAGAGAGAGAGGGGTGGGAGGGTGGGTGTAATTGAGAGAGAGAGGGGTGGGAGGGTGGGTGTAATTGAGAGCGAGAGGCGTGGGTTGGCGGGTGTAAGTGAGAGAGAGAGGGGTGGGTGGGCGGGTGTAAGAGAGGGAGAGGGGTGGGTGGGCGGGTGTAATTGAGAGAGCGAGTGGTGGGTGGGCGGGTGTAAGAGAGAGAGAGATAGGGGTACGTCGGTGGGTGTGAGAGAGAGATTGGTGTGTGTGTGGATGTAAGAGAGAGACATAGGGGCGGGGGCGGGTGCAAGAGAGATAGAGAGGGGTGCGTGGGCGGGTGTAAGTGAGAGAGAGAGGGGTGGGTGGGCGGGTGTAAGTGTGAGAGAGAGTGGTGGGTGGGCGGGTGTAAGTGAGAGAGTGAGTGGTGGGTGGGCGGTTGTACATGAGAGCGAGAGGGGTGGGTGGGCGGGTGTAAGTGAGAGAGAGAGAGTGGTGGGTGGGCGGGTGTAAGTGAGATAGAGATGAGTGGGTGGGCGGGTGTAAGTGGGAGAGAGAGGGCTGGGTGGGCGGGTGTAAGTGAGAGAGAGAGGGTTTGGTGCGTGTGGACAAGGGAGACAGAGAGTTGTGTTGGGCGGGTGTAAGAGAGAGAGAGAGGGGTAGGTGGGCGGGTGTAAGTGAGAGAGAGAGGGGTGGGTGGGTGTAAGTGAGAGGGAGAGGGGAGGGTGGGCAGGTGTAAGTGAGAGAGAGAGGGGTGGATGGGCGGGTGTAAGTGAGAGAGAGAGGGGTGGGTGCGCAGGTGTAATTGAGAGAGAGTGGGGTGGGTGGACGGGTGTAATTGAGAGAGAGAGGGATGGGTGGGTGGGTGTAATTGAGAGAGAGAGGGGTGGGAGGGTGGGTGTAATTGAGAGAGAGAGGGGTGGGAGGGTGGGTGTAATTGAGAGAGAGAGGGGTGGGAGGGTGGGTGTAATTGAGAGAGAGAGGGGTGGGAGGGTGGGTGTAATTGAGAGAGAGAGGGGTGGGAGGGTGGGTGTAATTGAGAGAGAGAGGGGTGGGAGGGTGGGTGTAATTGAGAGAGAGAGGGGTGGGAGGGTGGGTGTAATTGAGAGAGAGAGGGGTGGGAGGGTGGGTGTAATTGAGAGAGAGAGGGGTGGGAGGGTGGGTGTAATTGAGAGAGAGAGGGGTGGGAGGGTGGGTGTAATTGAGAGAGAGAGGGGTGGGAGGGTGGGTGTAATTGAGAGAGAGAGGGGTGGGTGGGCGGGTGTAATTCAGAGAGAGAGGGGTGGGTGGGTGTAATTGAGAGAGAGAGGGGTGGGTGGGCAGGTGTAAGTGAAAGAGAGAGTGGTGCGTGGGCGGGTGTAAGAGAGAGAGAGTGGTGGGTTTGTGGGTGTAAGAGAGAGAGAGGTGAGTGGGGGGGTGTAAGATAGAGAAAGAAGGGTCGGTGGGCTGGTGTAAGAGAGAGGGAGAGGGGTGGGTGGGCGGGTGTAAGAGAGAGAGTGAGAGTTGTGGGTGGGCGGGTGTAAGAGGGAGAGAGAGAGGGGTTGGGCGGGTGTAAGAGAGGAAGAGAGAGAGGGGTGGGTAGGTGTAAGACAGAGAGAGAGAGGGGTGCCTGGGCAGGTGTAAGTGAGAGAGAGAGGGGTGGGTGGGCGAGTGTAAGAGAGAGAGAGAGAGAGAGAGCGGTGGGTGGGCAGGTGTAAGAGAGAGAGGGGTGGGTGGGCGTGTGTAAGAGAGAGAGAGGGGGGTGGGTGGGCAGTTAGCAGAGAGAGAGAGAGAGGGGAGCGTGAGGGGGTGTTTGAGAGAGAGAGTGGTGGGTGGGCAGGAGTAAGAGAGAGAGAGAGAGAGGTATGGATAGGCGGGTACAAGACCGAGAGAGGAGTGTGGTTGAGTGAGTGTAAGTGGGAGAGAGTGAGAGTGGGGTGGGCGGGTATGAGAGAGAGGGGTACGTGAGTGGGTGTGAGAGAGAGATTGGTGGGTGGGCGGGTGGAAGAGAGAGAGAGAGAGAGAGTTGTGGTGGGCGGGTGTAAGAGAGAGAGAGAGAGAGGTGGGTGGGCGGGCGAAAGAGAGAGAGAGGGGTGGGTGGACGTGCGTAAGAGAGAGAGAGGGGTGGGTGGGCGGGCGTAAGAGAGAGAGAGGGGTGGGTGAGCGGGCGTAAGAGAGAGAGAGGTGTGGGTGGGCGGGCGTAAGAGAGAGAGAGGGGTGGGTGGGCGGTCGTAAGAGACGGAAAGAGGGGTGGGTGAGTGGGCGTAATAGAGAGAGGGGAGGGTGGGCGGACGTAAGAGAGAGGGAGTGAGTTGGGTGGGTGGGTGTAAGTGAGAGAGAGAGGGGTGGGTGGGCGGGTGTAAGAGAGAAAGTGAGAGAGAGTTGTGATGGGCGGGTGTAAGAGAGAGGGAGAGAGAGTTGTGGTGGGCGGGTGTAAGAGAGGGAGAGGGGTGGGTGGGCGGGTGTAATTGAGAGAGCGAGGGGTGGGTGGGCGGGTGTAAGAGAGAGAGAGATAGGGGTACGTCGGTGGGTGTGAGAGAGAGATTGGTGTGTGTGTGGATGTAAGAGAGAGACAGAGGGGCGGGGGCGGGTGCAAGAGAGATAGAGAGGGGTGCGTGGGCGGGTGTGAGTGAGAGAGAGAGGGGTGGGTGGGCGGGTGTAAGTGTGAGAGAGAGTGGTGGGTGGGCGGGTGTAAGTGAGAGAGTGAGTGGTGGGTGGGCGGTTGTACATGAGAGCGAGAGGGGTGGGTGGGCGGGTGTAAATGAGAGAGAGAGAGTGGTGGGTGGGCGGGTGTAAGTGAGATAGAGATGAGTGGGTGGGCGGGTGTAAGTGGGAGAGAGAGGGCTGGGTGGGCGGGTGTAAGTGAGAGAGAGAGGGTTTGGTGCGTGTGGACAAGGGAGACAGAGAGTTGTGTTGGGCGGGTGTAAGAGAGAGAGAGAGGGGTAGGTGGGCGGGTGTAAGTGAGAGAGAGAGGGTTGGGTGGGTGTAAGTGAGAGGGAGAGGGGAGGGTGGGCAGGTGTAAGTGAGAGAGAGAGGGGTGGATGGGCGGGTGTAAGTGAGAGAGAGAGGGGTGGGTGCGCAGGTGTAATTGAGAGAGAGTGTGGTGGGTGGACGGGTGTAATTGAGAGAGAGAGGGATGGGTGGGTGGGTGTAATTGAGAGAGAGAGGGGTGGGAGGGTGGGTGTAATTGAGAGAGAGAGGGGTGGGAGGGTGGGTGTAATTGAGAGAGAGAGGGGTGGGAGGGTGGGTGTAATTGAGAGAGAGAGGGGTGGGAGGGTGGGTGTAATTGAGAGAGAGAGGGGTGGGAGGGTGGGTGTAATTGAGAGAGAGAGGGGTGGGAGGGTGGGTGTAATTGAGAGAGAGAGGGGTGGGAGGGTGGGTGTAATTGAGAGAGAGAGGGGTGGGAGGGTGGGTGTAATTGAGAGAGAGAGGGGTGGGAGGGTGGGTGTAATTGAGAGAGAGGGGTGGGAGGGTGGGTGTAATTGAGAGAGAGAGGGTGGGAGGGTGGGTGTAATTGAGAGAGAGAGGGGTGAGAGGGTGGGTGTAATTGAGAGAGAGAGGGGTGGGAGGGTGGGTGTAATTGAGAGAGAGAGGGGTGGGAGGGTGGGTGTAATTGAGAGAGAGAGGGGTGGGAGGGTGGGTGTAATTGAGAGAGAGAGGGGTGGGAGGGTGGGTGTAATTGAGAGAGAGAGGGGTGGGTGGGCGGGTGTAATTCAGAGAGAGAGGGGTGGGTGGGTGTAATTGAGAGAGAGAGGGGTGGGTGGGCAGGTGTAAGTGAAAGAGAGAGTGGTGCGTGGGCGGGTGTAAGAGAGAGAGAGAGTGGTGGGTTTGTGGGTGTAAGAGAGAGAGAGCGGTGTGGATGGGCGGGTGTAATTGAGAGAGAGAGGGGTGGGTGGGCGGGTGAAAGAGAGTGAGAGAGTGGTGTGTGTGCGGGTGTAATTGAGAGAGAGAGGGGTGGGTGGGCGGGTGTAAGAGAGAGAAAGAGAGGTGGGTGGGCGGGCGTAAGAGAGAGAGAGGGGTGGGTGGGCGGACGTAAGAGAGTGGGAGACAGTTGGGTGGGCGGGTGTAAGTGAGAGAGAGAGGGGTGGGTGGGCGGGTGTAAGAGAGAGAGAGTGTTGGTGTGCGTTGTAAGGGAGAGAGAGAGTGGTGGGTGGGCGGGTGTAAGAGAGAGAGTGAGAGAGAGTTGTGGTGGGCGGGTGTAAGAGAGAGGGATAGAGAGTTGTGGTGGGCGGGTGTCATTGAGAGAGAGAGGGGTGGGTGGGCGGGTGTAAGAGAGAGAGAGAGAGGTCGGTGTGCGGGTGTAAGAGAGAGAGAAAGCGGGGTGGGTGGGCGGGTGTAAGTGAGAGAGAGAGGGGTGTGTGGGCGTGTGTAAGTGAGAGAGAGAGGGGTGGATGGGCGGGTGTAAGTGAGAGAGAGAGGGGTGGGTGCGCAGGTGTAATTGAGAGAGAGTGGGGTGGGTGGACGGGTGTAATTGAGAGAGAGAGGGATGGGTGGGTGGGTGTAATTGAGAGAGAGAGGGGTGGGAGGGTGGGTGTAATTGAGAGAGAGAGGGGTGGGAGGGTGGGTGTAATTGAGAGAGAGAGGGGTGGGAGGGTGGGTGTAATTGAGAGAGAGAGGGGTGGGAGGGTGGGTGTAATTGAGAGAGAGAGGGGTGGGAGGGTGGGTGTAATTGAGAGAGAGAGGGGTGGGAGGGTGGGTGTAATTGAGAGAGAGAGGGGTGGGTGGGCGGGTGTAATTCAGAGAGAGAGGGGTGGGTGGGTGTAATTGAGAGAGAGAGGGGTGGGTGGGCAGGTGTAAGTGAAAGAGAGAGTGGTGCGTGGGCGGGTGTAAGAGAGAGAGAGTGGTGGGTTTGTGGGTGTAAGAGAGAGAGAGGTGAGTGGGGGGGTGTAAGATAGAGAAAGAAGGGTGGGTGGGCTGGTGTAAGAGAGAGGGAGAGGGGTGGGTGGGCGGGTGTAAGAGAGAGAGTGAGAGTTGTGGGTGGGCGGGTGTAAGAGGGAGAGAGAGAGGGGTTGGGCGGGTGTAAGAGAGGGAGAGAGAGAGGGGTGGGTAGGTGTAAGACAGAGAGAGAGAGGGGTGCCTGGGCAGGTGTAAGTGAGAGAGAGAGGGGTGGGTGGGCGAGTGTAAGAGAGAGAGAGAGAGAGAGAGCGGTGGGTGGGCAGGTGTAAGAGAGAGAGGGGTGGGTGGGCGTGTGTAAGAGAGAGAGAGGGGGGTGGGTGGGCAGTTAGCAGAGAGAGAGAGAGAGGGGAGCGTGAGGGGGTGTTTGAGAGAGAGAGTGGTGGGTGGGCAGGAGTAAGAGAGAGAGAGAGAGAGGTATGGATAGGCGGGTACAAGACCGAGAGAGGAGTGTGGTTGAGTGAGTGTAAGTGGGAGAGAGTGAGAGTGGGGTGGGCGGGTATGAGAGTGAGGGGTACGTGAGTGGGTGTGAGAGAGAGATTGGTGGGTGGGCGGGTGGAAGAGAGAGAGAGAGAGAGAGTTGTGGTGGGCGGGTGTAAGAGAGAGAGAGAGAGAGGTGGGTGGGCGGGCGAAAGAGAGAGAGAGGGGTGGGTGGACGTGCGTAAGAGAGAGAGAGGGGTGGGTGGGCGGGCGTAAGAGAGAGAGAGGGGTGGGTGAGCGGGCGTAAGAGAGAGAGAGGTGTGGGTGGGCGGGGGTAAGAGAGAGAGAGGGGTGGGTGGGCGGTCGTAAGAGACGGAAAGAGGGGTGGGTGAGTGGGCGTAATAGAGAGAGGGGAGGGTGGGCGGACGTAAGAGAGAGGGAGTGAGTTGGGTGGGTGGGTGTAAGTGAGAGAGAGAGGGGTGGGTGGGCGGGTGTAAGAGAGAAAGTGAGAGAGAGTTGTGATGGGCGGGTGTAAGAGAGAGGGAGAGAGAGTTGTGGTGGGTGGGTGTAAGAGAGGGAGAGGGGTGTGTGGGCGGGTGTAATTGAGAGAGCGAGGGGTGGGTGGGCGGGTGTAAGAGAGAGAGAAATAGGGGTACGTCGGTGGGTGTGAGAGAGAGATTGGTGTGTGTGTGGATGTAAGAGAGAGACAGAGGGGCGGGGGCGGGTGCAAGAGAGATAGAGAGGGGTGCGTGGGCGGGTGTGAGTGAGAGAGAGAGGGGTGGGTGGGCGGGTGTAAGTGTGAGAGAGAGTGGTGGGTGGGCGGGTGTAAGTGAGAGAGTGAGTGGTGGGTGGGCGGTTGTACATGAGAGCGAGAGGGGTGGGTGGGCGGGTGTAAGTGAGAGAGAGAGAGTGGTGGGTGGGCGGGTGTAAGTGAGATAGAGATGAGTGGGTGGGCGGGTGTAAGTGGGAGAGAGAGGGCTGGGTGGGCGGGTGTAAGTGAGAGAGAGAGGGTTTGGTGCGTGTGGACAAGGGAGACAGAGAGTTGTGTTGGGCGGGTGTAAGAGAGAGAGAGAGGGGTAGGTGGGCGGGTGTAAGTGAGAGAGAGAGGGTTGGGTGGGTGTAAGTGAGAGGGAGAGGGGAGGGTGGGCAGGTGTAAGTGAGAGAGAGAGGGGTGGATGGGCGGGTGTAAGTGAGAGAGAGAGGGGTGGGTGCGCAGGTGTAATTGAGAGAGAGTGGGGTGGGTGGACGGGTGTAATTGAGAGAGAGAGGGATGGGTGGGTGGGTGTAATTGAGAGAGAGAGGGGTGGGAGGGTGGGTGTAATTGAGAGAGAGAGGGGTGGGAGGGTGGGTGTAATTGAGAGAGAGAGGGGTGGGAGGGTGGGTGTAATTGAGAGAGAGAGGGGTGGGAGGGTGGGTGTAATTGAGAGAGAGAGGGGTGGGAGGGTGGGTGTAATTGAGAGAGAGAGGGGTGGGAGGGTGGGTGTAATTGAGAGAGAGAGGGGTGGGAGGGTGGGTGTAATTGAGAGAGAGAGGGGTGGGAGGGTGGGTGTAATTGAGAGAGAGAGGGGTGGGAGGGTGGGTGTAATTGAGAGAGAGAGGGGTGGGAGGGTGGGTGTAATTGAGAGAGAGAGGGGTGGGAGGGTGGGTGTAATTGAGAGAGAGGGGTGGGAGGGTGGGTGTAATTGAGAGAGAGAGGGTGGGAGGGTGGGTGTAATTGAGAGAGAGAGGGGTGAGAGGGTGGGTGTAATTGAGAGAGAGAGGGGTGGGAGGGTGGGTGTAATTGAGAGAGAGAGGGGTGGGAGGGTGGGTGTAATTGAGAGAGAGAGGGGTGGGAGGGTGGGTGTAATTGAGAGAGAGAGGGGTGGGTGGGCGGGTGTAATTCAGAGAGAGAGGGGTGGGTGGGTGTAATTGAGAGAGAGAGGGGTGGGTGGGCAGGTGTAAGTGAAAGAGAGAGTGGTGCGTGGGCGGGTGTAAGAGAGAGAGAGAGTGGTGGGTTTGTGGGTGTAAGAGAGAGAGAGCGGTGTGGATGGGCGGGTGTAATTGAGAGAGAGAGGGGTGGGTGGGCGGGTGAAAGAGAGTGAGAGAGTGGTGTGTGTGCGGGTGTAATTGAGAGAGAGAGGGGTGGGTGGGCGGGTGTAAGAGAGAGAAAGAGAGGTGGGTGGGCGGGCGTAAGAGAGAGAGAGGGGTGGGTGGGCGGACGTAAGAGAGTGGGAGACAGTTGGGTGGGCGGGTGTAAGTGAGAGAGAGAGGGGTGGGTGGGCGGGTGTAAGAGAGAGAGAGTGTTGGTGTGCGTTGTAAGGGAGAGAGAGAGTGGTGGGTGGGCGGGTGTAAGAGAGAGAGTGAGAGAGAGTTGTGGTGGGCGGGTGTAAGAGAGAGGGATAGAGAGTTGTGGTGGGCGGGTGTCATTGAGAGAGAGAGGGGTGGGTGGGCGGGTGTAAGAGAGAGAGAGAGAGGTCGGTGTGCGGGTGTAAGAGAGAGAGAAAGCGGGGTGGGTGGGCGGGTGTAAGTGAGAGAGAGAGGGGTGTGTGGGCGTGTGTAAGAGAGAGAGAGAGGGGTGGGCTGGTGTGAGATAGAGAAAGAGGGGTGGACGGGTGTTAGCGAGAAAGAGAGGTATGGGTGGTCGGGTGAAAGAGAGAGAGAGAGGGTTGGGTGACCGAGTGTAAGTGAGAGAGAGGGGGGTGGGTTGGCGGGTGTAAGTGAGAGAGAGAGGGGTGGGTGGGCGGGTGTAAGTGAGAGAGAGAGGGGTGGGTGGGCGGGTGTAAGTGAGAGAGAGAGGGGTGGGTGGGCGGGTGTAAGTGAGAGAGAGAGGGGTGGGTGGGCGGGTGTAAGTGAGGGAGAGAGGGGTGGGTGGGCGGGTGTAAGTGAGAGAGAGAGGGGTGGGTGGGCGGGTGTAAGTGAGAGAGAGAGGGGTGGGTGGGAGGGTGTAAGAGAGAGTGAGAGTTGTGGGTGGGCGGGTGTAAGAGAGAGAGAGAGAGAAGGGTTAGGCGGGTGTAAGAGAGAGAGAGAGAGAGAGGTGGGTGTAAGGCAGAGAGACAGGGGTGGGTGGGCAGGTGTAAGTGAGAGAGAGAGGGGTGGGCGGGTATTAGCATGAGAGAGAGGGGTGGGTGGGCGGGCGTTAAAGAGAGAGAGGGGGGTGGGTGGGCGGGTATCAGAGAGAGAGGGGAGCGTGAGGGCATGTTTGAGAGAGAGGGTGGTGGGTGGGCAGGACTAAGAGAGAGAGAGACAGGTGTAGATAGGCTGGTACAAGACCGAGAGAGGAGCGTGGTTGAGTGAGTGTAAGTGGGAGAGAGAGAGAGAGGGGTGGGCGGGTATGAGAGAGAGAGAGAGAGGGGTGGGCGGGTGTAAGAGAGAGAGAGAGAGGGGTACGTGGGCGGGTGTGAGAGAGAGATTGGTGGGTGGGCGGGTGGAAGAGAGAGAGAGAGAGAGTTGTGGTGGGCGGGTGTAAGAGAGAGAGAGAGAGAGGGCTGCATGGTCAGGTGTAAGAGAGAGAAAGAGAGGTGGGTGGGCGGGCGTAAGAGAGAGAGAGGGGTAGGTGGGCGGACGTAAGAGAGTGGGAGACAGTTGGGTGGGCGGGTGTAAGTGAGAGAGAGTGGGGTGGGTGGGCGGGTGTAAGAGAGAGAGAGTGTTGGTGTGCGTTGTAAGGGAGAGAGAGAGTGGTGGGTGGGCGGGTGTAAGAGAGAGAGTGAGAGAGAGTTGTGGTGGGCGGGTGTAAGAGAGAGGGAGAGAGAGTTGTGGTGGGCGGGTGTCATTGAGAGAGAGAGGGGTGGGTGGGCGGGTGTAAGAGAGAGAGAGAGAGGTCGGTATGCGGGTGTAAGAGAGAGAGAAAGCGGGGTGGGTGGGCGGGTGTAAGTGAGAGAGAGAGGGGTGTGTGGGCGTGTGTAAGAGAGAGAGAGAGGGGTGGGCTGGTGTGAGATAGAGAAAGAGGGGTGGACGGGTGTTAGCGAGAAAGAGAGGTATGGGTGGTCGGGTGAAAGAGAGAGAGAGAGGGTTGGGTGACCGAGTGTAAGTGAGAGAGAGGGGGGTGGGTTGGCGGGTGTAAGTGAGAGAGAGAGGGGTGGGTGGGCGGGTGTAAGTGAGAGAGAGAGGGGTGGGTGGGCGGGTGTAAGTGAGAGAGAGAGGGGTGGGTGGGCGGGTGTAAGTGAGAGAGAGAGGGGTGGGTGGGCGGGTGTAAGTGAGAGAGAGAGGGGTGGGTGGGCGGGTGTAAGTGAGAGAGAGAGGGGTGGGTGGGCGGGTGTAAGTGAGAGAGAGAGGGGTGGGTGGGAGGGTGTAAGAGAGAGTGAGAGTTGTGGGTGGGCGGGTGTAAGAGAGAGAGAGAGAGAAGGGTTAGGCGGGTGTAAGAGAGAGAGAGAGAGAGGAGGGTGTAAGGCAGAGAGACAGGGGTGGGTGGGCAGGTGTAAGTGAGAGAGAGAGGGGTGGGCGGGTATTAGCAAGAGAGAGAGGGGTGGGTGGGCGGGCGTTAAAGAGAGAGAGGGGGGTGGGTGGGCGGGTATCAGAGAGAGAGGGGAGCGTGAGGGCATGTTTGAGAGAGAGGGTGGTGGGTGGGCAGGAGTAAGAGAGAGAGAGACAGGTGTAGATAGGCTGGTACAAGACCGAGAGAGGAGCGTGGTTGAGTGAGTGTAAGTGGGAGAGAGAGAGAGAGGGGTGGGCGGATATGAGAGAGAGAGAGAGAGGGGTGGGCGGGTGTAAGAGAGAGAGAGAGAGGGGTACGTGGGCGGGTGTGAGAGAGAGATTGGTGGGTGGGCGGGTGGAAGAGAGAGAGGGAGAGAGTTGTGGTGGGCGGGTGTAAGAGAGAGAGAGAGAGAGGGCTGCGTGGTCGGGTGTAAGAGAGAGAAAGAGAGGTGGGTGGGCGGGCGTAAGAGAGAGAGAGGGGTAGGTGGGCGGACGTAAGAGAGTGGGAGACAGTTGGGTGGGCGGGTGTAAGTGAGAGAGAGAGGGGTGGGTGGGCTGGTGTAAGAGAGAGAGAGTGTTGGTGTGCGTTGTAAGGGAGAGAGAGAGTGGTGGGTGGGCGGGTGTAAGAGAGAGAGTGAGAGAGAGTTGTGGTGGGCGGGTGTAAGAGAGAGGGAGAGAGAGTTGTGGTGGGCGGGTGTCATTGAGAGAGAGAGGGGTGGGTGGGCGGGTGTAAGAGAGAGAGAGAGAGGTCGGTATGCGGGTGTAAGAGAGAGAGAAAGCGGGGTGGGTGGGCGGGTGTAAGTGAGAGAGAGAGGGGTGTGTGGGCGTGTGTAAGAGAGAGAGAGAGGGGTGGGCTGGTGTGAGATAGAGAAAGAGGGGTGGACGGGTGTTAGCGAGAAAGAGAGGTATGGGTGGTCGGGTGAAAGAGAGAGAGAGAGGGTTGGGTGACCGAGTGTAAGTGAGAGAGAGAGGGGTGGGTGGGCGGGTGTAAGTGAGAGAGAGAGGGGTGGGTGGGCGGGTGTAAGTGAGAGAGAGAGGGGTGGGTGGGCGGGTGTAAGTGAGAGAGAGAGGGGTGGGTGGGCGGGTGTAAGTGAGAGAGAGAGGGGTGGGTGGGCGGGTGTAAGTGAGAGAGAGAGGGGTGGGTGGGCGGGTGTAAGTGAGAGAGAGAGGGGTGGGTGGGAGGGTGTAAGAGAGAGTGAGAGTTGTGGGTGGGCGGGTGTAAGAGAGAGAGAGAGAGAAGGGTTAGGCGGGTGTAAGAGAGAGAGAGAGAGAGGTGGGTGTAAGGCAGAGAGACAGGGGTGGGTGGGCAGGTGTAAGTGAGAGAGAGAGGGGTGGGCGGGTATTAGCAAGAGAGAGAGGGGTGGGTGGGCGGGCGTTAAAGAGAGAGAGGGGGGTGGGTGGGCGGGTGTAAGTGAGAGAGAGAGGGGTGGGTGGGCGGGTGTAAGTGAGAGAGAGGGGGTGGGTGGGAGGGTGTAAGAGGGAGTGAGAGTTGTGGGTGGGCGGGTGTAAGAGAGAGAGAGAGAGAAGGGTTAGGCGGGTGTAAGAGAGAGAGAGAGAGAGGTGGGTGTAAGGCAGAGAGACAGGGGTGGGTGGGCAGGTGTAAGTGAGAGAGAGAGGGGTGGGAGGGTGGGTGTAAATGAGAGAGAGAGGGGTGGGTGGGCGGGTGTAATTCAGAGAGAGAGGGGTGGGTGGGTGTAATTGAGAGAGAGAGGGGTGGGTGGGCAGGTGTAAGTGAAAGAGAGAGTGGTGCGTGGGCGGGTATAAGAGAGAGAGAGTGGTGGGTTTGTGGGTGTAAGAGAGAGAGAGCGGTGTGGATGGGCGGGTGTAATTGAGAGAGAGAGGGGTGGGTGGGCGGGTGAAAGAGAGTGAGAGAGTGGTGTGTGTGCGGGTGTAATTGAGAGAGAGAGGGGTGGGTGGGCGGGTGTAAGAGAGAGAAAGAGAGGTGGGTGGGCGGGCGTAAGAGAGAGAGAGGGGTGGGTGGGCGGACGTAAGAGAGTGGGAGACAGTTGGGTGCGCGGGTGTAAGTGAGAGAGAGAGGGGTGGGTGGGCGGGTGTAAGAGAGAGAGAGTGTTGGTGTGCGTTGTAAGGGAGAGAGAGAGTGGTGGGTGGGCGGGTGTAAGAGAGAGAGTGAGAGAGAGTTGTGGTGGGCGGGTGTAAGAGAGAGGGATAGAGAGTTGTGGTGGGCGGGTGTCATTGAGAGAGAGAGGGGTGGGTGGGCGGGTGTAAGAGAGAGAGAGAGGGGTGTGTGGGCGTGTGTAAGAGAGAGAGAGAGGGGTGGGCTGGTGTGAGATAGAGAAAGAGGGGTGGACGGGTGTTAGCGAGAAAGAGAGGTATGGGTGGTCGGGTGAAAGAGAGAGAGAGGGTTGGGTGACCGAGTGTAAGTGAGAGAGAGGGGGCTGGGTTGGCGGGTGTAAGTGAGAGAGAGAGGGGTGGGTGGGCGGGTGTAAGTGAGAGAGAGAGGGGTGGGTGGGCGGGTGTAAGTGAGAGAGAGAGGGGTGGGTGGGCGGGTGTAAGTGAGAGAGAGAGGGGTGGGTGGGCGGGTGTAAGTGAGAGAGAGAGGGGTGGGTGGGCGGGTGTAAGTGAGAGAGAGAGGGGTGGGTGGGCGGGTGTAAGTGAGAGAGAGAGGGGTGGGTGGGAGGGTGTAAGAGAGAGTGAGAGTTGTGGGTGGGCGGGTGTAAGAGAGAGAGAGAGAGAAGGGTTAGGCGGGTGTAAGAGAGAGAGAGAGAGAGGTGGGTGTAAGGCAGAGAGACAGGGGTGGGTGGGCAGGTGTAAGTGAGAGAGAGAGGGGTGGGCGGGTATTAGCAAGAGAGAGAGGGGTGGGTGGGCGGGCGTTAAAGAGAGAGAGGGGGGTGGGTGGGCGGGTATCAGAGAGAGAGGGGAGCGTGAGGGCATGTTTGAGAGAGAGGGTGGTGGGTGGGCAGGAGTAAGAGAGAGAGAGACAGGTGTAGATAGGCTGGTACAAGACCGAGAGAGGAGCGTGGTTGAGTGAGTGTAAGTGGGAGAGAGAGAGAGAGGGGTGGGCGGGTATGAGAGAGAGAGAGAGAGGGGTGGGCGGATGTAAGAGAGAGAGAGAGAGGGGTACGTGGGCGGGTGTGAGAGAGAGATTGGTGGGTGGGCGGGTGGAAGAGAGAGAGAGAGAGAGTTGTGGTGGGCGGGTGTAAGAGAGAGAGAGAGAGAGGGCTGCGTGGTCGGGTGTAAGAGAGAGAAAGAGAGGTGGGTGGGCGGGCGTAAGAGAGAGAGAGGGGTGGGTGGGCGGACGTAAGAGAGTGGGAGACAGTTGGGTGGGCGGGTGTAAGTGAGAGAGAGTGGGGTGGGTGGGCGGGTGTAAGAGAGAGAGAGTGTTGGTGTGCGTTGTAAGGGAGAGAGAGAGTGGTGGGTGGGCGGGTGTAAGAGAGAGAGTGAGAGAGAGTTGTGGTGGGCGGGTGTAAGAGAGAGGGAGAGAGAGTTGTGGTGGGCGGGTGTCATTGAGAGAGAGAGGGGTGGGTGGGCGGGTGTAAGAGAGAGAGAGAGAGGTCGGTATGCGGGTGTAAGAGAGAGAGAAAGCGGGGTGGGTGGGCGGGTGTAAGTGAGAGAGAGAGGGGTGTGTGGGCGTGTGTAAGAGAGAGAGAGAGGGGTGGGCTGGTGTGAGATAGAGAAAGAGGGGTGGACGGGTGTTAGCGAGAACGAGAGGTATGGGTGGTCGGGTGAAAGAGAGAGAGAGAGAGGGTTGGGTGACCGAGTGTAAGTGAGAGAGAGGGGGGTGGGTTGGCGGGTGTAAGTGAGAGAGAGAGGGGTGGGTGGGCGGGTGTAAGTGAGAGAGAGAGGGGTGGGTGGGCGGGTGTAAGTGAGAGAGAGAGGGGTGGGTGGGCGGGTGTAAGTGAGAGAGAGAGGGGTGGGTGGGCGGGTGTAAGTGAGAGAGAGAGGGGTGGGTGGGCGGGTGTAAGTGAGAGAGAGAGGGGTGGGTGGGAGGGTGTAAGAGAGAGTGAGAGTTGTGGGTGGGCGGGTGTAAGAGAGAGAGAGAGAGAAGGGTTAGGCGGGTGTAAGAGAGAGAGAGAGAGAGGTGGGTGTAAGGCAGAGAGACAGGGGTGGGTGGGCAGGTGTAAGTGAGAGAGAGAGGGGTGGGCGGGTATTAGCAAGAGAGAGAGGGGTGGGTGGGCGGGCGTTAAAGAGAGAGAGGGGGGTGGGTGGGCGGGTATCAGAGAGAGAGGGGAGCGTGAGGGCATGTTTGAGAGAGAGGGTGGTGGGTGGGCAGGAGTAAGAGAGAGAGAGACAGGTGTAGATAGGCTGGTACAAGACCGAGAGAGGAGCGTGGTTGAGTGAGTGTAAGTGGGAGAGAGAGAGAGAGGGGTGGGCGGGTATGAGAGAGAGAGAGAGAGGGGTGGGCGGGTGTAAGAGAGAGAGAGAGAGGGGTACGTGGGCGGGTGTGAGAGAGAGATTGGTGGGTGGGCGGGTGGAAGAGAGAGAGGGAGAGAGTTGTGGTGGGCGGGTGTAAGAGAGAGAGAGAGAGAGGGCTGCGTGGTCGGGTGTAAGAGAGAGAAAGAGAGGTGGGTGGGCGGGCGTAAGAGAGAGAGAGGGGTGGGTGGGCGGACGTAAGAGAGTGGGAGACAGTTGGGTGGGCGGGTGTAAGTGAGAGAGAGTGGGGTGGGTGGGCGGGTGTAAGAGAGAGAGAGTGTTGGTGTGCGTTGTAAGGGAGAGAGAGAGTGGTGGGTGGGCGGGTGTAAGAGAGAGAGTGAGAGAGAGTTGTGGTGGGCGGGTGTAAGAGAGAGGGAGAGAGAGTTGTGGTGGGCGGGTGTCATTGAGAGAGAGAGGGGTGGGTGGGCGGGTGTAAGAGAGAGAGAGAGAGGTCGGTATGCGGGTGTAAGAGAGAGAGAAAGCGGGGTGGGTGGGCGTAATAGAGAGAGGGGAGGGTGGGCGGACGTAAGAGAGAGGGAGTGAGTTGGGTGGGCGGGTGTAAGTGAGAGAGAGAGGGGTGGGTGGGCGGGTGTGAGAGAGAGAGGGGTGGGTGGGCGGGTGTAAGAGAGAGAGAGAGAGGGGTAGTTGGGCCGGTGTGAGAGAGAGAGAGAGAGAGGGGTGGGTGGGCGTGTGTAAGAGATAGAGAGAGGGGTGCGTGGGTGGGTATTTGAGAGAGAGAGTAGTGGGTTTGTGGGTATAAGAGAGAGAGAGAGAGGTGTGGATGTGCGGGTGTAATTGAGAGAGAGTGGGGTGGGTGGGCGGGTGTAAGAGAGAGAGAGAGGTGGGTGTGCGGGTGTAAGAGAGAGAGAAAGCGGGGTGGGTGGGCGGGTGTAATTGAGAGAGAGAGGTGTGGGTGGTCGGGTGAAAGAGAGAGAGAGGGGTGGGTGGGCGGGTGTAAGAGAGAGAGTGGTGGGTTGGCGAGTGTAAGTGAGAGAGAGGGGTGGGTGAGCGAGTGTAAGTGAGAGAGAGAGGGGTGGGTGGGCGGGTGTAAGTGAGAGAGAGAGGGGTGGGTGGGCGGGTGTAAGTGAGAGAGAGAGGGGTGGGTGGGCGGGTGTAAGTGAGAGAGAGAGGGCTGTGTGGGCGGGTGTAAGAGAGAGAGAGGGGTGGTTTGGTCGGCGTAAGAGAGAGAGAGGTGAGTGGGGGTGTGTAAGATAGAGAGAGAAGGGTGGGTGGGCGGGTGTAAGAGAGAGAGAGAGCGATAAGAGAGAGAGTGAGAGTTGTGGATGGGCTGGTGTAAGAGAGAGAGAGAGAGAGAGAGAGGGGTTGGGCTGGTGTAAGAGAGAGAGAGAGAGGGGTGGTTGGGTGTAAGAGAGAGAGAGAGGGGTGAGTGGGCGGGTGTAAGAGGGAGAGAGAGGGGTGGGTGGGCGGGTGTAAGAGGGAGAGAGAGGGGTGGGTGGGCGGGTGTAAGAGAGAGAGAGAGAGAGAGAGGGGTGGGTGGGCAGGTGTAAGAGAGAGATAGAGAGAGGGGTGGGTGGGCGGGTGTAAGAGAGAGAGAGGGGGGTGGGTGGGCAGTTATCAGAGAGAGAGAGAGGGGAGCCTGAGGGGGTGTTTGAGAGAGAGAGTGGTGGGTGGGCAGGAGTAAGAGAGAGAGTGAGAGGTGTAGATAGGTGGGTACAAGACCGAGAGAGGAGCGTGGTTGAGTGAGTGTAAGTGGGAGAGAGAGAGAGTGGGGTGGGTGGGTATGAGAGAGAGAGAGAGGGGTGGGCGGGTGTAAGAGACAGAGAGAGAGGGGTACTTGGGCGGGTGTGAGAGAGAGATTGGTGGGTGGGCGGGTGGAAGAGAGAGAGAGAGAGAGTTGTGGTGGGCGGGTGTAAGAGAGAGAGAGAGAGAGAGAGGGATGGGTGGGCGGGTGTAAGAGAGAGAGAGAGGGGTGGGTGGGCGGGCGAAATAGAGAGAGGGGTGGGTGGGCGGGCGTAAGAGAGAGAGAGGGGTGGGTGGGCAGGCGTAAGAGACGGAGATAGGGGTGGGTGGGCGGGCGTAAGAGAGAGGGAGAGTGTTGGGTGGGCGGGTGTAAGTGAGAGAGAGAGTGGTGGGTGGGCGGGTGTCAGAGAGAGAGAGAGGGTGGGAGTGCGGGTGTAAACGAGAGAGAGGGGTGGATGTGCGGGTGTAAGAGAGAAAAAGAGGGTGGGTGTGCGGGTGTAAGAGAGAGAGAGGGGTTGGTGGGCGGATGTAATTGAGAGCGAGAGGTTTGGGTGGGCGGGTGTAATTGAGAGAGAGAGGGTTGGGTGGGCGGGAGTAATTGAGAGAGAGAGGGGTGGGTGGGCGGCTGTAAGAGACAGCGAGAGATGGGTGGGTGGGCCTGTGTAAGAGAGAGTGAGAGAGGGGTGGGTGGGCGGATGCAATAGAGAGATAGAGAGGGGTGGGTGGGCGGGTGTAAGAGAGAGAGAGGGGTGGGTGGGCGGGTGTAATTGAGAGAGAGAGGGGTGGGTGGGCGGGTGTAAGTGAGAGAGAGAGGGGTGGGTGGGCGGGTGTAATTGTGAGAGAGATGGCTGGGTGGGCGGGTGTAAGAGAGAGAGTGAGAGTTGTGGGTGGGCCGGTGTAAGAGGGAGAGAGAGAGAGAGGGGTTGGGCGGGTGTAAGAGAGAGAGAGAGAGGGGGGTGGGTGGGTGTAAGAGAGAGAGAGAGGGGTGGGTGGGCAGGTGTAAGAGAGAGAGGGGTGGCTGGGCGTGTGTAAGAGAGAGAGAGGGGGGTGGGTGGGCAGTTATCAGAGAGAGAGAGGGGAGCGTGAGGGAGTGTTTGAGAGAGAGTGGTGGGTTGGCAGGAGTAAGAGAGAGAGAGAGAGGTGTGGATAGGCGGGTACAAGACCAAGAGAGGAGCGTGGTTGAGTGAGTGTAAGTGGGAGAGAGTGTGAGTGGGGTGGGCGGGTATGAGAGAGAGAGAGAGAGAGAGAGAGAGGGGTACGTGGGTGGGTGTGAGAGAGAGATTGGTGGGTGGGCGGGTGGAAGAGAGAGAGAGAGAGAGTTGTGGTGGGCGGTTGTAAGAGAGAGAGAGAGAGAGGTGGGTGGGCGGGTGTAAGAGAGAGAGGAGGTGGGTGGGCAGGCGAAAGAGAGAGAGAGGGGTGGGTGGGTAGGCGTAAGAGAGAGAGAGAGGGGTGTGTGGGCGGGTGTAAGAGAGAGAGAGGGGTGGTTTGGTGGGCGTAAGCGAGAGAGAGGTGAGTGGGGGGATGTAAGATAGAGAGAGAAGGGTGGGTGGGCGGGTGTACGAGAGAGGGAGAGGGGTGGGTGGGCGGGTGTAAGAGAGAGAGTGAGAGTTGTGGGTGGGCTGGTGTAAGAGAGAGAGAGAGAGAGAGGGGTTGGGCTGGTGTAAGAGAGAGAGAGAGAGGGGTGGGTGGGTGTAAGAGAGAGAGAGAGAGAGAGGGGTGGGTGGGTGTAAGAGAGAGAGAGAGAGAGTGGTGGGTGGGCAGGAGTAAGAGAGAGAGAGAGAGGTGTAGATAGGCGGGTACAAGATCGAGAGAGGAGCGTGGTTGAGTGAGTGTAAGTGGGAGAGAGTGTGAGTGGGGTGGGCGGGTATGAGAGAGAGAGAGAGAGAGAGAGGGGTACGTGGGCGGGTGTGAGAGAGAGATTGGAGGGTGGGAGGGTGTAAGAGAGAGAGAGAGAGAGAGGTGGGTGGGCGGGAGTAAGAGAGAGAGAGGGGTGGGTGGACGGGCGTAAGAGAGAGAGAGGGGTGGGTGGGCGGGCGTAAGAGAGAGAGAGGTGTGGGTGGGCGGGCGTAAGAGAGAGAGAGGGGTGGGTGGGCGGGCATAAGAGACGGAGTGAGGGCTGGGTGGGCTGGCTTAATAGAGAGAGAGAGGGGTGGGTGGGCAGACGCAAGAGAGAGGGAGAGAGTTGGGTGGGCGGGTGTAAGTGAGAGTGAGAGTGGTGGGTGGGCGGGTGTAAGAGAGCGAGAGAGGGTGGATGTGCGGGTGTAAGTGAGAGAGAGAGGGGTGGATGTGCGGGTGTAAGAGAGAGATAGAGGGTGGGTGTGCGGGTGTAAGAGAGAGAGAGAAGGGTTGGTGGACGGGTGTATTTGAGAGCGAGAGGTTTGGGTGGGCAGGTGTAATTGAGAGAGAGAGGATTGGGTGGGCGGGAGTAATTGAGAGAGAGGGGTGGGCGGGCGGCTGTAAGAGAGAGAGCGTGTTGGGTGGGCGGGTGTAAGAGACAGCGAGAGATGGGTGGCTGGGCGGGTGTAATTGAGAGAGAGGGGTGTGTGGGCGGGCGAAAGAGAGAGAGGGGTGGGTGGGCGGGCGTAAGAGAGAGAGAGAGGGGTGCGTGGGCGGACGTAAGAGAGAGGGAGAGAGTTGGGTGGGCGGGTGTAAGTGAGAAAGAGAGGGGTGGGTGGCCAGGTGTAAGAGAGAGAGAGGGTGGGTGTGCGGGTGTAAATGAGAGAGAGGGGTGGATGTGCGGGTGTAAGAGAGAGAAAGAGGGTGGGTGTGCGGGTGTAAGAGAGAGAGAGAGGGGTTGGTGGGCGGGTGTAATTGAGAGCGAGAGATTTAGGTGGGTGGGTGTAATTGAGAGAGAGAGGGTTGGGTGGGCGGGAGTAATTGAGAGAGAGGGGTGGGTGGGCGGCTGTAAGAGAGAGAGCGGGTTGGGTGGGCGGGTGTAAGAGACAGCGAGAGATGGGTGGGTGGGCGGGTGTAAGAGAGAGTGAGAGAGGGGTGGGTGGGTGGGTGCAATTGAGAGCGAGAGGGGTGGGTCGGCGGGTGTAAGAGAGAGAGAGGGGTGGGTGGGCGGGTGTAATTGAGAGAGAGAGGGGTGGGTGGGCGGGTGTAACTGAGAGAGAGAGGGGTGGGTGGACGGGTGTAATTGTGAGAGAGATGGCTGGGTGGGCGGGTGTAATTGAGAGAGAGATGTGTGGGTGGGCGGGTGTAAGTGATAGAGAGAGGGTTGGGTGGTCGGGTGTAAGAGAGAGAGAGAGAGAGGGGTGGTTGGGCGGCTGTAAGAGAGAGAGATTGTGGGTGGACGGGTGTAAGAGAGAGCGAGAGATGGGTGGGTGTGCAGGTGTAATAGAGAGAGAGAAGTGTGGGTTTGCAGGTGTAAGAGAGAGAGGGGTAGGTGGGCGGGTGTAAGAGAGAGAGTGAGAGGGGTGGGTGTGCGGGTGTAATTGAGAGAGAGAGGGGTGGGTGGGTGGGTGAAACTGAGAGAGAGAGGGGTGGGTGTGTGGGTGTAATTGAGAGAGAGAGGGTTGCGTAGGTGGGTGTAATTGAGAGAGAGAGGGGTGGGGGGGCAGGTGTAAGAGAGAGAGAGAGGGGTGCGTTGGTGGGTATAAGAGAGAGGGAGTGGTGGGTGGGAGGGTGTAAGAGAGAGTGAGAGCGAGTTGTGGTGGGCGGGTGTAAGAGAGAGAGAGAGGGGTAGTTGGGCCGGTGTGTGAGAGAGAGAGAGAGGGGTGTGTGGGCTGGGGTAATTGAGAGAGAGGGGGTGGGTCGGGGGGTGTAAGAGTGAGCGATAGATGGGTGAGTGGGCAGGTGTAAGAGAGAGAGAGTGGTGGGTGGGCAGGTGTAAGTGAGAGAGACAGCGGTGGATGTGCGGGTGTAAGAGAGAGAGAGAGGGGTGTGTGGGCGGCTGTAAGAGAGAGAGAGGGGGTGGTTTGGCGGGCGTAAGACAGGGAGAGAGGTGTGTGGGGGGTGTAAGAGAGAGAGGGGTGGGTGGGCGGGTGTAAGAGAGAGGGAGAGGGGTGTGTGGGCGGGTGTAAGAGAGAGAGTGAGAGTTGTGGGTGGGTGGGTGTAAGAGAGAGAGAGAGAGAGGGGTTGGGCGGGTGTAAGAGAGAGAGAGAGAGAGGTGGGTGGGTGTAAGGCAGAGAGAGAGGGGTGGGTGGGCAGGTGTAAGAGAGAGAAAGTGGGGTGTGTGGGCGGGTGTGAGCGAGAGAGAGAGAGAGGAGTGTGCGGGTGGGAGTAAGAGATAGAGACGGGTGGGTGGGCGGGTGTTAGCAAGAGAGAGAGGGGTGGGTGGGCGGGTGTGAGAGAGAGAGAGAGGTGGGTGGGCGGGTGTAAGAGAGAGGGAGGGGCGTGGGTGGGCGGGTGTACAAGAGAGAGGGGTGCGTGTGCGGGTGTTAGAGAGAGAGAGAGGGGTGGGTGGGTGGGTGTAAGAGAGAGAGAGGGGTGGGTGGTCTGCTGTAAGTGAGAGAGAGAGAGGCGTGGGTGGGCGGGTGAGAGAGAGAGAAGGTTGGGTGGGCGGGTTTAAGAGAGAGAGAGAGGGGTGGCTGGGCGGGTGTAAGAGAGAGAGGGCGTTGGGTGGGCGGGTGTATGAGAGAGAGAGAGAGGGGTGGGTGGGCAGGTGTAAGAGAGAGAGAGTGAGGGGTGGGTGGGCGGGTGTAAGAGAGAGAGAGGGGGGGTGGGTGGGCTGGTATCAGAGAGAGAGAGAGGGGAGCGTGAGGGGGTGTTTGAGAGAGAGAGTGGTGGGTGGGCAGGAGTAAGAGAGAGAGAGAGAGTGAGGTGTAGATAGGCGGGTACAAGACCGAGAGAGGAGCGTGGTTGAGTGAGTGTAAGTGGGAGAGAGAGAGAGAGAGAGGTGGGCGGGTATGAGAGAGAGAGAGAGAGAGAGAGAGTGGGGTGGGCGGGTGTAAGAGAGAGAGAGAGAGGGGTACGTGGGCGGGTGTGAGAGAGAGATTGGTGGGTGGGCGGGTGGAAGAGAGAGAGAGAGAGAGTTGTGGTGGGCGGATGTAAGAGAGAGAGAGAGAGAGAGCTGTGGGTGGGTGTGTGCAAGAGAGAGAGAGAGGGGTGGGTGGTCGGGCGTAAGTGAGAGAGAGAGGGGTGGGTGGGCGGGCGTAAGAGAGAGAGGCGTGGGTGGGCGGACGTAAGAGAGTGGGAGACAGTTGGGTGGGCGGATGTAAGTGAGATAGAGAGTGGTGGGTGGGCGGGTGTACGAGAGAGAGAGTGTTGGTGTGCTGGTGTAAGAGAGAGAGAGAGTGGTGGGTGGGTGGGTTTAAGAGAGAGAGTGAGAGAGAGTTGTGGGCGGGTGTAAGAGAGAGGGAGAGAGAGTTGTGGTGGGCGGGTGTAAGAGAGATAGAGAGGGGTGCGTGGGTGGGTATAAGAGGGGTAGAGTTGTGGGTTTGTGGGTATAAGAGAGAGAGAGGTGTGGATGGGCGGGTGTAATTGAGAGAGAGAGGGGTGGGTGGGCGGGTGTAAGAGAGAGCGAGAGATGGGTGGGTGGGCGGGTGTAAGTGAGAGAGAGAGGTGGGTGTGCGGGTGTAAGAGAGAGAGAAAGCGGGGTGGGTGGGCAGGTGTAAGTGAGAGAGAGAGTGGTGTGTGGGCGTGTGTAAGAGAGAGAGAGGGGTGGGTGGGCGGGAGTGAGAGAGAGAGAGAGAGGAGTGGAAGGGCGGGTGTAAGTGAGAGCGAGAGATGGGTGGGTGGGCGGGTGTAAGAGAGAGAGAGTGGTGGGTGTGCGGGTGTAAGAGAGAGAGAAAGAGGGGTGGGTGGGCGTGTGTAAGTGAGAGAAAGAGGGGTAGGTGGGCAGGTGTAAGTGAGAGAGACAGAGGTGGATGTGCGGGTGTAAGAGAGAGAGAAAGAGGGGTGTGTGGGTGGGTGTAAGAGAGAGAGAGGGATGGTTTGGTGGGCGTAAGACAGAGGGAGAGGTGTGTGGGGGGGTGTAAGAGAGAGAGAGGGGTGTGTGGGCGGGTGTAAGAGAGAGAGAGAGGGGTGGGTGGGCGGGTGTAAGAGAGAGAGAGAGAGAGCGGAGTGTGCGGGTGGGAGTAAGAGAGAGAGACTGGTGGGTGGGCGGGTGTTAGCAAGAGAGAGAGGGGTGGGTGGGCGGGTGTGAGAGAGAGAGAGGTGTGGGTGGGAGGGTATAAGAGAGAGGGAGGGGGGTGGGTGGGCGGGTGTACGAGAGAGAGGGGTGCGTGGGCGGGTGTTAGAGAGAGAGAGGGGTGGGTGGGCGGGTGTAAGAGAGAGAGAGAGCGGAGTGTGCGGGTGGGAGTAAGAGAGAGAGACTGGTGGGTGGGCGGGTGTTTGCAAGAGAGAGAGGGGTGCGTGGGCGGGTGTTAGAGAGAGAGAGAGGGGTGGGTGGGCTGCTGTAAGTGAGAGAGAGAGGCGTGGGTGGGCGGGTAAGAGAGAGAGAGAAGGTTGGGTGGGCGGGTGTAAGAGAGAGAGAGAGGGGTGCGTGGGCGGTTGTAAGAGAGAGAGGGGTGGGTGGGCGGGTGTAAGAGAGAGAGGGGGTTGGGTGGGCGGGTGTAAGAGAGAGAGAGAGAGAGAGGGGTACGTGGGTGGGTGTGAGAGAGAGATTGGTGGATGGGCGGGTGGAAGAGAGAGAGAGAGAGAGTTGTGGTGGTCGGGTGTAAGAGAGAGAGAGAGAGAGGGGTGGGTGGGTGGGTGCAAGAGAGAGAGAGAGAGAGAGGGGTGGGTGGTCGGGCGTAAGAGAGAGAGAGAGGGGTGGGTGGGTGGGCGTAAGAGAGAGAGAGAGAGAGAGGTGTAGATAGGCGTGTACAAGACCGAGAGAGGACGTGGTTGAGTGAGTGTAAGTGGGAGAGAGAGAGAGAGGGGTGGGCGGGTATGAGTGAGAGAGAGAGAGAGAGAGGGGGGGGCTGGTGTAAGAGAGAGAGAGAGAGGGGTATGTGGGCGGGTGTGAGAGAGAGATTGGTGGGTGGGCGGGTGGAAGACTGAGAGAGAGAGAGTTGTGGGCGGGTGTAAGAGAGAGAGGGGTGGGTGGGTGGGCGTAAGAGAGAGAGAGAGAGAGAGGTGTAGATAGGCGGGTACAAGACCGAGAGAGGACGTGGTTGAGTGACTGTAAGTGGGAGAGAGAGAGAGAGGGGTGGGCGGGTATGAGTGAGAGAGAGAGAGAGAGGGGTGGGCTGGTGTAAGAGAGAGAGAGAGAGGGGTATGTGGGCGGGTGTGAGAGAGAGATTGGTGGGTGGGCGGGTGGAAGACTGAGAGAGAGAGTGTTGTGGGCGGGTGTAAGAGAGAGAGGGGTGGGTGGACGGGTGTAAGAGAGAGAGAGAGATGGGTGGGTGGGCGGGCGTAAGAGAGAGAGAGAGCGGTGGGTGGGCGGGCGTAAGTGAAAGAGAGAGGGGTGGGTGGGCGGTCGTAAGAGAGAGAGAGGGGTGGGTGGGCTGGCGCAAGAGAGAGAGAGAGGGGTGGGTGGACGGACATAAGAGAGAGAGAGAGGGGTGGGTGGGCGGGCGTAATAGAGAGAGTGAGGGGTGGGTGGGCGGACGTAAGAGAGAGGGAGAGAGTTGGGTGGGCGGCTGTAAGTGAGAGAGAGTGGGGTGGGTGGGCGGGTGTAAGACAGAGAGTGAGGGTGGGTGTGCGGGTGTAAGTGAGAGAGAGAGTGGTGGATGTGCGGGTGTAAGAGAGAGAGAGGGTGGGTGTGTGGGTGTAAGAGAGAGAGGGGGGTTGGTGGGCGGGTGTAACTGAGAGCAAGAGGTTTGGGTTGGCGGGTGTAATTGAGAGAGAGAGGGTTGGGTGGGCGGCAGTAATTGAGAGAGAGAGGGGTGGGTGGGCGGGTGTAAGAGAGAGAGCGGGGTGGGTGGGTGTAAGAGACAGCGAGAGGTGGGTGGGTGGGCGGGTGGAAGAGAGAGAAAGAGAGGGGTGGGTGGGCGGGTGTAATTGAGAGAGAGATGAGTGGGTGGGCGGGTGTAAGAGAGAGAGAGGGGTAGGTGGGCGGGTATAATTGAGAGAGAGAGGGTTGGGTGGGCGGGTGTAATTGAGAGAGAGATGTGTAGGCGGGTGGGTGTAAGTGATAGAGAGAGGGGTGGGTGGGCGGCTGTAAGAGAGAGAGATTGTGGGTGGGCGGGTGTAAGAGAGAGCGAGAGATGGGTGGGTGGGAGGGTGTAATAGAGAGAGAGAACGGTGGGTTTGTGGGTGTAAGAGAGAGAGAGGGGTGGGTGGGCGGGTGTAAGAGAGAGCGAGAGATGGGTGGGTGGGTGGGTGTAAGAGAGAGAGAGAGAGGGGGGTGAGTGGGTGTGAGAGAGAGAGAGAGGGGTGGGTGGGCAGGTGTAAGAGAGAGAGAGAGAGGGGTGGGTGGGCGGGTGTAAGAGAGAGAGAGAGAGAGGGGTGCGTGGGCAGGTGTAAGAGAGAGAGAGAGGGGTGGGTGGGCGGGTGTAAGAGAGAGAGAGAGAGAGGGGTGGGTGGGCAGGTGTAAGAGAGAGGAGTGGGTGGGCGGGTGTAAGAGAGAGAGAGGGGGTGCGTGGGCGGTTATCAGAGAGCGAGAGAGGGGAGCGTGAGGGGGTGTTTGAGAGAGAGAGTGGTGGGTGGGCAGGAGTAAGAGAGAGAGAGAGAGGTGTAGATAGGCGGGTACAAGACCAAGAGAGGAGCGTGGTTGAGTGAGTGTAAGTGGGAGAGAGTGTGAGTGGGGTGGGTGGGTATGAGAGAGAGAGAGAGAGAGAGAGAGGGGTATGTGGGCGGGTGTGAGAGAGAGATTGGTGGGTGGGCGGGTGGAAGAGTGAGAGAGAGAGAGTTGTGGTGGGCGGGTGTAAGAGAGAGAGAGAGAGGTGGGTGGGCGGGTGTAAGAGAGAGAGAGGGGTGGGTGGACGGGCGTAAGAGAGAGAGAGGGGTGGGTGGTCGGGTGTAAGAGAGAGAGAGGTGTGGGTGGGTGGGCATAAGAGAGAGAGAGGGGTGGGTGGGCGGGCATAAGAGACGGAGTGAGGGGTGGGTGGGCGGGCGTAATAGAGAGAGAGGGGTGGGTGGGCGGACGTAAGAGAGAGGGAGAGAGTTGGGTGGGCGGGTGTAAGTGAGAGAGAGAGGGGTGGGTGGGCGGGTATAAGAGAGCGACAGAGAGTGGATGTGCGGGTGTAAGTGAGAGAGAGAGGGGTGGATGTGCGGGTGTAAGAGAGAGAGAGAGAAGGGTTGGTGGGCGGGTGTATTTGAGAGCGAGAGGTTTGGGTGGGCGGGTGTAATTGAGAGAGAGAGGATTGGGTGGGCGGGAGTAATTGAGAGGGAGGGGTGGGTGGGCGGCTGTAAGAGAGAGAGCGTGTTGGGTGGGCGGGTATAAGAGACAGCGAGAGATGGGTGGCTGGGCGGGTGTAATTGAGAGAGGGGGTGGGTGGGTGTAAGAGAGAGAGGGGGGTGGGTGGGCGGGTGCAAGAGAGAGATAGAGAGGTGTGGGTCGGCGGGTGTAAGAGAGAGAGAGGGGTGGGTGGGCGGGTGCAATTGAGAGAGAGAGGGGTGGTGGGCGGGTGTAATTGTGAGAGAGAGGGCTGGGTGGGTGAGTGTAATTGAGAGAGAGTCATGTGGGTGGGCGGGTGTAAGTGATAGAGAGAGGGGTGGTTGGGCGGCTGTAAGAGAGAGAGATTGTGGGTGGACGGGTGTAAGAGAGAGCGAGAGATGGGTGGGTGGGCGGGTGTAATAGAGAGAGACGGGTGGGTTTGCGGGTGTAAGAGAGAGAGGTGTGGGTTGGCGGGCGGGTGTAGGAGAGAGAGTGAGAGGGGTGGGTGTGCGGGTGTAATTGAGAGAGAGAGGGGTGGGTGGGCGGGTGTAATTGAGAGAGGGAGGGGTGGGTGGGCGGGTGTAAGAGAGAGAGGGAGGGGTGGGTGGGCGGGTGTAATTGAGAGAGAGAGTGGTGGGTGGGCAGGTGTAAGAGAGAGAGAGAGGGGTGCGTTGGTGGGTAAGAGAGAGAGAGAGAGGTGGGTGGGCGGGTGTAAGAGAGAGAGTGAGGGAGAGTTGTGGTTGGCGGGTGTAAGAGAGATAGAGAGGGATAGTTGGGCCGGTGTGAGAGAGAGAGTGGGGTGGGGGGGCGGGTGTAACTGAGAGAGAGAGGGGTGGGTGGGCGGGTGCAAGAGAGAGCGAGAGATGGGTGGGTGGGCGGGTGTAAGAGAGAGCGAGAGATGGGTGAGTGGGCGGGTGTAAGAGAGAGAGGGGTGCGAGGGCAGGTGTAAGAGAGCAGAGGGGGGTGGGTGGGCGGGTATCAGAGAGAGGGAGAGGGGAGCGTGAGGGGGTGTTTGAGAGAGAGTGGTGGGTGGGCAGGAGTAAGAGAAAGAGAGAGTGAGAGGTGTAGATAGGCGGGTACAAGACCGAGAGAGGAGCGTGGTTGAGTGAGTGTAAGTGGGAGAGAGAGAGTGGGGTGGGTGGGTATGAGAGAGAGAGAGAGAGAGAGAGGGGTGGGCTGGTGTAAGAGAGAGAGAGAGAGGGGTGGGCTGGTGTAAGAGAGAGAGAGAGAGAGAGGGTTGGGTGGGCGGGTGTAAGAGAGAGAGAGGAGTGGGTGGGCAGGTGTAAGAGAGAGAGAGAGGGGTGGCTGGTCGGGCGTAAGAGAGAGAGAGGGGTGGGTGAGCGGGCGAAAGAGAGAGAGGGGTGGGTGGGCGTAAGAGAGAGAGAGAGGGGTGCGTGGGCGGACGTAAGAGAGAGGGAGAGAGTTGGGTGGGCGGGTGTAAGTGAGAAAGAGAGGGGTGGGTGGGCGGGTGTAAGAGAGAGAGAGCGTGGGTGTGCGGGTGTAAGAGAGAGAGAGGGGTTGGTGGGCGGGTGTAATTGAGAGCGAGAGGTTTGGGTGGGCGGGTGTAATTGAGAGAGAGAGGGTTGGGTGGGCGGGAGTAATTGAGAGAGAGAGGGGTGGGTGGGCGGCTGTAATTGAGAGAGAGAGGGGTGGGTGGGCGGGTGTAACTGAGAGAGAGAGGGGTGGGTGGACGGGTGTAATTGTGAGAGAGATGGCTGGGTGGGCGGGTGTAATTGAGAGAGAGATGTGTGGGTGGGCGGGTGTAAGTGATGGAGAGAGGGGTGGGTGGGTGGGTGTAAGAGAGAGAGAGAGGGGTAGTTGGGCCGGTGTGAGAGAGAGAGAGGGGGTGTGTGGGCTGGGGTAATTGAGAGAGAGACGGGTGGGTCGGGGGTGTAAGAGTGAGCGAGAGATGGGTGAGTGGGCGGGTGTAAGAGAGAGAGAGAGGGGTGGGTGGGCAGGTGTAAGTGAGAGAGACAGCGGTGGATGTGCGGGTGTAAGAGAGAGAGAGGGGTGTGTGGGCGGCCTTAAGAGAGAGAGAGAGGGGTGGTTTGGCGGGCGTAAGACAGGGAGAGAGGTGTGTGGGGGGGTGTAAGAGAGAGAGAGGGGTGGGTGGGCGGGTGTAAGAGAGAGGGAGAGGGGTGTGTGGGCGGGTGTAAGAGAGAGAGAGAGTGGTGGGTGTGCGGGTGTAAGAGAGAGAGAAAGAGGGGTGGGTAGGCGTGTGTAAGTGAGAGAGAGAGGGGTAGGTGGGCAGGTGTAAGTGAGAGAGACAGCGGTGGATGTGCGGGTGTAAGAGAGAGAGAAAGAGGGGTGGGTGGGCGTGTGTAAGTGAGAGAGAGAGTGGTGGGTGGGCAGGTGTAAGTGAGAGAGACAGCGGTGGATGTGCGGGTGTAAGAGAGAGAGAGAGGGGTGTGTGGGCGGCTGTAAGAGAGAGAGAGAGGGGTGGTTTGGCGGGCGTAAGACAGGGAGAGAGGTGTGTGGAGGGGTGTAAGAGAGAGAGAGGGGTGGGTGGGCGGGTGTAAGAGAGAGGGAGAGGGGTGTGTGGGCGGGTGTAAGAGAGAGAGTGAGAGTTGTGGGTGGGTGGGTGTAAGAGAGAGAGAGAGAGAGAGAGAGAGGTGGGTGGGTGTAAGGCAGAGAGAGAGGGGTGGGTGGGCAGGTGTAAGAGAGAGAAAGTGGGGTGTGTGGTCGGGTGTAAGAGAGAGAGAGAGAGAGAGGAGTGTGCGGGTGGGAGTAAGAGATAGAGACGGGTGGGTGGGCGGGTGTTAGCAAGAGAGAGAGGGGTGGGTGGGCGGGTGTGAGAGAGAGAGAGAGGAGTGGGTGGGCGGGTGTAAGAGAGAGGGAGGGGCGTGGGTGGGCGGGCGTACAAGAGAGAGGGGTGCGTGGGCGGGTGTTAGAGAGAGAGAGGGGTGGGTGGGCGGGTGTAAGAGAGAGAGAGGGGTGGGTGGGCTGCTGTAAGTGAGAGAGGGAGAGGCGTGGGTGGGCGGGTGAGAGAGAGAGAAGGTTGGGTGGGTGGGTTTAAGAGAGAGAGAGAGGGGTGGGTGGGCGGTTGTAATAGAGAGAGAGAGGGGTTGGTGGGCGGGTGTAAGAGAGAGAGGGGGGTGGGTGGGCAGGTGTAAGAGAGAGAGAGAGGGGTGGGTTGGCAGGTGTAAGCGAGAGAGAGTGAGGGGTGTGTGGGCGGGTGTAAGAGAGAGAGAGGGGGGGTGGGTGGGCTGGTATCAGAGAGAGAGAGAGGGGAGCGTGAGGGGGTGTTTGAGAGAGAGAGTGGTGGGTGGGCAGGAGTAAGAGAGAGAGAGAGAGTGAGGTGTAGATAGGCGGGTACAAGACCGAGAGAGGAGCGTGGTTGAGTGAGTGTAAGTGGGAGAGAGAGAGAGAGGGGTGGGCGGGTATGAGAGAGAGAGAGAGAGAGAGGGGGGTGGGCGGGTGTAAGAGAGAGAGAGAGAGAGAGCTGTGGGTGGGTGGGTGCAAGAGAGAGAGAGAGGGGTGGGTGGTCGGGCGTAAGAGAGAGAGAGAGGGGTGGGTGAGAGAGAGAGAGAAGGTTGGGTGGGCGGGTTTAAGAGAGAGAGAGAGGGGCGGGTGGGCGGTTGTAATAGAGAGAGAGAGGGGTTGGTGGGCGGGTGTAAGAGAGAGAGGGGGGTGGGTGGGCGGGTGTAAGAGAGAGAGAGGGGGGTGGGTGAGCTGGTATCAGAGAGAGAGAGAGAGGGGAGCGTGAGGGGGTGTTTGAGAGAGAGAGTGGTGGGTGGGCTGGAGTAAGAGAGAGAGAGAGAGTGAGGTGTAGATAGGCGGGTACAAGACCGAGAGAGGAGCGTGGTTGAGTGAGTGTAAGTGGGAGAGAGAGAGAGAGGGGTGGGCGGGTATGAGAGAGAGAGAGAGAGAGAGAGAGAGAGGGGTGGGCGGGTGTAAGAGAGAGAGAGAGAGGGGTACGTGGGCGGGTGTGAGAGAGAGATTGGTGGGTGGGCGGGTGGAAGAGAGAGAGAGAGAGAGTTGTGGTGGGCGGGTGTAAGAGAGAGAGAGAGAGAGAGGTGTGGGTGGGTGGGTGCAAGAGAGAGAGAGAGGGGTGGGTGGTCGGGCGTAAGAGAGAGAGAGAGAGGGGTGGGTGGGCGGGTGTAAGAGAGAGAGGCGTGGGTGGGCGGACGTAAGAGAGTGGGAGACAGTTGGGTGGGCGGGTGTAAGTGAGATAGAGAGTGGTGGGTGGGCGGGTGTACGAGAGAGAGAGAGTGTTGGTGTGCGGGTGTAAGAGAGAGAGAGTGGTGGGTGGGTGGGTTTAAGAGAGAGAGTGAGAGAGAGTTGTGGGCGGGTGTAAGAGAGAGGGAGAGAGAGTTGTGGTGGGCGGGTGTAAGAGAGATAGAGAGGGGTGCGTGGGTGGGTATAAGAGAGAGAGAGTTGTGGGTTTGTGGGTGTAAGAGAGAGAGAGGTGTGGATGGGCGGGTGTAATTGAGAGAGAGAGGGGTGGGTGGGCAGGTGTAAGAGAGAGAGGGGTGGGTGGGCGTGTGTAAGAGAGAGAGAGGGGGGTGGGTGGGCAGTTATCAGAGAGAGAGAGAGAGGGGAGCGTGAGGGGGTGTTTGAGAGAGAGAGTGGTGGGTGGGCAGGAGTAAGAGAGAGAGAGAGAGGTGTAGATAGGCGGGTACAAGACCAAGAGAGGAGCGTGGTTGAGTGAGTGTAAGTGGGAGAGAGTGTGAGTGGGGTGGGTGGGTATGAGAGAGAGAGAGAGAGAGAGAGGGGTATGTGGGCGGGTGTGAGAGAGAGATTGGTGGGTGGGCGGGTGGAAGAGTGAGAGAGAGAGAGTTGTGGTGGGCGGGTGTAAGAGAGAGAGAGAGAGGTGGGTGGGCGGGTGTAAGAGAGAGAGAGGGGTGGGTGGACGGGCGTAAGAGAGAGAGAGGGGTGGGTGGTCGGGTGTAAGAGAGAGAGAGGTGTGGGTGGGTGGGCATCAGAGAGAGAGAGGGGTGGGTGGGCGGGCATAAGAGACGGAGTGAGGGGTGGGTGGGCGGGCGTAATAGAGAGAGAGGGGTGGGTGGGCGGACGTAAGAGAGAGGGAGAGAGTTGGGTGGGCGGGTGTAAGTGAGAGAGAGAGGGGTGGGTGGGCGGGTATAAGAGAGCGACAGAGAGTGGATGTGCGGGTGTAAGTGAGAGAGAGAGGGGTGGATGTGCGGGTGTAAGAGAGAGAGAGAGAGAAGGGTTGGTGGGCGGGTGTATTTGAGAGCGAGAGGTTTGGGTGGGCGGGTGTAATTGAGAGAGAGAGGATTGGGTGGGCGGGAGTAATTGAGAGGGAGGGGTGGGTGGGCGGCTGTAAGAGAGAGAGCGTGTTGGGTGGGCGGGTATAAGAGACAGCGAGAGATGGGTGGCTGGGCGGGTGTAATTGAGAGAGGGGGTGGGTGGGTGTAAGAGAGAGAGGGGGGTGGGTGGGCGGGTGCAAGAGAGAGATAGAGAGGTGTGGGTCGGCGGGTGTAAGAGAGAGAGAGGGGTGGGTGGGCGGGTGCAATTGAGAGAGAGAGGGGTGGTGGGCGGGTGTAATTGTGAGAGAGAGGGCTGGGTGGGTGAGTGTAATTGAGAGAGAGTCATGTGGGTGGGCGGGTGTAAGTGATAGAGAGAGGGGTGGTTGGGCGGCTGTAAGAGAGAGAGATTGTGGGTGGACGGGTGTAAGAGAGAGCGAGAGATGGGTGGGTGGGCGGGTGTAATAGAGAGAGACGGGTGGGTTTGCGGGTGTAAGAGAGAGAGGTGTGGGTTGGCGGGCGGGTGTAGGAGAGAGAGTGAGAGGGGTGGGTGTGCGGGTGTAATTGAGAGAGAGAGGGGTGGGTGGGCGGGTGTAATTGAGAGAGGGAGGGGTGGGTGGGCGGGTGTAAGAGAGAGAGGGAGGGGTGGGTGGGCGGGTGTAATTGAGAGAGAGAGTGGTGGGTGGGCAGGTGTAAGAGAGAGAGAGAGGGGTGCGTTGGTGGGTAAGAGAGAGAGAGAGAGGTGGGTGGGCGGGTGTAAGAGAGAGAGTGAGGGAGAGTTGTGGTGGGCGGGTGTAAGAGAGATAGAGAGGGATAGTTGGGCCGGTGTGAGAGAGAGAGTGGGGTGGGGGGGCGGGTGTAACTGAGAGAGAGAGGGGTGGGTGGGCGGGTGCAAGAGAGAGCGAGAGATGGGTGGGTGGGCGGGTGTAAGAGAGAGCGAGAGATGGGTGAGTGGGCGGGTGTAAGAGAGAGAGGGGTGCGAGGGCAGGTGTAAGAGAGCAGAGGGGGGTGGGTGGGCGGGTATCAGAGAGAGGGAGAGGGGAGCGTGAGGGGGTGTTTGAGAGAGAGTGGTGGGTGGGCAGGAGTAAGAGAAAGAGAGAGTGAGAGGTGTAGATAGGCGGGTACAAGACCGAGAGAGGAGCGTGGTTGAGTGAGTGTAAGTGGGAGAGAGAGAGTGGGGTGGGTGGGTATGAGAGAGAGAGAGAGAGAGAGAGGGGTGGGCTGGTGTAAGAGAGAGAGAGAGAGGGGTGGGCTGGTGTAAGAGAGAGAGAGAGAGAGAGGGTTGGGTGGGCGGGTGTAAGAGAGAGAGAGGAGTGGGTGGGCAGGTGTAAGAGAGAGAGAGAGGGGTGGCTGGTCGGGCGTAAGAGAGAGAGAGGGGTGGGTGAGCGGGCGAAAGAGAGAGAGGGGTGGGTGGGCGTAAGAGAGAGAGAGAGGGGTGCGTGGGCGGACGTAAGAGAGAGGGAGAGAGTTGGGTGGGCGGGTGTAAGTGAGAAAGAGAGGGGTGGGTGGGCGGGTGTAAGAGAGAGAGAGCGTGGGTGTGCGGGTGTAAGAGAGAGAGAGGGATTGGTGGGCGGGTGTAATTGAGAGCGAGAGGTTTGGGTGGGCGGGTGTAATTGAGAGAGAGAGGGTTGGGTGGGCGGGAGTAATTGAGAGAGAGAGGGGTGGGTGGGCGGCTGTAATTGAGAGAGAGAGGGGTGGGTGGACGGGTGTAATTGTGAGAGAGATGGCTGGGTGGGCGGGTGTAATTGAGAGAGAGATGTGTGGGTGGGCGGGTGTAAGTGATGGAGAGAGGGGTGGGTGGGTGGGTGTAAGAGAGAGAGAGAGGGGTAGTTGGGCCGGTGTGAGAGAGAGAGAGGGGGTGTGTGGGCTGGGGTAATTGAGAGAGAGACGGGTGGGTCGGGGGGTGTAAGAGTGAGCGAGAGATGGGTGAGTGGGCGGGTGTAAGAGAGAGAGAGAGAGGGGTGGGTGGGCAGGTGTAAGTGAGAGAGACAGCGGTGGATGTGCGGGTGTAAGAGAGAGAGAGGGGTGTGTGGGCGGCCTTAAGAGAGAGAGAGAGGGGTGGTTTGGCGGGCGTAAGACAGGGAGAGAGGTGTGTGGGGGGGTGTAAGAGAGAGAGAGGGGTGGGTGAGCGGGTGTAAGAGAGAGGGAGAGGGGTGTGTGGGCGGGTGTAAGAGAGAGAGAGAGTGGTGGGTGTGCGGGTGTAAGAGAGAGAGAAAGAGGGGTGGGTGGGCGTGTGTAAGTGAGAGAGAGAGGGGTAGGTGGGCAGGTGTAAGTGAGAGAGACAGCGGTGGATGTGCGGGTGTAAGAGAGAGAGAAAGAGGGGTGGGTGGGCGTGTGTAAGTGAGAGAGAGAGTGGTGGGTGGGCAGGTGTAAGTGAGAGAGACAGCGGTGGATGTGCGGGTGTAAGAGAGAGAGAGAGGGGTGTGTGGGCGGCTGTAAGAGAGAGAGAGAGGGGTGGTTTGGCGGGCGTAAGACAGGGAGAGAGGTGTGTGGAGGGGTGTAAGAGAGAGAGAGGGGTGGGTGGGCGGGTGTAAGAGAGAGGGAGAGGGGTGTGTGGGCGGGTGTAAGAGAGAGAGTGAGAGTTGTGGGTGGGTGGGTGTAAGAGAGAGAGAGAGAGAGAGAGAGAGGTGGGTGGGTGTAAGGCAGAGAGAGAGGGGTGGGTGGGCAGGTGTAAGAGAGAGAAAGTGGGGTGTGTGGGCGGGTGTAAGAGAGAGAGAGAGAGGAGTGTGCGGGTGGGAGTAAGAGATAGAGACGGGTGGGTGGGCGGGTGTTAGCAAGAGAGAGAGGGGTGGGTGGGCGGGTGTGAGAGAGAGAGAGAGGAGTGGGTGGGCGGGTGTAAGAGAGAGGGAGGGGCGTGGGTGGGCGGGCGTACAAGAGAGAGGGGTGCGTGGGCGGGTGTTAGAGAGAGAGAGGGGTGGGTGGGCGGGTGTAAGAGAGAGAGAGGGGTGGGTGGGCTGCTGTAAGTGAGAGAGGGAGAGGCGTGGGTGGGCGGGTGAGAGAGAGAGAAGGTTGGGTGGGTGGGTTTAAGAGAGAGAGAGAGGGGTGGGTGGGCGGTTGTAATAGAGAGAGAGAGGGGTTGGTGGGCGGGTGTAAGAGAGAGAGGGGGGTGGGTGGGCAGGTGTAAGAGAGAGAGAGAGGGGTGGGTTGGCAGGTGTAAGCGAGAGAGAGTGAGGGGTGTGTGGGCGGGTGTAAGAGAGAGAGAGGGGGGGTGGGTGGGCTGGTATCAGAGAGAGAGAGAGGGGAGCGTGAGGGGGTGTTTGAGAGAGAGAGTGGTGGGTGGGCAGGAGTAAGAGAGAGAGAGAGTGAGGTGTAGATAGGCGGGTACAAGACCGAGAGAGGAGCGTGGTTGAGTGAGTGTAAGTGGGAGAGAGAGAGAGAGGGGTGGGCGGGTATGAGAGAGAGAGAGAGAGAGAGGGGGGTGGGCGGGTGTAAGAGAGAGAGAGAGAGAGAGCTGTGGGTGGGTGGGTGCAAGAGAGAGAGAGAGGGGTGGGTGGTCGGGCGTAAGAGAGAGAGAGAGGGGTGGGTGAGAGAGAGAGAGAAGGTTGGGTGGGCGGGTTTAAGAGAGAGAGAGAGGGGCGGGTGGGCGGTTGTAATAGAGAGAGAGAGGGGTTGGTGGGCGGGTGTAAGAGAGAGAGGGGGGTGGGTGGGCGGGTGTAAGAGAGAGAGAGGGGGGTGGGTGAGCTGGTATCAGAGAGAGAGAGAGAGGGGAGCGTGAGGGGGTGTTTGAGAGAGAGAGTGGTGGGTGGGCTGGAGTAAGAGAGAGAGAGAGAGTGAGGTGTAGATAGGCGGGTACAAGACCGAGAGAGGAGCGTGGTTGAGTGAGTGTAAGTGGGAGAGAGAGAGAGAGGGGTGGGCGGGTATGAGAGAGAGAGAGAGAGAGAGAGAGAGAGGGGTGGGCGGGTGTAAGAGAGAGAGAGAGAGGGGTACGTGGGCGGGTGTGAGAGAGAGATTGGTGGGTGGGCGGGTGGAAGAGAGAGAGAGAGAGAGTTGTGGTGGGCGGGTGTAAGAGAGAGAGAGAGAGAGAGGTGTGGGTGGGTGGGTGCAAGAGAGAGAGAGAGGGGTGGGTGGTCGGGCGTAAGAGAGAGAGAGAGAGGGGTGGGTGGGCGGGTGTAAGAGAGAGAGGCGTGGGTGGGCGGACGTAAGAGAGTGGGAGACAGTTGGGTGGGCGGGTGTAAGTGAGATAGAGAGTGGTGGGTGGGCGGGTGTACGAGAGAGAGAGAGTGTTGGTGTGCGGGTGTAAGAGAGAGAGAGTGGTGGGTGGGTGGGATTAAGAGAGAGAGTGAGAGAGAGTTGTGGGCGGGTGTAAGAGAGAGGGAGAGAGAGTTGTGGTGGGCGGGTGTAAGAGAGATAGAGAGGGGTGCGTGGGTGGGTATAAGAGAGAGAGAGTTGTGGGTTTGTGGGTGTAAGAGAGAGAGAGGTGTGGATGGGCGGGTGTAATTGAGAGAGAGAGGGGTGGGTGGGCGGGTGTAAGAGAGAGCGAGAGATGGGTGGGTGGGCGGGTGTAAGTGAGAGAGAGAGGTGGGTGTGCGGGTGTAAGAGATAGAGAAAGCGGGGTGGGTGGGCAGGTGTAAGTGAGAGAGAGAGTGGTGTGTGGGTGTGTGTAAGAGAGAGAGAGAGGGGTGGGTGGGCAGGAGTGAGAGAGAGAGAGAGGGGGTGGGAGGTCGGGTGTAAGTGAGAGCGAGAGATGGGTGGGTGGGCGGGTGTAAGAGAGAGAGAGAGAGTGGTGGGTGTGCGGGTGTAAGAGAGAGAGAAAGAGGGGTGGGTGGGCGTGTGTAAGTGAGAGAGTGAGGGGTAGGTGGGCAGGTGTAAGTGAGAAAGACAGCGCTGGATGTGCGGGTGTAAGAGAGAGAGAAAGAGGGGTGTGTGGGTGGCTGTAAGAGAGAGAGAGGGATGGCTTGGTGGGCGTAAGACAGAGGGAGAGGTGTGTGGGCGGGCGTAAGAGAGAGAGTGAGAGTTGTGGGTGGGCAGGTGTAAGAGAGAGAGAGAGAGAGAGCGGGGTTCGGCGGGTGTAAGAGAGAGAGAGATAGAGAGGGGTGGGTGGGTGTAAGGCAGAGAGAGAGGGGTGGGTGGGCAGGTGTAAGAGAGAGAAAGTGGGGTGTGTGGGTGGGTGTAAGAGAGAGAGAGAGAGCGGAGTGTGCGGGTGAGAGTAAGAGAGAGAGACTGGTGGGTGGGCGGGTGTCAGCAAGACAGAGAGGGGTGGGTGGGCGGGTGTGAGAGAGAGAGAGGGGTGGGTGGGCGGGTGTAAGAGAGAGGGAGGGTGGTGGGTGGGCGGGTGTATGAGAGAGAGGGGTGCGGGGGCGAGTGTTAGAGAGAGAGAGAGGGGTGGGTGGGCGGGTGTAAGAGAGAGAGAGGGGTGGGTGGGCTGCTGTAAGTGAGAGAGAGAGGCGTGGGTGGGCGGGTAAGAGAGAGAGAGAAGGATGGGTGGGCGGGTGTAAGAGAGAGAGAGAGGGGTGGGTGGGCGGGTGTAAGAGAGAGAGAGGGTTGGGTGGGCGGGTGTAAGAGAGAGAGGGGGTTGGGTGGGCGGGTGTAAGAGAGAGAGAGAGAGAGGGGTACGTGGGCGGGTGTGAGAGAGAGATTGGTGGATGGGCGGGTGGAAGAGAGAGAGAGAGAGAGTTGTCGTGGTCGGGTGTAAGAGAGAGAGAGAGAGAGGGGTGGGTGGGTGGGTGCGAGAGAGAGAGAGAGAGGGGTGGGTGGGTGGGTGCAAGACAGAGAGAGAGAGAGAGAGAGAGGGGTGGGTGGTCGGGTGTAAGAGACAGAGAGAGGGGTGGGTGGGCGGGCGTAAGAGAGAGAGAGAGAGAGAGGTATAGATAGGCGGGTACAAGACCGAGAGAGGAGCGTGGTTGAGTGAGTGTAAGTGGCAGAGAGAGAGAGAGGGGTGGGCGGGTATGAGTGAGAGAGAGAGAGGGGTGGGCTGGTGTAAGAGAGAGAGAGAGAGGGGTATGTGGGCGGGTGTGAGAGAGAGATTGGTGGGTGGGCGGGTGGAAGACTGAGAGAGAGAGAGTTGTGGGCGGGTGTAAGAGAGAGAGGGGTGGGTGGACGGGTGTAAGAGAGAGAGAGGGGTGGGTGGGCGGGCGTAAGAGAGAGAGAGGGGTGGGTGGGCGGGCGTAAGAGAGAGAGAGATGGGTGGGTGGGCGGGCGTAAGAGAGAGAGAGGGGTGGGTGGGCTGGCGCAAGAGAGAGAGAGGGGTGGGTGGACGGACATAAGAGAGAGAGAGAGGGGTGGGTGGGCGGGCGTAATAGAGAGAGTGAGGGGTGGGTGGGCGGACGTAAGAGAGAGGGAGAGAGTTGGGTGGGCGGCTGTAAGTGAGAGAGAGTGGGGTGGGTGGGCGGGTGTAAGACAGAGAGTGAGGGTGGGTGTGCGGGTGTAAGTGAGAGAGAGAGTGGTGGATGTGCGGGTGTAGGAGAGAGAGAGGGTGGGTGTGTGGGTGTAAGAGAGAGAGAGAGGTTGGTGGGCGGGTGTAATTGAGAGAGAGAGGATTGGGTGGGCGGCAGTAATTGAGAGAGAGAGGGGTGGGTGGGCGGCTGTAAGAGAGAGAGCGGGTTGGGTGGGTGGGTGTAAGAGACAGCGAGAGATGGGTGGGTGGGCGGGAGTAAGAGAGAGAAAGAGAGGGGTGGGTGGGCGGGTGTAAGAGAGAGAGAGAGGGGTGGGTGGGCGGGTGTAAGAGAGAGAGAGGGGTAGGTGGGCGGGTGTAATTGAGAGAGAGAGGGTTGGGTGGGCGGGTGTAATTGAGAGAGAGAGACGTGTGGGCGGGTGGGTGTAAGTGATAGAGAGAGGGGTAGGTGGGCAGGTGTAAGAGAGAGAGAGGGGTGGGTGTGTGGGTGTAAGTGATAGAGAGAGGGGTGATTGGGCGGCTGTAAGAGAGAGAGATTGTGGGTGGGCGGGTGTAAGAGAGAGCGAGAGATGGGTGGGTGGGAGGGTGTAATAGAGGGAGAGAGTGGTGGGTGTGCGGGTGTAAGAGAGAGAGAAAGCAGGGTGGGTGGCGGGTTTTTTAAGTGACAGAGAGAGGGATGGGTGGGCGTGTGTAAGAGAGAGAGAGAGGGGTGGGTGGGTGGGTGTGTGAGAGAGAGAGGGGTGGATGGGCGGGTGTTAGCGAGACAGAGGGGTTGGTGGCCGGGCGAAAGAGAGAGAGAGAGGGGTGGGTGGGTGGGTGTAAGAGAGAGAGTGGTGGGTGGGCGAGTGTAAGTGAGAGAGGAGGGGTGGGTTGGCGAGTGTAAGTGAGAGAGAGAGGGGTGTGTGGGCGGGTGTAAGTGAGAGAGAGAGGGGTGGGTGGGCGGGTGTAAGTGAGAGAGAGAGGGGTTGGTGGGCGGGTGTAAGTGAGAGAGAGAGGGGTGGGTGGGCGGGTGCAAGTGAGAGAGAGAGGGCTGGCTGGGCGGGTGTAAGTGAGAGAGAGGGGTGGGTGGGCGGGTGTAAGAGAGAGAGTGGTGGGTGGGAGAGTGTAAGTGAGAGAGAGAGGGGTGGGTGGGCGGGTGTAAGTGAGAGAGAGAGGGGTGGGTGGGCGGGTGTAAGTGAGAGAGAGAGGGGTGGGTGGGCGGGTGTAAGTGAGAGAGAGAGGGCTGGCTGCGCGGGTGCAAGTGAGGGAGAGAGGGCTGGGTGGGCAGGTGTAAGTGAGAGAGAGAACGGTGGATGTGCGGGTATAAGAGAGAGAGAGAGAGAGGGCTGTATGGGCGGGTGTAAGAGAGCGAGAGAGATGGGTGGTTTGGCGGGCGTAAGACAGAGAGAGGGGTGAGTGGGCGGGTGTAAGAGAGAGGGAGAGTGGTGGGTGGGCGGGTGTAAGAGAGAGAATGATAGTTGTGGGTGGGCGGATGTGAGAGAGAGAGAGAGGGGTTGGGCGGGTGCAAGACATAGACAGAGAGAGCGGGGTGGGTGGGTGTAAGACAGAGAGAGGGGTGGGTGGTGGGTGTAAAAGAGAGAAAGTGGGGTGTGTGGGCGGGTGTAAGAGAGATAGAGAGAGAGGGGTGTGTGGGTGGGAGTAAGAGAGAGAGACAGGGGTGGGTGGGCGGGTGTTAGCAAGAGAGACAGGGGTGGGTGGGCGGGTGTGAGAGAGAGGGGTGGGTGGGCGGGTGCATGAGAGAGAGAGGGGTGGGTGGGCGGGTGTAAGAGAGAGGGAGAGGGGTGGGTGGGCGCGTGTATGAGAGAGAGGGGTGCGTGGGCGGGTGTTAGAGAGAGAGAGAGGGATGGTTTGGCGGGTGTAAGAGAGAGAGAGGGGTGGGTGGGCGTGTAAGAAAGAGAGAGAGCGTTGGGTGGGCTGGTGTAAGAGTGTGAGAGAGGGGTGGGTGGGCGGTTTTAAGAAGAGAGAGAGAGAGGGGTGGGTGGGCGGGTGTAAGAAAGAGAGAGAGGGGTGCGTGGGTGGGTGTAAGAGAGAGAGAGAGCGGTGGGTGGGCGGGTGTAAGCGAGAGAGAGAGGGGTGGGTGGGCGGGTGTAAGAGAGAGAGAAAGAGATGGGTGCGTGGGCGGCTGTAAGAGAGAGAGAGAGAGAGGAGTGGGTGGGCGGGTGTGAGAGAGAGAGGGGTGGGTGGGCGGGTGTAAGAGAGAGAGAGGGGCTGGGTGGGCGGGTATCAGAGAGAGAGAGAGGGGAGCTTGAGGGGGTGTTTGAGGGAGAGAGTGGTGGGTGGGCAGGAGTAAGAGAGAGAGAGAGAGAGGGGTGGGTGGGCGGGCGTAAGAGAGAGAGGGGTGGGTGGGCGGTTGCATGAGAGAGAGAGGGGTGGGCGGGCGGGTGTAAGAGAGAGGGAGAGGGGTGGTTGGGCGCGTGTATGAGAGAGAGGGGTGCGTGGGCGGGTGTTAGAGAGAGAGAGAGGGATGGTTTGGCGGGTGTAAGAGAGAGAGAGAGGGTTGGGTGGGCTGCTGTAAGTGAGAGAGAGAGGGATGGGTGGGCGTAAGAGAGAGAGAGAGGGGTGGGAGGGTGGGCGTAAAAGAGAGAGAGGGGTGGGAGGGTGGGCGTAAGAGAGAGAGAGGGGTGGGTGGGCGGGCGTAAGAGAGAGAGAGAGGTGGGTGGGTGGGCGTAAGAGTGGGAGAGAAGGGTGGGTGGGTGGGCGAAAGAGGGAGAGTGAGGTGGGTGGGCGGACGTAAGAGAGAGAGAGAGAGAGGGGTTGGTGGGCAGGTGTAAGAGAGAGAGAGAGGGGTGGGTGGGTGTATGAGAGAGAGAGAGGGGTGGGTGGGTGTATGAGAGAGAGAGAGGGGTGTGTGGGCGGGTGTAAGTGAGAGAGAGGGGTGCGTGGGCGGGTGTAAGAGAGAGAGTGGTGGGTGGGCGAGTGTAAGTGAGAGAGAGAGTGGTGGGTGGGCGAGTGTAAGTGAGAGAGAGAGGGGTGGGTGCGCGGGTGTAAGTGAGAGTGAGAGGGGTGGGTGGGCGGGTGTAAGTGAGAGAGAGGGAGTGGGTGGGCGGGTGTAAGAGAGAGAGAGAGGTGTGGGTGGGCGGGCGTGAGAGAGAGAGGTGTGGGTGGGCGGGTGCTAGTGAGAGAGAGAGGGGTGGGTGGGCGGGTGAAAGAGAGAGAGAGGGGTGCGTGGGCGGGTGTAAGAGAGAGAGTGGTGGGTGGGCAAGTGTAAGTGAGAGAGAGAGTGGTGGGTGGGCGAGAGTAAGTGAGAGAGAGCGGGGTGGGTGGGTGTAAGACAGAGAGAGGGGTGGGTGGTGGGTGTAAAAGAGAGAAAGTGGGGTGTGTGGGCGGGTGTAAGAGAGATAGAGAGAGAGGGGTGTGTGGGTGGGAGTAAGAGAGAGAGACAGGGGTGGGTGGGCGGGTGTTAGCAAGAGAGAGAGGGGTGGGTGGGCGGGTGTAAGTGAGAGAGAGAGGGGTGGGTGGGCGGGTGTAAGTGAGAGAGAGAGGGGTGGGTGGGCGGGTGTAAGTGAGAGAGATGGGTGGGTGGGCGGGTGTAAGTGAGAGAGAGAGGGGTGGGTGGGCGGGTGTAAGTGAGAGAGAGAGGGGTGGGTGGGCGGGTGTAAGTGAGAGAGAGAGGGGTGGGTGGGCGGGTGTAAGTGAGAGAGAGGGGGTGGGTGGGCGGGTGTAAGTGAGAGAGAGAGGGGTGGTTGGCCGGCTGTAAGAGAGAGAGATTGTGGGTGGGCGGGTGTAAGAGAGAGCGAGAGATGGGTGCGTTGGTGGGTGTAATAGAGAGAGAGAAGGGTGGGTTTGCGGGTGTAAGAGAGAGAGAGAGGGGTGGATGGGCGGGTGTAAGAGAGAGAGAGAGAGGGGTGGGTCGGCGGGTGTAATTGAGAGAGAGAGGGGTGGGTGGGCGGGTGTAATTGAGAGAGAGAGGGGTGGGTGGGCGGGTGTAATTGAGAGAGAGAGAGATGGGTGGGTGGGCGGCTGTAAGAGAGAGAGAGAGAGAGGAGTGGGTGGGCGGGTGTGAGAGGGAGAGGGGTGGGTGGGCGGGTGTAAGAGAGAGAGAGGGGCTGGGTGGGCGGGTATCAGAGAGAGAGAGAGGGGAGCTTGAGGGGGTGTTTGAGGGAGAGAGTGGTGGGTGGGCAGGAGTAAGAGAGAGAGAGAGAGAGGGGTGGGTGGGCGGGCGTAAGAGAGAGAGGGGTGGGTGGGCGGGTGCATGAGAGAGAGAGGGGTGGGCGGGCGGGTGTAAGAGAGAGGGAGAGGGGTGGTTGGGCGCGTGTATGAGAGAGAGGGGTGCGTGGGCGGGTGTTAGAGAGAGAGAGAGGGATGGTTTGGCGGGTGTAAGAGAGAGAGAGAGGGTTGGGTGGGCTGCTGTAAGTGAGAGAGAGAGGGATGGGTGGGCGTAAGAGAGAGAGAGAGGGGTGGGAGGGTGGGCGTAAAAGAGAGAGAGGGGTGGGAGGGTGGGCGTAAGAGAGAGAGAGGGGTGGGTGGGCGGGCGTAAGAGAGAGAGAGAGGTGGGTGGGTGGGCGTAAGAGTGGGAGAGAAGGGTGGGTGGGTGGGCGAAAGAGGGAGAGTGAGGTGGGTGGGCGGACGTAAGAGAGAGAGAGAGAGAGGGGTTGGTGGGCAGGTGTAAGAGAGAGAGAGAGGGGTGGGTGGGTGTATGAGAGAGAGAGAGGGGTGTGTGGGCGGGTGTAAGTGAGAGAGAGGGGTGCGTGGGCGGGTGTAAGAGAGAGAGTGGTGGGTGGGCGAGTGTAAGTGAGAGAGAGAGTGGTGGGTGGGCGAGTGTAAGTGAGAGAGAGAGGGGTGGGTGCGCGGGTGTAAGTGAGAGTGAGAGGGGTGGGTGGGCGGGTGTAAGTGAGAGAGAGGGGGTGGGTGGCGGGTGTAAGAGAGAGAGAGAGGTGTGGGTGGGCGGGCGTGAGAGAGAGAGGTGTGGGTGGGCGGGGTGCTAGTGAGAGAGAGAGGGGTGGGTGGGCGGGTGAAAGAGAGAGAGAGGGGTGCGTGGGCGGGTGTAAGAGAGAGAGTGGTGGGTGGGCAAGTGTAAGTGAGAGAGAGAGTGGTGGGTGGGCGAGAGTAAGTGAGAGAGCGGGGTGGGTGGGTGTAAGACAGAGAGAGGGGTGGGTGGTGGGTGTAAAAGAGAGAAAGTGGGGTATGTGGGCGGGTGTAAGAGAGATAGAGAGAGAGGGGTGTGTGGGTGGGAGTAAGAGAGAGAGACAGGGGTGGGTGGGCGGGTGTTAGCAAGAGAGAGAGGGGTGGGTGGGCGGGTGTAAGTGAGAGAGAGAGGGGTGGGTGGGCGGGTGTAAGTGAGAGAGAGAGAGGGGTGGGTGGGCTGGTGTAAGTGAGAGAGATGGGTGGGTGGGCGGGTGTAAGTGAGAGAGAGAGGGGTGGGTGGGCGGGTGTAAGTGAGAGAGAGAGGGGTGGGTGGGCGGGTGTAAGTGAGAGAGAGAGGGGTGGGTGGGCGGGTGTAAGTGAGAGAGAGGGGGTGGGTGGGCGGGTGTAAGTGAGAGAGAGAGGGGTGGTTGGCCGGCTGTAAGAGAGAGAGATTGTGGGTGGGCGGGTGTAAGAGAGAGCGAGAGATGGGTGCGTTGGTGGGTGTAATAGAGAGAGAGAAGGGTGGGTTTGCGGGTGTAAGAGAGAGAGAGAGGGGTGGATGGGCGGGTGTAAGAGAGAGAGAGAGAGGGGTGGGTCGGCGGGTGTAATTGAGAGAGAGAGGGGTGGGTGGGCGGGTGTAATTGAGAGAGAGAGGAGTGGGTGGGCCGGTGTAATTGAGAGGGGGGTGGGTGGACGGGTGTAAGAGAGAGAGAGATGGGTGGGTATAAGACAGAGAGAGTGGTGGGTGGGCGGGTGTAAGAGAGAGAGGTGTGCGTGGGTGGGTATAAGAGAGAGAGAGAGGTGTGCGTGGGTGGGTATAAGAGAGAGAGAGTGATGGGTTTGTGGGTGTAAGAGAGAGAGAGAGAGAGAGGTGTGGATGGGCAGGTGCACTTGAGAGAGAGTGGTGTGTGTGCGGGTGTAAGAGAGAGAGAAAGAGGGGTGGTTGGGCGGGTGTAAGTGAGAGAGAGAGGGGTGGGTGGGCGGGTGAAAGAGAGAGAGACAGGGGTGGGTGGGCGGGTGTTAGTGAGAGAGAGAGGGGTGGGTAGGCGGGTGTAAGTGAGAGAGTGAGGGGTGGCTGAGCGGGTGTAAGTGAGCGAGAGAGGGGTGGCTGGGCGGGTGTAAGTGAGAGAGAGAGGGGTGGGTGGGCGGGTGTGAGTGAGAGAGAGGGGTGGGTGGGCGGGTGTAAGTCAGAGAGGGGTGTTTGGGTGGGTGTAAGAGAGAGAGAGAGGGGTGGGTGGTCAGGTGTAATTGAGAGAGAGAGGTGTGGGTGGGCAGGTGTAAGAGAGAGAGAGGGGTGGTTGGGCGGCTGTTAGAGAGAGAGATTGTGGGTGGGGGGGTGTAAGAGAGAACGAGAGACGGGTGGGTGGGCGGGTGTAATAGACAGAGAGAAGGGTGGGTTTGTGGGTGTAAGAGAGAGAGAGAGGGGTGAGTGAGCGGGTGCAAGAGAGAGAGTGAGAGGGGTGGGTGGGCCGGTGTAATTGAGAGAGAGGGGGGTGGGTGGGCGGGTGTAAGAAAGGGAGAGAGGGGTGCGTTGGTGGGTATAAGAGAGAGAGTGGTGGGTGGGCGGGTGTAAGAGAGAGAGTGAGAGAGAGTTGTGATGGGCAGGTGTAAGAGAGAGGGAGAGAGAGTTGTGGTGGGCGGGTGGAAGAGAGAGAGAGAGATGGGTGGGTGGGCGGGTGTAATAGACAGAGAGAAGGGTGGGTTTGCGGGTGTAAGAGAGAAAGAGAGAGAGAGAGAGAGGCGTGGGTGGGCGGGTGTAAGAGAGAGAGAGAGAGGGTGGGTGGGCCGGTGTAAATGAGAGAGAGGGGGGTGGGTGGGCGGATGTAAGAAAGAGAGAGAGGGGTGCGTTGGTGGGTATAAGAGAGAGAGAGTGGTGGGTGGGCGGGTTTAATAGAGAGAGTGAGAGAGAGTTGTGATGGGCGGGTGTAAGAGAGAGGGAGAGAGAGTTGTGGTGGGCGGGTGTAAGAGAGAGAGAGGGAGGGGTAGTTGGGCCGGTGAGAGAGAGAGAGAGAGGGGTTGGTGGGCGGGTGTAAGAGAGAGAGAGAGGTGTGCGTGGGTGGGTATAAGAGAGAGAGAGTGGTGGGTTTGTGGGTATAATTGAGAGAGAGAGAGAGTTGTGGGTGGGCGGGTGTAATTGAGAGAGAGAGGGGTGAGTGGGTGGGTGTAAGAGAGAGGGAGAGTGGTGGGTGGGCGGGTGTAAGAGAGAGAATGAGAGTTGTGGGTGGGCGGATGTGAGAAAGAGAGAGAGGGGTTGGGTGGGTGCAAGAGAGAGACAGAGAGAGCGGGGTGGTTGGGTGTAAGACAGAGAGAGGGGTGGGTGGGAGGGTGTAAGAGAGAGAAAGTGGGGTGTGTGGGCGGGTGTAAGAGAGATAGAGAGAGAGGGGTGGGCGGGTGTTAGCAAGAGAGAGAGGGGCAGCTGGGCAGGTGTATGAGAGAGAGAGTGGTGGGTGGGCGGGTGTAAGAGAGAGGGAGAGGGGTGGGTGGGCGCGGGTACGAGAGAGAGGTGTGCGTGGGCGGGTGTTAGAGAGAGAGAGAGGGATGGTTTGGCGGGTGTAAGAGAGAGAGAGGGGTGGGTGGGCTGCTGTAAGTGAGAGAGAGAGAGGGGTGGGTGGGCGTGTAAGAAAGAGAGAGAGCGTTGGGTGGGCTGGTATAAGAGTGTGAGAGAGGGGTGGGTGGGCGGGTGTAAGAAAGAGAGAGAGGGTGCGTGGGTGGGTGTAAGAGAGAGAGAGAGAGAGTGAGGGGTGGGTGGGCGGGTGTAAGCGAGAGAGAGAGGGGTGGGTGGGCGGGTGAAAGAGAGAGAGAGAGAGATGGGTGGGTGGGCAGCTGTAAGAGAGAGAGAGAGGGGTGGGTGGGCGGGTGTGAGAGAGAGAGAGGGGTGGGTGGGCGGGTGTGAGAGAGAGGGGCTGGGTGGGCGGGTATCAGAGAGAGAGAGGGGGGAGTGTGAGGGGGTGTTTGAGGGAGAGAGTGGTTGGTGGGCGCAGTAAGAGAGAGAGAGAGAGAGAGAGAGGTGTAGATAGGCGGGTACAAGACCGAGAGAGGAGCGTGGTTGAGTGAGTGTAAGTGGGAGAGAGAGAGAGAGGGGTGGGCGGGTATGAGAGAGAGAGCGAGAGAGAGAGAGGGGTGGGCGGGTGTAAGAGAGAGAGAGAGAGAGGGGTGGGTGGGCGGGTGTAAGAGAGAGAGACGGGTGGGTGGGCGGGCGTAAGAGTGAGAGAGAGAGGGCTGGGTGGGTGGGCGTAAGAGAGAGAGGGGTGGGTAGGCATAAGAGAGAGAGAGGGGTGGGTGGGCAGGTGTAAGTGAGAGAGAGAGCCGTGGTTGTGCGGGTGTAAGAGAGAGAGAGGGGTGGTTTGGCGGGCGTAAGACAGAGAGAGAGGTGAGTGAAGGGGTGTAAGAGAGAGAGAGAGGGGTAAGAGAGAGGGAGAGGGGTGGGTGGACGGGTGTAAGAGAGAGGGAGAGGGGTGGGTGGGTGGGTGTAAGAGAGAGAGAGACGGGTGGGTGGTCGGGTGTAATTGAGAGAGAGAGGGGTGGGTGGGCAGGTGTAAGAGAGAGAGAGGGGTGGTTGGGCGGCTGTAAGAGAGAGAGATTGTTGGTGGGCGGGTGTAAGAGAGAGCGAGAGATGGGTGGGTGGGCGGCTGTAATAGACAGAGAGAAGGGTGGGTTTGTGGGTGTAAGAGAGAGAGAGAGAGGGGTGGGTGCAAGAGAGAGAGTGAGAGGGGTGGGTGGACCGGTGTAATTGAGAGAGAGGGGGTGGGTGGGCGGGTGTTAGAAAGGGAGAGAGGGGTGCGTTGTTGGGTATAAGAGAGAGAGAGTGGTGGGTGGGCGGGTTTAAGAGAGAGAGTGAGAGAGAGTTGTGATGGGCGGGTGTAAGAGAGAGGGAGAGAGAGTTGTGGTGGGCGGGTGTAAGAGAGAGAGAGAGAGGTGTGGGTGGGCGGGTAAAACAGACAGATGGAAGGGTGGGTTTGCGGGTGTAAGAGAGAGAGAGCGGTGGGTGGGCGGGTGTAAGAGAGAGAGAGAGAGGGGTGGGTGGGCGGGTGTAAGTGAGAGAGAGAGGGGTGGGTGGGCGGGTGTAAGAGAGAGAGAGTTGTGGGTGGGCGGGTATAAGAAAGAGAGAGGGTTGGGTGGGCGGGTGTAAGAGAGAGAGAGAGGATTCGGTGGCCGGGTGTAAGAGAGAGAGAGAGGGGTGTGTGGGCAGGTGTAAGAGAGAGAGAGAGGATTGGGTGGCCGGGTGTAAGAGAGAGAGAGAGGGGTGGGTAGGCGGGTGTTAGCGAGAGAGAGGGGTGGGTGGGCGGCTGTAAGAAAGAGAGAGAGGGGTGGGTGGCCGGCTGTGAGAGAGAGAGAGAGAGGGGTGGGTAGGCGGGTGTTAACGAGAGAGAGTGGGGTTGGTGGGCGGGTGTAAGAGAGAGAGTGGTGGGTGGGCGAGTGTAAGTGAGAGAGATAGGGGTGGGTGGGTGAGTGTAAGTGAGAGAGAGAGGGGTGGGTTTGCGGGTGTAAGAGAGAGAGAGAGAGGGGTGGGTGGGCGGGTGTAAGAGAGAGAGAGAGAGGGGTGGGTGGGCCGGTGTAATTGAGAGAGAGAGGGGTGGGTGGGCGGGTGTAAGAAAGAGAGAGAGGGGTGCGTTGGTGGGTATAAGAGAGAGAGAGTGATGGGTGGGCGGGTTTAAGCGAGAGAGTGAGAGAGAGTTGTGATGGGCGGGTGTAAGAGAGAGGGAGAGAGAGTTGTGGTGGGCGGGTGTAAGAGAGAGAGAGAGGGGTAGTTGGGCCGGTGAGAGAGAGAGAGAGAGGTGTGCGTGGGTGGGTATAAGAGAGAGAGTGGTGGGTTTGTGGGTGTAAGAGAGAGAGAGAGAGTTGTGGGTGGGCGGGTGTAATTGAGAGAGAGAGGGGTGGGTGGGCGGATGTAAGAGAGAGCGAGAGATGGGTGCGTGGGCGGGTGTAAGTGAGAGAGAGAGGGGTGGTTGAGCAGCTGTAAGAGAGAGAGATTGTGGGTGAGCAGGTGTAAGAGAAAGATAGAATGGTGGGTTTGCGGGTGTAAGAGAGAGAGAGAGAGGGGTGGGTGGGCGGGTGTGAGAAAGAGAGAGAGAGGGTTGGGTAGGCGGGTGTAAGAAAGAGAGAGAGGGGTCGGTGGCCGGGTGTGAGAAAGAGAGAGAGAGGGGTGGGTGGGCGGGTGTAAGAGAGAGAGAGGGGTGGGTGGGCAGGTGAAAGTGAGGGAGAGAGGGCTGGGTGGGCAGGTGTAAGTGAGAGAGAGAACGGTGGATGTGCGGGTATAAGAGAGAGAGAGAGAGGGGTGTATGGGCGGGTGTAAGAGAGCGAGAGAGAGGGGTGGTTTGGCGGGCGTAAGACAGAGACAGAGTTGAGTGGGGGCGTGTAAGAGAGAGAGAGGGGTGAGTGGGTAGGTGTAAGAGAGAGGGAGAGTGGTGGGTGGGCGCGTGTACGAGAGAGAGGGGTGCGTGGGCGGGTGTTAGAGAGAGAGAGAGGGATGGTTTGGTGGGTGTAAGAGAGAGAGAGGGGTGGGTGGGCTGCTGTAAGTGAGCGAGAGAGAGGGGTGGGTGGGCGTGTAAGAAAGAGACAGAGCGTTGGGTGGGCTGGTGTAAGAGTGTGAGAGAGGGGTGGGTGGGGGGGTGTAAGAAAGAGAGAGAGGGGTGTGTGGGTGGGTGTAAGAGAGAGAGAGAGAGATGGGTGTGTGGGCAGCTGTAAGAGAGAGAGAGAGAGAGGGGTGGGTGGGCGGGTGTGAGAGAGAGAGATGGGTGTGTGGGCAGCTGTAAGAGAGAGAGAGAGAGAGGGGTGGGTGGGCGGGTGTAAGAGAGAGAGAGGGGGGTGGGTGGGCTGGTATCAGAGAGAGAGAGAGGGGAGTGTGAGGGGGTGTTTGAGGGAGAGAGTGGTGGGTGGGCAGGAGTAAGAGAGAGAGAGAGAGAGGTGTAGATAGGCGGGTACAAGACCGAGAGAGGAGCGTGGTTGAGTGAGTGTAAGTGGGAGAGAGAGAGAGAGGGGTGGGTGGGTATGAGAGAGAGAGAGAGAGAGAGAGAGAGGGGTGGGCGGGTGTAAGAGAGAGAGAGAGAGAAGGGTGGGTGGGCGGGTGTAAGAGAGAGAGGGCTGGGTGGGCGGGTGTAGGAGAGAGGGGGGGTCAGTGGGCGTAAGAGAGAGAGAGGGGGGTGGGTGGGCAGGTGTAAGAGAGAGAGAGGGGTGTTTGGGTGGGTGTAAGAGAGAGAGAGAGGGGTGGTTTGGCGGGCGTAAGACAGAGATAGAGGTGAGTGAGGGGGTGTAAGAGAGAGAGAGAGTAAGAGAGAGGGAGAGGGGTGGGTGGGCGGGTGTAAGAGAGAGGGAGAGGGGTGTGTGGGCGGGTGTAAGAGAGAGAGAGAGGGGTGGGTGGTCGGGTGTAATTGAGAGAGAGAGGGGTGGGTGGGCAGGTGTAAGAGAGAGAGAGAGGGGTGGTTGGGCGGCTGTAAGAGAGAGAGATTGTGGGTGGGCGGGTGTAAGAGAGAGCGAGAGATGGGTGGGTGGGCGGGTGTAATAGACAGAGAGAAAGGTGGGTTTGTGGGTGTAAGAGAGAGAGAGGGGTGGGTGTGCGGGTGCAAGAGAGAGAGTGAGAGGGGTGGGTGGACCGGTGTAATTGAGAGAGAGGGGGGTGGGTGGGCGGGTGTAAGAAAGGGAGAGAGGGGTGCGTTGGTGGGTATAAGAGAGAGAGATTGGTGGGTGGGCGGGTGTAAGAGAGAGAGTGAGAGAGAGTTGTGATGGGCGGGTGTAAGAGAGAGACAGAGATGGGTGGCTGGGTGGGTATAATAGACAGAGAGAAGGGTGGGTTTGCGGGTGTAAGAGAGAGAGAGCGTTGGGTGGGCAGGTGTAAGAGAGAGAGAGAGAGGGGTGGGTGGGCTGGTGTAATTGAGAGAGAGGGGGGTGGGTGGGCGGGTGTAAGAAAGAGAGAGAGGGGTGCGTTGGTGGGTATAAGAGAGAGAGAGTGGTGGGTGGGCGGGTTTAAGAGAGAGAGTGAGAGAGAGTTGTGATGGGCGGGTGTAAGAGAGAGGGAGAGAGAGTTGTGGTGGGCTGGTGTAAGAGAGAGAGAGAGAGGGGTTGGTGGGCGGGTGTAAGAGAGAGAGAGAGGTGTGCGTGGGTGGGTATAAGAGAGAGAGTGGTGGGTTTGTGGGTGTAAGAAAGAGAGAGGGAGTTGTGGGTGGGCGGGTGTAATTGAGAGAGAGAGTTGTGGGTGGGCGGATGTAAGAGAGAGCGAGAGATGGGTGGGTGGGCGGGTGTAAGAGAGAGAGAGAGTGGTGGGTGTGCGGGTGTAAGAGAGAGAGAAAGAGGGGTGGGTGGGCGGGTGAAAGAGAGAGAGACAGGGGTGGGTGGGCGGGTGTAAGTGAGCGAGAGAGGGGTGGCTGGGCGTGTGTAAGTGAGAGAGAGAGGTGTGGCTGGGCGGGTGTAAGTGAGAGAGAGAGGAGTGGGTGGGCGGGTGTAAGTGAGAGAGAGAGGTGGGTGGGCGGGTGTAAGTGAGAGAGAGAGGGGTGGGTGGGCAGGTGTAAGTGAGAGAGAGAGCAGTGGATGTGCGGGTGTAAGAGAGAGAGAGGGGTGTTTGGGTGGGTGTAAGAGAGAGAGAGAGGGGTGGTTTGGCGGGCGTAAGACAGAGAGTGGTGAGTGAGGGGGTGTAAGAGAGAGAGGGGTGGGTGTGCGGGTGTAAGAGAGAGGGAGAGGGGTGGGTGGTCGGGTGTAATTGAGAGAGAGAGGGGTGGGTGGGCAGGTGTAAGAGAGAGAGAGAGGGGTGTTGGGCGGCTGTTAGAGAGAGAGATTGTGGGTGGGCGGGTGTAAGAGAGAGCGAGAGATGGGTGGATGGGCGGGTGTAATAGACAGAGAGAAGGGTGGGTTTGTGGGTGTAAGAGAGAGAGAGAGAGGGGTAGTTGGGCCGGTGAGAGAGAGAGAGAGAGGGGTGGGTGGGCGGGTGTAAGAGAGAGAGAGAGAGGGGTGCGTGGGTGGGTATAAGAGAGAGAGTGGTGGGTTTGTGGGTGTAAGAGAGAGAGAGAGAGTTGTGGGTGGGCGGGTGTAATTGAGAGAGAGAGGGGTGGGTGGGCAGATGTAAGCGAGAGCGAGAGATGGGTGGGTGGGCGGGTGTAAGAGAGATAGAGAGTGGTGGGTGTGCGGGTGTAAGAGAGAGAGAAAGAGCGGTGGGTGGGCGGGTGTAAGTGAGAGAGAGAGGGGTGGGTGGGCGGGTGTAAGAGAGAGAGAGGGGTGGGTAGGCGGGCATAAGAAAGAGAGAGAGGGGTCGGTGGCCGGGTGTGAGAAAGAGAGTGAGAGGTGTGGGTGGGCCGGTGTAATTGAGAGAGAGGGGGGTGGGTGGACGGGTGTAAGAAAGGGAGAGAGGGGTGCGTTGGTGGGTATAAGAGAGAGAGAGAGTGGTGGTTGGGCCGGTTTAAGAGAGAGAGTGAGAGAGAGTTGTGATGGGCGGGTGTAAGAGAGAGGGATAGAGAGTTGTGGTGCGCAGGTGTAAGAGAGAGAGAGAGATGGGTGGGTGGGCGGGTGTAATAGACAGAGAGAAGTGTGGGTTTGCGGGTGTAAGGGAGAGAGAGAGAGGGGTGGGTGGTCAGGTGTAAGAGAGGGAGAGAGAGTTGGGGGTGGGCCGGTGTAATTGAGAGACGGGGGTGGGTGGGCGGGTGTAAGAAAGAGAGAGAGGGGTGCATTGGTGGGTATAAGAGAGAGAGAGTGGTGGGTGGGCGGGTTTAAGAGAGAGAGTGAGAGAGTTGTGATGGGCGGGTGTAAGAGAGAGGGAGAGAGAGTTGTGGTGGGCGGGTGTAAGAGAGAGAGAGAGAGGGGTAGTTGGGCCGGTGAGAGAGAGAGAGAGAGGGGTGGGTGGGCGGGTGTAAGAGAGAGAGAGAGGGGTGCGTGGGTGGGTATAAGAGAGAGAGTGGTGGGTTTGTGGGTGTAAGAGAGAGAGAGAGTTGTGGGTGGGCGGGTGTAATTGAGAGAGAGAGGGGTGGGTGGGCAGATGTAAGCGAGAGCGAGAGATGGGTGGGTGGGCGGGTGTAAGAGAGATAGAGAGTGGTGGGTGTGCGGGTGTAAGAGAGAGAGAAAGAGCGGTGGGTGGGCGGGTGTAAGTGAGAGAGAGAGGGGTGGGTGGGCGGGTGTAAGAGAGAGAGAGGGGTGGGTAGGCGGGCGTAAGAAAGAGAGAGAGGGGTCGGTGGCCGGGTGTGAGAGAGAGAGAGAGAGGGGTGGGTAGGCGGGTGTTAGCGAGAGAGAGAGGGGTGGGTGGGCGGGTGTAAGAGAGAGTGGTGGGTGGGCGAGTGTAAGTGAGAGAGAGAGGGTGGGTGGGCGGGTGTAATAGAGCGAGAGAGAGTGGTGGTTTGGCGGGCGTAAGACAGAGAGAGAGGTGAGTGGGGGGGTGTAAGAGAGAGAGAGAGGGGTGAGTGGGCTGCTGTAAGTGAGAGAGAGAGAGGGGTGAGTGGGCGTGTAAGAAAGAGAGAGAGCGTTGGGTGGGCTGGTGTAAGAGTGTGAGAGAGGGGTGGGCGGGCGGGTGTAAGAAAGAGAGAGAGGGGTGGGTGGGCGGGTGTAAGTGAGAGACAGAGCGGTGGGTGGGCGGGTGTAAGCGAGAGAGAGAGAGATGGGTGGGTGGGCAGCTGTAAGAGAGAGAGAGGGCTGGGTGGGCGGGTTTAAGAGAGAGAGTGAGAGAGAGTTGTGATGGGCGGGTGTAAGAGAGAGGGAGAGAGATTTGTGGTGGGCGGGTGTAAGAGATAGTGAAGGGTTGTTGGGCCGGTGTGTGAGAGAGAGAGAGAGGGGTGGGTGGGCGGGTGTAAGAGAGAGAGTGAGGGGTGGGTTGGCGGGTGTCAGAGAGACAGAGAGGGGGGTGGGTGGGCGGGTGTAAGAGAGAGAGAGAGGGGTGCGTGGGTGGGTATAAGAGAGAGAGAGTGGTGGGTTTGTGGGTGTAAGAGAGAGAGAGAGAGGTGTGGATGGGCAGGTGTAATTGAGAGAGAGGGGTGGACGGGCGGGTGTAAGAGAGAGCGAGAGATGGGTGGGTGGGCGTGTGCAAGAGGTAGAGAGAGTGGTGGGTGTGCGGGTGTAAGAGAGAGAGAAAGAGTGGTGGGTGGGCAGGTGTAAGTGAGAGAGAGAGGGGTGGGTGGGCGGGTGTAGGAGAGAGAGAGAGGGGTGGGTGGGCGGGTGTAAGTGAGAGAGAGTGGGTTGGGTGGGCGGGTGTTACTGAGAGAGAGAGGGGTGGCTGGGCGGGTGTAAGTGAGAGAGAGAGGTGTTTGGGTGGGTTTAAGAGAGAAAGAGAGGGGTGGTTTGGCGGGCGTAAGACAGAGGGAGAGGTGAGTGAGGGGGTGTAAGAGAGAGAGAGAGGGTTGGGTGGGTGGGTGTAAGAGAGAGGGAGAGGGGAGGGTGGGCGGGTGTAAGAGAGAGAAGGGTGGGTGGTCGGGTGTAATTGAGAGAGAGAGGGGTGGGTGGGCAGGTGTAAGAGAGAGAGAGTGGGGTGGTTGGGCGGCTGTAAGAGAGAGAGATTGTGGGTGGGCGGGTGTACGAGAGAGCGAGAGATGGGTGGGTGGGCGGGTGTAATAGACAGAGAGAAGGGTGGGTTTGTGGGTGTAAGAGAGAGAGAGAGAGGGGTGGTGGGCGGTTGCAAGAGAGAGAGTGAGAGGGGTGGGTGGGCCGGTGTAATTGAGAGAGAGGGGGGTGGGTGGGCGGGTTAAGAAAGGGAGAGAGGGGTGCGTTGGTGGGTATAAGAGAGAGAGAGTGGTGGGTGGGCGGGTTTAAGAGAGAGAGTGAGAGAGAGTTGTGATGGGCGGGTGTAAGAGAGAGGGAGAGAGAGTTGTGGTGGGCTGGTGTAAGAGAGAGAGAGAGAGGGGTAACAAAAACAGAATTACCTGGGAAAACTCAGCAGGTCTGGCAGCATTGGCGCAGAAGAAAAGAGTTGATGTTTCGAGTCCTCATGACCCTTCGACAGAACTTGAGTTTGAGTCCAAGAAAGAGTTGAAATATAAGCTGGTTTAAGGTGTGTGTGTGGGGGGCGGAGAGATAGAGAGAGAGAGAGGTGGGGGTGTGGTTGTAGGGACAAACAAGCAGTGATAGAAGCAGATCATCAAAAGATGTCAATGACAATAGTACAATAGAACCCATAGGTGTTAAAGTTAAAGTTGGTGATATTATCTAAATGAATGTGCTAATTAAGAATGGATGGTAGGGCACTCAAGGTATAGCTCTAGTGGGGTTTTTTTTATTTTTTTTTTATACAATGGAAATAGGTGGGAAAAGGAAAATCTTTATAATTTATTGGAAAAAAAAGGAAGGGGGAAACAGAAAGGGTTTGGGGATGGGGGAGGGAGCTCCCGACCTAAAGTTGTTGAATTCAATATTCAGTCCGGAAGGCTGTAAAGTTCCTGGTCGGAAGATGAGGTGTTGTTCCTTCAGTTTATGTTGGGCTTCACTGGAACAATGCAGCAAGCCAAGGACAGACATGTGGGCAAGAGAGCAGGGTGGAGTGTTAAAATGGCAAGCGACAGGGAGGTTTGGGTCATTCTTGCGGACAGACCGCAGGTGTTCTGCAAAGCGGTCGCCCAGTTTACGTTTGGTCTCTCCAATGTAGAGGAGACCACATTGGGAGCAACGAATGCAGTAGACTAAGTTGGGGGAAATGCAAGTGAAATGCTGCTTCACTTGAAAGGAGTGTTTGGGTCCTTGGTCGGTGAGGAGAGAGGAAGTAAAGGGGCAGGTGTTGCATCTTTTGCGTGGGCATGGGGTGGTGCCATAGGAGGGGGTTGAGGAGTAGGGGGTGATGGAGGAGTGGACCAGGGTGTCCCGGAAGGAGCGATCCCTAAGGAATGCCGATAAGGGGGGGTGAAGGGAAGATGTGTTTGGTGGTGGCATCATGCTGGAGTTGGCGGAAATGGCGGAGGATGATCCTTTGAATGCGGAGGCTGGTGGGGTGATAAGTGAGGACAAGGGGGACCCTATCATGTTTCTGGGAGGGAGGAGAAGGCGTGAGGGCGGATGCGCGGGAGATGGGCCGGACACGGTTGAGGGCCCTGTCAACGACCGTGGGTGGAAAACCTCGGTTAAGGAAGAAGGAGGACATGTCAGAGGAACTGTTTTTGAATGTAGCATCATCGGAACAGATGCGACGGAGGCGAAGGAACTGAGAGAATGGGATTGAGTCCTTACAGGAAGCGGGGTGTGAGGAGCTGTAGTCGAGATAGCTGTGGGAGTCGGTGGGTTTGTAATGGATATTGGTGGACAGTCTATCACCAGAGATTGATACAGAGAGGTCAAGGAAGGGAAGGGAAGTGTCAGAGATGGACCACGTGAAAATGATGGAGGGGTGGAGATTGGAAGCAAAATTAATAAATTTTTCCAAGTCCCGACGAGAGCATGAAGCGGCACCGAAGTAATCATCGATGTACCGGGGAAAGAGTTGTGGAAGGGGGCCGGAGTAGGACTGCAACAAGGAATGTTCCACATACCCCATAAAGAGAAGGCATAGCTGGGGCCCATGCGGGTACCCATAGCCACACCTTTTATTTGGAGGAAGTGAGAGGAGTTGAAGGAGAAATTGTTCAGCGTGAGAACAAGTTCAGCCAGACGGAGGAGAGTAGTGGTGGATGGGGATTGTTCGGGCCTCTGTTCAAGGAAGAAGCTAAGGGCCCTCAGACCATCCTGGTGGGGGATGGGGGTGGAGAGGGATTGGACGTCCATGGTGAAGAGGAAGCGGTTGGGGCCAGGGAACTGGAAATTGTTGATGTGACGTAAGGTGTCAGAGGAATCACGGATGTAGGTGGGAAGGGACTGGACAAGGGGAGAGAGAAGGGAGTCAAGATAACGAGAAATGAGTTCTGTGGGGCAGGAGCAAGCTGAGATGATCGGTCTACCGGGGCAGTTCTGGTTGTGGATTTTGGGTAGGAGATAGAAGCGGGCCGTCCGAGGTTGGGCGGCTATCAGGTTGGAAGAGAGAGGGGTAGTTGGGCCGGTGAGAGAGAGAGAGAGAGGGGTGGGTGGGCGGGTGTAAGAGAGAGAGAGAGGTGTGCGTGGGTGGGTATATAGAGAGAGTGGTGGGTTTGTGGGTGTAAGAGAGAGAGAGAGAGTTGTGGGTGGGCGGGTGTAATTGAGAGAGAGAGGGGTGGGTGGGCGGATGTAAGAGAGAGCGAGAGATGGGTGGGTGGGCGGGTGTAAGAGAGAGAGAGAGTGGTGGGTGTGCGGGTGTAAGAGAGAGAGAAAGAGGGGTGGGTGGGCAGGTGTAAGTGAGAGAGAGAGGGGTGGGTGGGCGGGTGTAAGAGAGAGAGAGAGGGGTGGGTGGCCGGGTGTGAGAGAGAGAGAGGGATGGGTAGGCGGGTGTTAGCGAGAGAGAGGGGTGGGTGGGCGGGTGTAAGAAAGAGAGAGAGGGGTGGGTGGCCGGGTGTGAGAGAGAGAGAGAGAGAGAGAGAGGGGTGGGTAGGCGGGTGTTAGCGAGAGAGAGAGGGGTGGGTGGGCGGGTGTAAGAGAGAGAGTGGTGGGTGGGCGAGTGCAAGTGAGAGAGATAGGGGTGGGTGGGTGAGTGTAAGTGAGAGAGAGAGGGGTGGGTGGGCGGGTGTAAGTGAGAGAGAGAGGGGTGGGTGGGCGGGTGTAAGTGAGAGAGAGAGGGGTGGGTGGGCGGGTGTAAGTGAGAGAGAGAGGGGTGGGTGGGCGGGTGTAATTGAGAGAGAGAGGGGTGGTTGGGCGGCTGTAAGAGAGAGAGATTGTGCGTGGGCGGGTGTAAGAGAGAGCGAGAGATGGGTGGGTGGGCGGGTGTAACAGAGAGATAGAAGGGTGGGTTTGCGGATGTAAGAGAGAGAGAGAGAGCGGTGGGTGGGCGGGTGTAAGTGAGAGAGAGAGGGGTGGTTGGGCGGCTGTAAGAGAGGGAGATTGTGGGTGGGCGGGTGTAAGAGAGAGCGAGAGATGGGTGGGTGGGCGGGTGTAATAGAGAGATAGAAGGGTGGGTTTGCGGGTGTAAGAGAGAGAGAGAGGGGTGGGTGTGCGGGTGTAAGAGAGAGAGAGAGGGGTGGGTGGGCAGGTGTGAGAGAGAGAGAGGGGTGGTTTGGCGGGCGTAAGACAGAGAGAGAGGTGAGTGAGGGGGTGTAACAGAGAGAGAGAGGGGTGGTTGGGCGGCTGTAAGAGAGAGAGATTGTGGGTGGGCGGGTGTAAGAGAGATAGAGAGGGGTGGGTGGGCGGGTGTAAGAGAGAGAGAGAGGGGTGCGTGGGTGGGTATAAGAGAGAGAGAGTGGTGGGTTTGTGGGTGTAAGAGAGAGAGAGAGAGGTGTGGATGGGCAGGTGTAATTGAGAGAGAGGGGTGGACGGGCGGGTGTAAGAGAGAGCGAGAGATGGGTGGATGGGCGTGTGCAAGAGGTAGAGAGAGTGGTGGGTGTGCGGGTGTAAGAGAGAGAGAAAGAGTGGTGGGTGGGCAGGTGTAAGTGAGAGAGAGAGGGGTGGGTGGGCGGGTGTAGGAGAGAGAGAGAGGGGTGGGTGGGCGGGTGTAAGTGAGAGAGAGTGGGTTGGGTGGGCGGGTGTTACTGAGAGAGAGAGGGGTGGCTGGGCGGGTGTAAGTGAGAGAGAGAGGTGTTTGGGTGGGTTTAAGAGAGAGAGAGAGGGGTGGTTTGGCGGGCGTAAGACAGAGGGAGAGGTGAGTGAGGGGGTGTAAGAGAGAGAGAGAGGGTTGGGTGGGTGGGTGTAAGAGAGAGGGAGAGGGGAGGGTGGGCGGGTGTAAGAGAGAGAAGGGTGGGTGGTCGGGTGTAATTGAGAGAGAGAGGGGTGGGTGGGCAGGTGTAAGAGAGAGAGAGTGGGGTGGTTGGGCGGCTGTAAGAGAGAGAGATTGTGGGTGGGCGGGTGTACGAGAGAGCGAGAGATGGGTGGGTGGGCGGGTGTAATAGACAGAGAGAAGGGTGGGTTTGTGGGTGTAAGAGAGAGAGAGAGAGGGGTGGGTGGGCGGTTGCAAGAGAGAGAGTGAGAGGGGTGGGTGGGCCGGTGTAATTGAGAGAGAGGGGGGTGGGTGGGCGGGTGTAAGTGAGAGAGAGAGGGGTGGGTGGGCGGGTGTAAGTGAGAGAGAGAGGGGTGGCTGGGCGGGTGTAAGTGAGAGAGAGAGGTGTGGCTGGGCGGGTGTAAGTGCGAGAGAGTGGTGGGTGGGCGGGTGTAAGTGAGAGAGAGAGGGGTGGGTGGGCAGGTGTAAGTGAGAGAGAGAGCGGTGGATGTGCGGGTGTAAGAGAGAGAGGGGTGTGTGGGTGGGTGTAAGAGAGAGAGAGAGAGGGGTGGTTTGGCGGGCATAAGACAGAGAGAGAGGTGAGTGAGGGGTTGTAAGAGAGAGAAAGTGGGGTGTGTTGGCGGGTGTAAGAGAGAGAGAGAGGGGTGTGTTGGTGGGAGTAAGAGAGAGAGACAGGGGTGAGTGGGCGGTGTTAGCAAGAGAGAGAGGGGTGGGTGGGCGGGTGTGAGAGAGAGAGAGGGGTGGGTGGGCGGGTGTAAGAGAGAGGGAGAGGCGTGGGTGGGCGGGTGTAAGAGAGAGGGAGAGGGGTGGGTGGGCGGGTGTACGAGAGAGAGGGGTGCATGTGCTGGTGTTAGAGAGAGAGAAGGGGTGGTTTGGTGGGTGTAAGAGAGAGAGAGAGAGGGGTGGGTGGGCGGGTGTAAGAGAGAGAGAGAGGCTTGGGTGGGCGGGTGTAAGAGAGAGAGAGAGGGGCGGGTGGGCGGTTGTAAGAGAGAGAGAGAGAGGTGGTTGGGCGGGTGTAAGGGAGAGAGAGAGGGGTGGGTTGACGGGTGTAAGAGAGAGAGAGAGGTGTGGGTGGGCGGGTGTAAGGGAGAGAGAGAGGGGTGGGTTGACGGGTGTAAGAGAGAGAGAGAGGTGTGGGTGGGCGGGTGTAAGGGAGAGAGAGAGGGGTGGGTGGGCGGGTGTAAGAGAGAGAGAGGGGGGTGGGTGGGCGGTTATCAGAGAGAGAGAGAGGGGAGCGTGAGGGGGTGTTTGAGAGAGAGAGTGGTGGGTGGGCAGGAGTAAGAGAGAGAGTGAGGCATAGATAGGCGGGCACAAGACCGAGAGAGGAGCGTGGTTGAGTGAGTGTAAGTGGGAGAGAGAGAGAGAGTGAGAGAGAGGGGTGGGCGGGTGTAAGAGAGAGAGAGAGGGTTACGTGGGCGGGTGTGAGAGAGAGATTGGTGGGTGGGCGGGTGGAAGAGAGAGAGAGAGTGAGTTGTGGTGTGCGGGTGTAAGAGAGAGAGAGTGAGAGAGGGGTGGGTGGGCGGGTGTAAGAGAGGGAGAGAGGGGTGGGTAGGCGGACGTAAGAGAGGGAGAGAGGGGTGGGTGGGCGGGCGTCAGGGAGAGAGAGGGGTGGGTGGGCGGGCATAAGAGAGAGAGAGAGGGTGGGTGTGCGGGTGTAAGAGAGAGAGAGAGATGGGTGCGTTGGTGGGTATAAGAGAGAGAGAGTGGTGGGTGGCCGGGTGTAAGAGAGCGAGTGAGAGAGAGTTGTGGTGGGCAGGTGTAAGAGTGAGGGAGAGAGAGTTGTGGTGGGCGGGTGTAAGAGGGAGAGAGAGAGGGGTATTTGGGCCGGTGTGAGAGAGAGAGAGAGAGGGGTGGGTGGGCGGGTGTAAGAGAGAGAGAGAGGGGTGCGTGGGTGGGTATAAGAGAGAGAGTGGTGGGTTTGTGGGTGTAAGAGAGAGAGAGAGAAGTGCGGATGGGTGGGTAATTGAGAGAGAGGGGTGGGTGGGCGGTTGTAAGAGATAGCGAGAGATGGGTGCGTAGGCGGGTGTAAGAGAGAGAGAAAGATTGGTGTGCGGGTGTAAGAGAGAGAGAAAGCGGGGTGGGTGGGCGGGTAATTGAGAGAGAGGGGTGGGTGGGCGGTTGTAAGAGATAGCGAGAGATGGGTGGGTGGGCGGGTGTAAGAGAGAGAGAATGGTTGGTGTGCGGGTGTAAGAGAGAGAGAGAGCGGGGTGGGTGGGCGGGTGTAAGTGAGAGAGAGAGGGGTAGGTGGGCGTATGTAAGAGAGAGAGAGAGGGGTGAGTGTGCGGGTGTGAGAGAGAGAGAGGGGTGGGTGGGCGGGTTTAAATGAGAGAGAGAGGGGTGGGTGGGCGGGTTTAATTGAGAGAGATAGGGGTGGTTGGGCGAGTGTAATTGAGAGAGAGAGGGGTGGGTGGGCGGGTTTAATTGAGAGAGAGAGGGGTGGGTGGGCGGGTTTAATTGAGAGAGAGAGGGGTGGGTGGGCGAGTGTAATTGAGAGAGAGAGGGGTGGGTGTGCAGGTTTAATTGAGAGAGAGAGGGGTGGGTGGGCGAATGTAATTGAGAGAGAGAGGGGTGGGTGGGCGGGTTTAACTGAGAGAGAGAGGGGTGGGTGGGCGAATGTAATTGAGAGAGAGAGGGGTGGGTGGGCGGGTGTAATTGAAAGAGAGAGGGGTGGGTGGGCGGGTGTAATTGAGGGAGAGAGGGGTGGGTGTGCGGGTGTAATTGAGAGAGAGAGGGGTGGGTGGGCGGGTTTAAATGAGAGAGAGAGGGGTGGGTGGGCGGGTTTAAATGAGAGAGAGAGGGGTGGGTGGGCGGGTTTAAATGAGAGAGAGAGGGGTGGGTGGGCCAGTTTAATTGAGAGAGATAGGGGTGGTTGGGCGAGTGTAATTGAGAGAGAGAGGGGTGGGTGGGCGGGTTTAAATGAGAGAGAGAGGGGTGGGTGGGCAGGTTTAATTGAGAGAGATAGGGGTGGTTGGGCGAGTGTAATTGAGAGAGAGAGGGATGGGTGGGCGGGTTTAATTGAGAGAGAGAGGGGTGGGTGGCCGGGTTTAATTGAGAGAGAGAGGGGTCGGTGGGCGGGTTTAACTGAGAGAGAGAGGGGTGGGTGGGCGGGTGTAAGTGAGAGAGAGAGGGGTGGGTGGGCAGGTGTAAGTGAGAGAGAGAGCGGTGGATGTGCGGGTGTAAGAGAGAGAGGGGTGTGTGGGTGGGTGTAAGAGAGAGAGAGAGAGGGGTGGTTTGGCGGGCATAAGACAGAGAGAGAGGTGAGTGAGGGGTTGTAAGAGAGAGAGAGAGGGGTGGGTGGGCGGGTGTAAGAGAGAGGGAGAGGTGTGGGTGGGCGGGTGTAAGAGAGAGAGAGAGAGAGAGAGGGGGGTTGGGCGGGTGTAAGAGAGAGAGAGAGAGGGAGTGTTGGGTGGGTGTAAGACAGAGAGAGAGGGGTGGGTGGGCAGGTGTAAGAGAGAGAAAGTGGGGTGTGTTGGCGGGTGTAAGAGAGAGAGAGAGGGGTGTGTTGGTGGGAGTAAGAGAGAGAGACAGGGGTGAGTGGGCGGTGTTAGCAAGAGAGAGAGGGGTGGGTGGGCGGGTGTGAGAGAGAGAGAGGGGTGGGTGGGCGGGTGTAAGAGAGAGGGAGAGGCGTGGGTGGGCGGGTGTAAGAGAGAGGGAGAGGGGTGGATGGGCGGGTATACGAGAGAGAGGGGTGCATGTGCTGGTGTTAGAGAGAGAGAAGGGGTGGTTTGGTGGGTGTAAGAGAGAGAGAGAGAGGAGTGGGTGGGCGGGGTGTAAGAGAGAGAGAGAGGCTTGGGTGGGCGGGTGTAAGAGAGAGAGAGAGGGGCGGGTGGGCGGTTGTAAGAGAGAGAGAGAGAGGTGGTTGGGCGGGTGTAAGGGAGAGAGAGAGGGGTGGGTTGACGGGTGTAAGAGAGAGAGAGAGGTGTGGGTGGGCGGGTGTAAGGGAGAGAGAGAGGGGTGGGTTGACGGGTGTAAGAGAGAGAGAGAGGTGTGGGTGGGCGGGTGTAAGGGAGAGAGAGAGGGGTGGGTGGGCGGGTGTAAGAGAGAGAGAGGGGGGTGGGTGGGCGGTTATCAGAGAGAGAGAGAGGGGAGCGTGAGGGGGTGTTTGAGAGAGAGAGTGGTGGGTGGGCAGGAGTAAGAGAGAGAGTGAGGCATAGATAGGCGGGCACAAGACCGAGAGAGGAGCGTGGTTGAGTGAGTGTAAGTGGGAGAGAGAGAGAGAGTGAGAGAGAGGGGTGGGCGGGTGTAAGAGAGAGAGAGAGGGTTACGTGGGCGGGTGTGAGAGAGAGATTGGTGGGTGGGCGGGTGGAAGAGAGAGAGAGAGTGAGTTGTGGTGTGCGGGTGTAAGAGAGAGAGAGTGAGAGAGGGGTGGGTGGGCGGGTGTAAGAGAGGGAGAGAGGGGTGGGTAGGCGGACGTAAGAGAGGGAGAGAGGGGTGGGTGGGCGGGCGTCAGGGAGAGAGAGGGGTGGGTGGGCGGGCATAAGAGAGAGAGAGAGGGGTGGGTGGGCGGGCATAGGAGGGAGATAGGGGTGGGTGGGCGGGCGTAAGAGAGGGATAGAGCAAGGGGTGGGTGGGCGGGCAAAAGCGAGAGAGAGAGGGTGGGTGTGCGGGTGTAAGAGAGAGAGAGAGATGGGTGCGTTGGTGGGTATAAGAGAGAGAGAGTGGTGGGTGGCCGGGTGTAAGAGAGCGAGTGAGAGAGAGTTGTGGTGGGCAGGTGTAAGAGTGAGGGAGAGAGAGTTGTGGTGGGCGGGTGTAAGAGAGAGAGAGAGAGGGGTATTTGGGCCGGTGTGAGAGAGAGAGAGAGAGAGGGGTGGGTGGGCGGGTGTAAGAGAGAGAGAGAGGGGTGCGTGGGTGGGTATAAGAGAGAGAGTGGTGGGTTTGTGGGTGTAAGAGAGAGAGAGAGAAGTGCGGATGGGTGGGTAATTGAGAGAGAGGGGTGGGTGGGCGGTTGTAAGAGATAGCGAGAGATGGGTGCGTAGGCGGGTGTAAGAGAGAGAGAAAGATTGGTGTGCTGGGTGTAAGAGAGAGAGAAAGCGGGGTGGGTGGGCGGGTAATTGAGAGAGAGGGGTGGGTGGGCGGTTGTAAGAGATAGCGAGAGATGGGTGGGTGGGCGGGTGTAAGAGAGAGAGAATGGTTGGTGTGCAGGTGTAAGAGAGAGAGAGAGCGGGGTGGGTGGGCGGGTGTAAGTGAGAGAGAGAGGGGTAGGTGGGCGTATGTAAGAGAGAGAGAGAGGGGTGAGTGTGCGGGTGTGAGAGAGAGAGAGGGGTGGGTGGGCAGGTTTAAATGAGAGAGAGAGGGGTGGGTGGGCGGGTTTAATTGAGAGAGATAGGGGTGGTTGGGCGAGTGTAATTGAGAGAGAGAGGGGTGGGTGGGCGGGTTTAATTGAGAGAGAGAGGGGTGGGTGGGCGGGTTTAATTGAGAGAGAGAGGGGTGGGTGGGCGGGTTTAATTGAGAGAGAGAGGGGTGGGTGGGCGGGTTTAATTGAGAGAGAGAGGGGTGGGTGGGCGGGTTTAACTGAGAGAGAGAGGGGTGGGTGGGCGGGTTTAATTGAGAGAGAGAGGGGTGGGTGGGCGAATGTAATTGAGAGAGAGAGGGGTGGGTGGGCGGGTTTAACTGAGAGAGAGAGGGGTGGGTGGGCGAATGTAATTGAGAGAGAGAGGGGTGGGTGGGCGGGTGTAAATGAAAGAGAGAGGGGTGGGTGGGCGGGTGTAATTGAGAGAGAGAGGGGTGGGTGTGCGGGTGTAATTGAGAGAGATAGGGGTGGTTGGGCGAGTGTAATTGAGAGAGAGAGGGGTGGGTGGGCGGGTTTAAATGAGAGAGAGAGGGGTGGGTGGGCGGGTTTAATTGAGAGAGATAGGGGTGGTTGGGCGAGTGTAATTGAGAGAGAGAGGGATGGGTGGGCGGGTTTAATTGAGAGAGAGAGGGGTGGGTGGGCGGGTTTAATTGAGAGAGAGAGGGGTGGGTGGGCGGGTTTAACTGAGAGAGGGGGGTGGGTGGGCGGGTTTAACTGAGAGAGAGAGGGGTGGGTGGGCGGGTTTAACTGAGAGAGAGAGGGGTGGGTGGGCGGGTTTAACTGAGAGAGAGAGGGGTGGGTGGGCGGGTTTAACTGAGAGAGAGAGGGGTGGGTGGGCGGGTTTAACTGAGAGAGAGAGGGGTGGGTGGGCGGGTTTAACTGAGAGAGAGAGGCGTGGGTGGGCGGGTTTAATTGAGAGAGAGAGGGGTGGGTGGGCGGGTTTAACTGAGAGAGAGAGGGGTGGGTGGGCGGGTTTAATTGAGAGAGAGAGGGGTGGGTGGGCGGGTTTAATTGAGAGAGAGAGGGGTGGGTGGGCGAATGTAATTGAGAGAGAGAGGGGTGGGTGGGCGGGTGTAAGAGAGAGAGAGAGGGGTGCGTGGGTGGGTATAAGAGAGAGAGTGGTGGGTTTGTGGGTGTAAGAGAGAGAGAGAGAAGTGCGGATGGGTGGGTAATTGAGAGAGAGGGGTGGGTGGGCGGTTGTAAGAGATAGCGAGAGATGGGTGCGTAGGCGGGTGTAAGAGAGAGAGAAAGATTGGTGTGCGGGTGTAAGAGAGAGAGAAAGCGGGGTGGGTGGGCGGGTAATTGAGAGAGAGGGGTGGGTGGGCGGTTGTAAGAGATAGCGAGAGATGGGTGGGTGGGCGGGTGTAAGAGAGAGAGAATGGTTGGTGTGCGTGTGTAAGAGAGAGAGAGAGCGGGGTGGGTGGGCGGGTGTAAGTGAGAGAGAGAGGGGTAGGTGGGCGTATGTAAGAGAGAGAGAGAGGGGTGAGTGTGCGGGTGTGAGAGAGAGAGAGGGGTGGGTGGGCGGGTTTAAATGAGAGAGAGAGGGGTGGGTGGGCGGGTTTATTTGAGAGAGATAGGGGTGGTTGGGCGAGTGTAATTGAGAGAGAGAGGGGTGGGTGGGCGGGTTTAATTGAGAGAGAGAGGGGTGGGTGGGCGGGTTTAATTGAGAGAGAGAGGGGTGGGTGGGCGGGTTTAATTGAGAGAGAGAGGGGTGGGTGGGCGGGTTTAATTGAGAGAGAGAGGGGTGGGTGGGCGGGTTTAATTGAGAGAGAGAGGGGTGGGTGGGCGGGTTTAATTGAGAGAGAGAGGGGTGGGTGGGCGGGTGTGAGAGAGAGAGTGAGGGGTGGGTGGGCGGGTTTAAATGAGAGAGAGAGGGGTGGGTGGGCGGGTTTAATTGAGAGAGATAGGGGTGGTTGGGCGAGTGTAATTGAGAGAGAGAGGGGTGGGTGGGCGGGTTTAATTGAGAGAGAGAGGGGTGGGTGGGCGGGTTTAATTGAGAGAGAGAGGGGTGGGTGGGCGGGTTTAATTGAGAGAGAGAGGGGTGGGTGGGCGGGTTTAACTGAGAGAGAGAGGCGTGGGTGGGCGGGTTTAATTGAGAGAGAGAGGGGTGGGTGGGCGGGTTTAATTGAGAGAGAGAGGGGTGGGTGGGCGGGTTTAATTGAGAGAGAGAGGGGTGGGTGGGCGGGTTTAATTGAGAGAGAGAGGGGTGGGTGGGCGAATGTAATTGAGAGAGAGAGGGGTGGGTGGGCGGGTTTAATTGAGAGAGAGAGGGGTGGGTGGGCGGGTGTAAGAGAGAGAGAGAGGGGTGCGTGGGTGGGTATAAGAGAGAGAGTGGTGGGTTTGTGGGTGTAAGAGAGAGAGAGAGAAGTGCGGATGGGTGGGTAATTGAGAGAGAGGGGTGGGTGGGCGGTTGTAAGAGATAGCGAGAGATGGGTGCGTAGGCGGGTGTAAGAGAGAGAGAAAGATTGGTGTGCGGGTGTAAGAGAGAGAGAAAGCGGGGTGGGTGGGCGGGTAATTGAGAGAGAGGGGTGGGTGGGCGGTTGTAAGAGATAGCGAGAGATGGGTGGGTGGGCGGGTGTAAGTGAGAGAGAATGGTTGGTGTGCGTGTGTAAGAGAGAGAGAGAGAGCGGGGTGGGTGGGCGGGTGTAAGTGAGAGAGAGAGGTGTAGGTGGGCGTATGTAAGAGAGAGAGAGAGGGGTGAGTGGCGGGTGTGAGAGAGAGAGAGGGGTGGGTGGGCGGGTTTAAATGAGAGAGAGAGGGGTGGGTGGGCGGGTTTAATTGAGAGAGATAGGGGTGGTTGGGCGAGTGTAATTGAGAGAGAGAGGGGTGGGTGGGCGGGTTTAATTGAGAGAGAGAGGGATGGGTGGGCGGGTTTAATTGAGAGAGAGAGGGGTGGGTGGGCGGGTTTAATTGAGAGAGAGAGGGGTGGGTGGGCGGGTTTAATTGAGAGAGAGAGGGGTGGGTGGGCGGGTTTAATTGAGAGAGAGAGGGGTGGGTGGGCGGGTGTGAGAGAGAGAGAGGGGTGGGTGGGCGGGTTTAAATGAGAGAGAGAGGGGTGGGTGGGCGGGTTTAATTGAGAGAGATAGGGGTGGTTGGGCGAGTGTAATTGAGAGAGAGAGGGGTGGGTGGGCGGGTTTAATTGAGAGAGAGAGGGGTGGGTGGGCGGGTTTAATTGAGAGAGAGAGGGGTGGGTGGGCGGGTTTAATTGAGAGAGAGAGGGGTGGGTGGGCGGGTTTAACTGAGAGAGAGAGGCGTGGGTGGGCGGGTTTAATTGAGAGAGAGAGGGGTGGGTGGGCGGGTTTAATTGAGAGAGAGAGGGGTGGGTGGGCGAATGTAATTGAGAGAGAGAGGGGTGGGTGGGCGGGTTTAATTGAGAGAGAGAGGGGTGGGTGGGCGGGTTTAATTGAGAGAGAGAGGGGTGGGTGGGCGGGTTTAATTGAGAGAGAGAGGGGTGGGTGGGCGGGTTTAATTGAGAGAGAGAGGGGTGGGTGGGGGGGTTTAATTGAGAGAGAGAGGGGTGGGTGGGCGGGTTTAATTGAGAGAGAGAGGGGTGGGTGGGCGAATGTAATTGAGAGAGAGAGGGGTGGGTGGGCGGGTGTAATTGAAAGAAAGAGGGGTGGGTGGGCGGATGTAATTGAGAGAGAGAGGGGTGGGTGTGCGGGTGTAATTGAGAGAGAGAGGGGTGGGTGGGCGGGTGCAATTGAGAGAGAGAGGGGTGGGTGGGCGGGTTTAAATGAGAGAGAGAGGGGTGGGTGGGCGGGTTTAATTGAGAGAGATAGGGGTGGTTGGGCGAGTGTAATTGTGAGAGAGAGGGGTGGGTGGGCGGGTTTAATTGAGAGAGAGAGGGGTGGGTGGCCGGGTTTAATTGAGAGAGAGAGGGGTCGGTGGGCGGGTTTAACTGAGAGAGAGAGGGGTGGGTGGGCGGGTTTAACTGAGAGAGAGAGGGGTTGGTGGGCGGGTTTAACTGAGAGAGAGAGGGGTGGGTGGGCGGGTTTAACTGAGAGAGAGAGGGGTGGGTGGGCGGGTTTAACTGAGAGAGAGAGGGGTGGGTGGGCGGGTTTAACTGAGAGAGAGAGGGGTGGGTGGGCGGGTTTAACTGAGAGAGAGAGGGGTGGGTGGGCGGGTTTAACTGAGAGAGAGAGGGGTGGGTGGGCGGGTTTAACTGAGAGAGAGAGGGGTGGGTGGGCGGGTTTAACTGAGAGAGAGAGGGGTGGGTGGGCGGGTTTAACTGAGAGAGAGAGGGGTGGGTGGGCGGGTTTAACTGAGAGAGAGAGGGGTGGGTGGGCGGGTTTAACTGAGAGAGAGAGGGGTGGGTGGGCGGGTTTAACTGAGAGAGAGAGGGGTGGGTGGGCGGGTTTAACTGAGAGAGAGAGGGGTGGGTGGGCGGGTTTAACTGAGAGAGAGAGGGGTGGGTGGGCGGGTTTAACTGAGAGAGAGGCGTGGGTGGGCGGGTTTAATTGAGAGAGAGAGGGGTCGGTGGGCGGGTTTAATTGAGAGAGAGAGGGGTGGGTGGGCGGGTTTAATTGAGAGAGAGAGGGGTGGGTGGGCGGGTTTAATTGAGAGAGAGAGGGGTGGGTGGGCGGGTTTAATTGAGAGAGAGAGGGGTGGGTGGGCGGGTTTAATTGAGAGAGAGAGGGGTGGGTGGGCGGGTTTAATTGAGAGAGAGAGGGGTGGGTGGGCGGGTTTAATTGAGAGAGAGAGGGGTGGGTGGGCGGGTTTAATTGAGAGAGAGAGGGGTGGGTGGGCGGGTTTAATTGAGAGAGAGAGGGGTGGGTGGGCGGGTTTAATTGAGAGAGAGAGGGGTGGGTGGGCGGGTTTAATTGAGAGAGAGAGGGGTGGGTGGGCGGGTTTAATTGAGAGAGAGAGGGGTGGGTGGGCGGGTTTAATTGAGAGAGAGAGGGGTGGGTGGGCGGGTTTAATTGAGAGAGAGAGGGGTGGGTGGGCGGGTTTAATTGAGAGAGAGAGGGGTGGGTGGGCGGGTTTAATGGAGAGAGAGAGGGGTGGGTGCGCGGGTTTAATGGAGAGAGAGAGAGGGGTGGGTGGGCGAATGTAATTGAGAGAGAGAGGGGTGGGTGGGCGGGTGTAACTGATAGAGAGAGGGGTGGGTGGGCGGATGTAACTGATAGAGAGAGGGGTGGGTGGGCGGGTGTAATTGAGAGAGAGGGGTGGGTGGGCGGGTGTAATTGAGAGAGAGAGGGGTGGGTGGGCGGGTGTAATTGAGAGAGAGAGGGGTGGGTGGGCGGGTGTAATTGAGAGAGAGAGGGGTGGGTGGGCGGGTGTAATTGAGAGAGAGAGGGGTGGGTGGGCGGGTTTAATTGAGAGAGATAGGGGTGGTTGGGCGAGTGTAATTGAGAGAGAGAGGGGTGGGTGGGCGGGTTTAATTGAGAGAGAGGGGGGTGGGTGGGCGGGTTTAATTGAGAGAGAGAGGGGTTGGTGGGCGGGTTTAATTGAGAGAGAGAGGGGTGGGTGGGCGGGTTTAATTGAGAGAGAGAGGGGTGGGTGGGCGGGTTTAATTGAGAGAGAGAGGGGTGGGTGGGCGGGTTTAATTGGGAGAGAGAGGGGTGGGTGGGCGGGTTTAACTGAGAGAGAGAGGCGTGGGTGGGCGGGTTGAATTGAGAGAAAGGGGTGGGTGGGCGGGTTTAATTGAGAGAGTGAGGGGTGGGTGGGCAGGTTTAATTGAGAGAGAGAGGGGTGGGTGGGCGAATGTAATTGAGAGAGAGAGAGGGGTGGGTGGGCGGGTGTAATTGATAGAGAGAGGGGTGGGTGGGCGGGTGTAATTGAGAGAGAGTGGTGGGTGGGTGGCTGTAAGAGAGAGAGAGGTGTGGTTGTCGGGTGTAAGAGAGAGAGAGATATGGGTGGGTTGGCGGGTGTAAGAGAGAGAGAGAGTGGTGGGTGTGCGGGTGTAAGAGAGACAGAGAGAGGGGTGTGTGGGTGGTTGTAAGTGAGAGATAGAGGGGTGGGTGGGCGGGTGTAAGTGAGAGAGAGAGAGGGGGGTGGGTGTGCGGGTGTAAGAGAGAGAGAGAAGGGTGGGCGGGTGTGAGAGAGAGAGGGGTGGGTGTGCGGGTGTAATTGAGAGAGAGAGGAGTGGGTGGGCGGGTGTAAGAGAGAGAGAGGGGTGGGTGGGCGGGTGTAAGAGAGAGAGAGGGGTGGGTGGGCGGGTGTAAGAGAGAGAGAGAGGGGTAGGTGGCGGGTACAATTGAGAGAGAGAAGGTTGGGTGGGCGGGTGTAATTGAGAGAGAGAGTCGTGTGGGCGGGTGGGTGTAAGTGATAGAGAGAGGGGTGGGTGGGCAGGTGTAAGAGAGAGAGATTGTGGGTGGGCGGGTGTAAGAGAGAGCGAGAGATAGGTGGGTGGGAGGGTGTAATAGAGAGAGAGAAGGGTGGGTTTGTGGGTGTAAGAGAGAGAGAGGGGTGGGTGGGCGGGTGTAAGAGAGAGCGAGAGATGGGTGGGTGGGTGGGTGTAAGAGAGAGAGAGAGTGGTGGGTGTGCGGGTGTAAGAGAGAGAGAAAACAGGGTGGGTGGCGGGTGTAAGTGACAGAGAGAGGGATGGGTGGGCGTGTGTAAGTGCGAGAGAGAGGACTGGGTGGGCGGGTGTAAGTGAGAGAGAGAGGGGTGGGTGGGCAGGTGTAAGTGAGAGAGAGAGGGCTGTTTGTGCGGGTGTAAGTGAGAGAGAGAGAGGGGTGTGTGGGCGGGTGTAAGAGAGAGAGAGGGGTGGTTTGGTGGGCGTAAGCAAGAGAGAGGTGAGTGGGGGGGTGTAAGATAGAGAGAGAAGGGTGGGTGGGAGGGTGTAAGAGAGAGGGAGAGGGGTGGGTGGGCGGGTGTAAGAGAGAGAGTGAGAGTTGTGGGTGGGCTGGTGTAAGAGAGAGAGAGAGAGAGAGAGGGGTTGGGCTGGTGTAAGAGAGAGAGAGAGAGAGAGGGGTGGGTGGGTGTAAGAGAGAGAGAGAGAGAGAGGGGTGGGTGGGTGTAAGAGTTAGAGAGAGAGTGGTGGGTGGGCAGGAGTAAGAGAGAGAGAGAGAGAGGGGTTGGGCGTGTGTATGAGAGAGAGAGAGAGAGAGAGAGAGAGGTGGGTGGGTGTAAGAGAGAGAGAGAGAGGGGTGGGTGGGCGGGTGTAAGAGAGAGAGAGAGAGGGGGGGTGGGTGGGTGTAAGAGAGAGAGAGAGGGGTGGGCGGGTGTAACTGAGAGAGATAGGGGTGCGTGGGCAGGTGTAAGAGAGAGAGAGGGGGGTGCATGGGCGGTTATCAGAGAGCGAGAGAGGGGAGCGTGAGGGGGTGTTTGAGAGAGAGAGTGGTGGGTGGGCAGGAGTAAGAGAGAGAGAGAGAGAGGTGTAGATAGGCGGGTACAAGACCGAGAGAGGAGCGTGGTTGAGTGAGTGTAAGTGGGAGAGAGTGTGAGTAGGGTGGGTGGGTATGAGAGAGAGAGAGAGAGAGAGGGGTACGTGGGCGGGTGTGAGAGAGAGATTGGTGGGTGGGCGGGTGGAAGAGTGAGAGAGAGAGAGTTGTGGTGGGCGGGTGTAAGAGAGAGAGAGAGGTGGGTGGGCGGGTGTAAGAGAGAGAGAGGGGTGGGTGGACGGGCGTAAGAGAGAGAGAGGGGTGGGTGGGCGGGCGTAAGAGAGAGAGAGGTGTGGGTGGGCGGGCATGAGAGAGAGAGGGGTGGGTGGGCGGGCATAAGAGACGGAGTGAGGGGTGGGTGGGCGGGCGTAATAGAGAGAGAGAGGGGTGGGTGGGTGGACGTAAGAGAGAGGGAGAGAGTTGGGTGGGCGGGTGTAAGTGAGAGAGAGAGGGGTGGGTGGGCGGGTATAAGAGAGCGACAGAGAGTGGATGTGCGGGTGTAAGTGAGAGAGAGAGGGGTGGATGTGCGGGTGTAAGAGAGAGATAGAGGGTGGGTGTGCGGGTGTAAGAGAGAGAGAGAAGGGTTGGTGGTCGGGTGTATTTGAGAGCGAGAGGTTTGGGTGGGCGGGTGTAATTGAGAGAGAGAGGATTGGGTGGGCGGGAGTAATTGAGAGGGAGGGGTGGGTGGGCGGCTGTAAGAGAGAGAGCGTGTTGGGTGGGCGGGTATAAGAGACAGCGAGAGATGGGTGGCTGGGCGGGTGTAATTGAGAGAGAGGGGTGGGTGGGCGGGTGTAAGAGAGAGAGGGGGGTGGGTGGGCGGGTGCAAGAGAGAGATAGAGAGGTGTGGGTGGGCGGGTGTAAGAGAGAGAGAGGGGTGGTGGGCGGGTTCAATTGAGAGAGAGAGGGGTTGTGGGCGGGTGTAATTGTGAGAGAGAGGGCTGGGTGGGTGAGTGTAATTGAGAGAGAGTCATGTGGGTGGGCGGGTGTAAGTGATAGAGAGAGGGGTGGTTGGGCGGCTGTAAGAGAGAGAGATTGTGGGTGGACGGGTGTAAGAGAGCGCGAGAGATGGGTGGGTGGGCGGGTGTAATAGAGAGAGACGGGTGGGTTTGCGGGTGTAAGAGAGAGAGGTGTGGGTTGGCGGGCGGGTGTAGGAGAGAGAGTGAGAGGGGTGGGTGTGCGGGTGTAATTGAGAGAGAGAGGGGTGGGTGGGCGGGTGTAATTGAGAGAGGGAGGGGTGGGTGGGCGGGTGTAAGAGAGAGAGGGAGGGGTGGGTGGGCGGGTGTAATTGAGAGAGAGAGTGGTGGGTGGGCGGGTGTAAGAGAGAGAGAGAGGGGTGTGTTGGTGGGTAAGAGAGAGAGAGAGGGATAGTTGGGCCGGTGTGAGAGAGAGAGTGGGGTGGGGGGGCGGGTGTAATTGAGAGAGAGAGGGGTGGGTAGACGGGTGCAAGAGAGAGCGAGAGATGGGTGGGTGGGCGGGTGTAAGAGAGAGCGAGAGATGGGTGGGTGGGCGGGTGTATGAGAGAGAGGGGTGCGAGGGTGGGTGTAAGAGAGAGGGAGGGGGGTGGGTGTGCGGGTATCAGAGAGAGAGAGAGGGGAGCGTGAGGGGGTGTTTGAGAGAGAGTGGTGGGTGGGCAGGAGTAAGAGAAAGAGAGAGTGAGAGGTGTAGATAGGCGGGTACAAGACCGAGAGAGGAGCGTGGTTGAGTGAGTGTAAGTGGGAGAGAGAGAGAGAGTGGGGTGGGTGGGTATGAGAGAGAGAGAGAGAGAGAGGGGTGGGCTGGTGTAAGAGAGTGAGAGAGAGAGAGGGTTGGGTGGGCGGGTGTAAGAGAGAGAGAGGAGTGGGTGGGCAGGTGTAAGAGAGAGAGAGAGAGAGAGAGAGGAGTGTGCGGGTGGGAGTAAGAGATAGAGACGGGTGGGTGGGCGGGTGTTAGCAAGAGAGAGAGGGGTGGCTGGTCGGGCGTAAGAGAGAGAGAGGGTTGGGTGGGCGGGCGAAAGAGAGAGAGGGGTGGGTGGGCGTAAGAGAGAGAGAGAGGTGTGGGTGGGCGGGTGTAAGAGATGGAGAGAGGGGTGGGTGGGCGGGCGTAAGTGAGAAAGAGAGGGGTGGGTGGGCGGGTGTAAGAGAGAGAGCGTGGGTGTGCGGGTGTAAGAGAGAGAGAGGGGTTGGTGGGCGGGTGTAATTGAGAGAGAGAGGATTGGGTGGGCGGGAGTAATTGAGTGAGAGAGGGGTGGGTGGGCGGCCGTAATTGAGAGAGAGAAGGGTGGGTGGGCGGGTGTAAATGAGAGAGAGAGGGGTGGGTGGACGGGTGTAATTGTGAGAGAGCTGGCTGGGTGGGCGGGTGTAATTGAGAGAGAGATGTGTGGGTGGGCGGGTGTAAGTGATGGAGAGAGGGGTGGGTGGTCGGGTGTAAGAGAGGGAGAGAGAGGGGTGGTTGGGCGGCTGTAAGAGAGAGAGATTGTGGGTGGACGGGTGTAAGAGAGAGCGAGAGATGGGTGGGTGTGCAGGTGTAATAGAGAGAGAGATGTGTGGGTTTGCAGGTGTAAGAGAGAGAGGGGTAGGTGGGCGGGTGTAAGAGAGAGAGTGAGAGGGGTGGGTGTGAGGGTGTAATTGAGAGAGAGAGGGGTGGGTGGGTGTAATTGAGAGAGAGAGGTGTGCGTGGGTGGGTGTAATTGAGAGAGAGAGGGGTGGGTGGTCGGGTGTAAGAGAGAGAGAGAGGGGTGCGTTGGTGGGTATAAGAGAGAGAGAGTGGTGGGTGGGCGGGTGTAAGAGAGAGTGAGAGCGAGTTGTGGTGGGTGTGTAAGAGAGAGAGAGAGGGGTAGTTGGGCCGGTGTGAGAGAGAGAGAGAGGGGTGTGTGGGCTGGGGTAATTGAGAGAGAGATGGGTGGGTCGGGGGGTGTAAGAGTGAGCGAGAGATGGGTGAGTGGGCGGGTGTAAGAGAGAGAGAGAGGGGTGGGTGGGCAGGTGTAAGTGAGAGAGACAGCGGTGGATGTGCGGGTGTAAGAGAGAGAGAGGGGTGTGTGGGCGGCTGTAAGAGAGAGAGAGAGGGGTGGTTTGGCGGGCGTAAGACAGGGAGAGAGGTGTGTGGGGGGGTGTAAGAGAGAGAGAGGGGTGGGTGGGCGGGAGTAAGAGAGAGGGAGAGGGGTGTGTGGGCGGGTGTAAGAGAGAGAGAGAGTGGTGGGTGTGCGGGTGTTAGAGAGAGAGAAAGAGGGGTGGGTGGGCGTGTGTAAGTGAGAGAGAGAGGGGTAGGTGGGCAGGTGTAAGTGAGAGAGACAGCGGTGGATGTGCGGGTGTAAGAGAGAGAGAAAGAGGGGTGGGTGGGCGTGTGTAAGTGAGAGAGAGTGGTGGGTGGGCAGGTGTAAGTGAGAGAGACAGCGGTGGATGTGCGGGTGTAAGAGAGAGAGAGAGGGGTGTGTGGGCGGCTGTAAGAGAGAGAGAGAGGGGTGGTTTGGCGGGCGTAAGACAGGGAGAGAGGTGTGTGGGGGGGTGTAAGAGAGAGAGAGTGGTGGGTGGGCGGGTGTAAGAGAGAGGGAGAGGGGTGTGTGGGCGGGTGTAAGAGAGAGAGTGAGAGTTGTGGGTGGGTGGGTGTAAGAGAGAGAGAGAGAGTGGGGTTGGGCGGGTGTAAGAGAGAGAGAGAGAGAGAGAGGTGGGTGGGTGTAAGGCAGAGAGAGAGGGGTGGGTGGGCAGGTGTAAGAGAGAGAAAGTGGGGTGTGTGGGCGGGTGTAAGAGAGAGAGAGAGAGAGAGGAGTGTGCGGGTGGGAGTAAGAGATAGAGACGGGTGGGTGGGCGGGTGTTAGCAAGAGAGAGAGGGGTGGGTGGGCGGGCGGGTATGAGAGAGAGAGAGAGGAATGGGTGGGTGGGTGTAAGAGAGAGGGAGGGGCGTGGGTGTGCGTGTGTACAAGAGAGGGGTGCGGGGGCGGGTGTTAGAGAGAGAGAGGGGTGGGTGGGCGGGTGTAAGAGAGAGAGAGGGGTGGGTGGGCTGCTGTAAGTGAGAGAGAGAGAGGCGTGGGTGGGCGGGTGAGAGAGAGAGAAGGTTGGGTGGGCGGGTTTAAGAGAGAGAGAGAGGGGTGGGTGGGCGGTTGTAATAGAGAGAGAGAGTGGTGGGTGGGCGGGTGTAAGAGAGAGAGGGGGGTGGGTGGGCGGGTGTAAGAGAGAGAGAGAGGGGTGGGTGGGCAGGTGTAAGAGAGAGAGAGTGAGGGGTGGGTGGGCGGGTGTAAGAGAGAGAGAGGGGGGTGGGTGGGCTGGTATCAGAGAGAGAGAGAGGGGAGCGTGAGGGGGTGTTTGAGAGAGAGAGTGGTGGGTGGGCAGGAGTAAGAGAGAGAGAGAGAGAGGTGTAGATAGGCGGGTACAAGATCGAGAGAGGAGCGTGGTTGAGTGAGTGTAAGTGGGAGAGAGAGAGAGAGGGGTGGGCGGGTATGAGAGAGAGAGAGAGAGAGAGGGGTGGGCGGGCATAAGAGAGAGAGAGAGAGGGGTACGTGGGCGGGTGTGAGAGAGAGATTGGTGGGTGGGCGGGTGGAAGAGAGAGAGAGAGAGAGTTGTGGGCGGGTGTAAGAGAGAGAGAGAGAGAGAGCTGTGGGTGGGTGGGTGCAAGAGAGAGAGAGAGGGGTGGGTGGTCGGGCGTAAGAGAGAGAGAGAGGGGTGGGTGGGCGGGCGTAAGAGAGAGCGGCGTGGGTGGGCGGACGTAAGAGAGTGGGTGACAGTTGGGTGGGCGGGTGTAAGTGAGATAGAGAGGGGTGGGTGGGCGGGTGTACGAGAGAGAGAGAGTGTTGGTGTGCGGGTGTAAGAGAGAGAGAGAGTGGTGGGTGGGTGGGTTTAAGAGAGAGAGTGAGAGAGAGTTGTGGGCGGGTGTAAGAGAGAGGGAGAGAGAGTTGTGGTGGGCGGGTGTAAGAGAGATAGAGAGGGGTGCGTGGGTGGGTATAAGAGAGAGAGAGTTGTGGGTTTGTGGGTGTAAGAGAGAGAGAGGTGTGGATGGGTGGGTGTAAGTGAGAGAGAGAGGTGGGTGTGCGCGTGTAAGAGAGAGAGAAAGCGGGGTGGGTGGGCAGGTGTAAGTGAGAGAGAGAGTGGTGTGTGGGCGTGTGTAAGAGAGAGAGAGAGGGGTGGGTGGGCGGGAGTGAGAGAGAGAGAGAGAGGGTGGTGGGTGGGCGGGTGTAAGAGAGAGAGAGAGTGGTGCGTGTGCGGGTGTAAGAGAGAGAGAAAGAGGGGTGGGTGGGCGTGTGTAAGTGAGAGAGAGAGGGGTAGGTGGGCAGGTGTAAGTGAGAGAGACAGCGGTGGATGTGCGGGTGTAAGAGAGAGAGAAAGAGGGGTGGGTGGGCGTGTGTAAGTGAGAGAGAGAGTGGTGGGTGGGCAGGTGTAAGTGAGAGAGACAGCGGTGGATGTGCGGGTGTCAGAGAGAGGGAGAGGGGTGTGTGGGCGGCTGTAAGAGAGAGAGAGAGTGGTGGTTTGGCGGGTGTAAGACAGGGAGAGAGGTGTGTGGGGGGGTGTAAGAGAGAGAGAGGGGTGGGTGGGCGGGTGTAAGAGAGAGGGAGAGGGGTGTGTGGCGGGTGTAAGAGAGAGAGTGAGAGTTGTGGGTGGGTGGGTGTAAGAGAGAGAGAGAGAGAGGGGTTGGGCGGGTGTAAGAGAGAGAAAGTGGGGTGTGTGGGCGGGTGTAAGAGAGAGAGAGAGAGAGAGGAGTGTGCGGTTGGGAGTAAGAGATAGAGACGGGTGGGTGGGCGGGTGTTAGCAAGAGAGAGAGGGGTGGGTGGGCGGGTGTGAGAGAGAGAGAGAGGAGTGGGTGGGCGGTTGTAAGAGAGAGGGAGGGGCGTGGGTGGGTGGGTGTACAAGAGAGAGGGGTGCGTGGGCGGGTGTTAGAGAGAGAGAGGGGTGGGTGGGCGGGTGTAAGAGAGAGAGAGGGGTGGGTGGGCTGCTGTAAGTGAGAGAGAGAGAGGCGTGGGTGGGCGGGTGAGAGAGAGAGAAGGTTGGGTGGGCGGGTTTAAGAGAGAGAGAGAGGGGTGGGTGGGCGGTTGTAATAGAGAGAGAGAGTGGTGGGTGGGCGGGTGTAAGAGAGAGAGGGGGGTGGGTGGGCGGGTGTAAGAGGGAGAGAGAGAGGGGTGGGTGGGCAGGTGTAAGAGAGAGAGAGTGAGGGGTGGGTGGGCGGGTGTAAGAGAGAGAGAGGGGGATGGGTGGGCTGGTATCAGAGAGAGAGAGAGGGGAGCGTGAGGGGGTGTTTGAGAGAGAGAGTGGTGGGTGGGCAGGAGTAAGAGAGAGAGAGAGAGTGAGGTGTAGATAGGCGGGTACAAGACCGAGAGAGGAGCGTGGTTGAGTGAGTGTAAGTGGGAGAGAGAGAGAGAGGGGTGGGCGGGTATGAGAGAGAGAGAGAGAGAGAGGGGTGAGCGGGTGTAAGAGAGAGAGAGAGAGAGGTACGTGGGCGGGTGTGAGAGAGAGATTGGTGGGTGTGCGGGTGGAAGAGAGAGAGAGAGAGAGTTGTGGTGGGCGGGTGTAAGAGAGAGAGAGAGAGAGCTGTGGGTGGGTGGGTGCAAGAGAGAGAAAGAGGGGTGGGTGGTCGGGCGTAAGAGAGAGAGAGAGGGGTGGGTGGGCGGGCGTAAGAGAGAGAGGCGTGGGTGGGCGGACGTAAGAGAGTGGGTGACAGTTGGGTGGGCGGGTGTAAGTGAGATAGAGAGGGGTGGGTGGGCGGGTGTACGAGAGAGAGAGAGTGTTGGTGTGCGGGTGTAAGAGAGAGAGAGAGTGGTGGGTGGGTGGGTTTAAGAGAGAGAGTGAGAGAGAGTTGTGGGCGGGTGTAAGAGAGAGGGAGAGAGAGTTGTGGTGGGCGGGTGTAAGAGAGATAGAGAGGGGTGCGTGGGTGGGTATAAGAGAGAGAGAGTTGTGGGTTTGTGGGTGTAAGAGAGAGAGAGGTGTGGATGGGTGGGTGTAAGTGAGAGAGAGAGGTGGGTGTGCGCGTGTAAGAGAGAGAGAAAGCGGGGTGGGTGGGCAGGTGTAAGTGAGAGAGAGAGTGGTGTGTGGGCGTGTGTAAGAGAGAGAGAGAGGGGTGGGTGGGCGGGAGTGAGAGAGAGAGAGAGAGGGTGGTGGGTGGGCGGGTGTAAGAGAGAGAGAGAGTGGTGCGTGTGCGGGTGTAAGAGAGAGAGAAAGAGGGGTGGGTGGGCGTGTGTAAGAGAGAGAGAGAGGGGTAGGTGGGCAGGTGTAAGTGAGAGAGACAGCGGTGGATGTGCGGGTGTAAGAGAGAGAGAAAGAGGGGTGGGTGGGCGTGTGTAAGTGAGAGAGAGAGTGGTGGGTGGGCAGGTGTAAGTGAGAGAGACAGCGGTGGATGTGCGGGTGTCAGAGAGAGGGAGAGGGGTGTGTGGGCGGCTGTAAGAGAGAGAGAGAGTGGTGGTTTGGCGGGTGTAAGACAGGGAGAGAGGTGTGTGGGGGGGTGTAAGAGAGAGAGAGGGGTGGGTGGGCAGGTGTAAGAGAGAGGGAGAGGGGTGTGTGGGCGGGTGTAAGAGAGAGAGTGAGAGTTGTGGGTGGGTGGGTGTAAGAGAGAGAGAGAGAGAGGGGTTGGGCGGGTGTAAGAGAGAGAGAGAGAGAGAGAGGTGGGTGGGTGTAAGGCAGAGAGAGAGGGGTGGGTGGGCAGGTGTAAGAGAGAGAAAGTGGGGTGTGTGGGCGGGTGTAAGAGAGAGAGAGAGAGAGAGGAGTGTGCGGGTGGGAGTAAGAGATAGAGACGGGTGGGTGGGCGGGTGTTAGCAAGAGAGAGAGGGGTGGGTGGGCGGGTGTGAGAGAGAGAGAGAGGAGTGGGTGGGCGGTTGTAAGAGAGAGGGAGGGGCGTGGGTGGGTGGGTGTACAAGAGAGAGGGGTGCGTGGGCGGGTGTTAGAGAGAGAGAGGGGTGGGTGGGCGGGTGTAAGAGAGAGAGAGGGGTGGGTGGGCTGCTGTAAGTGAGAGAGAGAGAGGCGTGGGTGGGCGGGTGAGAGAGAGAGAAGGTTGGGTGGGCGGGTTTAAGAGAGAGAGAGAGGGGTGGGTGGGCGGTTGTAATAGAGAGAGAGAGTGGTGGGTGGGCGGGTGTAAGAGAGAGAGGGGGGTGGGTGGGCGGGTGTAAGAGGGAGAGAGAGAGGGGTGGGTGGGCAGGTGTAAGAGAGAGAGAGTGAGGGGTGGGTGGGCGGGTGTAAGAGAGAGAGAGGGGGATGGGTGGGCTGGTATCAGAGAGAGAGAGAGGGGAGCGTGAGGGGGTGTTTGAGAGAGAGAGTGGTGGGTGGGCAGGAGTAAGAGAGAGAGAGAGAGTGAGGTGTAGATAGGCGGGTACAAGACCGAGAGAGGAGCGTGGTTGAGTGAGTGTAAGTGGGAGAGAGAGAGAGAGGGGTGGGCGGGTATGAGAGAGAGAGAGAGAGAGAGGGGTGAGCGGGTGTAAGAGAGAGAGAGAGAGAGGTACGTGGGCGGGTGTGAGAGAGAGATTGGTGGGTGTGCGGGTGGAAGAGAGAGAGAGAGAGAGTTGTGGTGGGCGGGTGTAAGAGAGAGAGAGAGAGAGCTGTGGGTGGGTGGGTGCAAGAGAGAGAAAGAGGGGTGGGTGGTCGGGCGTAAGAGAGAGAGAGAGGGGTGGGTGGGCGGGCGTAAGAGAGAGAGGTGTGGGTGGGCGGACGTAAGAGAGTGGGTGACAGTTGGGTGGGCGGGTGTAAGTGAGATAGAGAGGGGTGGGTGGGCGGGTGTACGAGAGAGAGAGAGTGTTGGTGTGCGGGTGTAAGAGAGAGAGAGAGTGGTGGGTGGGTGGGTTTAAGAGAGAGAGTGAGAGAGAGTTGTGGGCGGGTGTAAGGGAGAGGGAGAGAGAGTTGTGGTGGGCGGGTGTAAGAGAGATAGAGAGGGGTGCGTGGGTGGGTATAACAGAGGGAGAGTTGTGGGTTTGTGGGTGTAAGAGAGAGGTGTGGATGGGCGGGTGTAATTGAGAGAGAGAGGGGTGGGTGGGCGGGTGTAAGAGAGAGCGAGAGATGGGTGGGTGGGCGGGTGTAAGTGAGAGAGAGAGGTGGGTGTGCGAGTGTAAGAGAGAGAGAAAGCGGGGTGGGTGGGCAGGTGTAAGTGAGAGAGAGAGTGGTGTGTGGGCGTGTGTAAGAGAGAGAGAGAGGAGTGGGTGGGCGGGAGTGAGAGAGAGAGAGAGGGGGGTGGGAGGGCGGGTGTAAGTGAGAGCGAGGGATGGGTGGGTGGGCGGGTGTAAGAGAGAGAGAGAGTGGTGGGTGTGCGGGTGTAAGAGAGAGAGAAAGAGGGGTGGGTGGGCGTGTGTAAGTGAGAGAGAGAGGGGTAGGTGGGCAGGTGTAAGTGAGAGAGACAGCGGTGGATGTGCGGGTGTAAGAGAGAGAGAAAGAGGGGTGGGTGGGCGTGTGTAAGTGAGAGAGAGAGTGGTGGGTGCGCAGGTGTAAGTGAGAGAGACAGCGGTGGATGTGCGGGCGTAAGACAGGGAGAGAGGTGTGTGTGGGCGGCTGTAAGAGAGAGAGAGGGGTGGGTGGGCGGGTGTAAGAGAGGGAGTGAGAGTTGTGGGTGGGTGGGTGTAAGAGAGAGAGAGAGAGAGGGGTTGGGCGGGTGTAAGAGAGAGAAAGTGGGGTGTGTGGGCGGGTGTAAGAGAGAGAGAGAGAGGAGTGTGCGGGTGGGAGTAAGAGATAGAGACGGGTGGGTGGGCGGGTGTTAGCAAGAGAGAGAGGGGTGGGTGGGCGGGTGTGAGAGAGAGAGAGAGGTGGGTGGGCGGGTGTAAGAGAGAGAGAGGGGTGGGTGGGCTGCTGTAAGTGAGAGAGAGAGAGGCGTGGGTGGGCGGGTGAGAGAGAGAGAGAAGGTTGGGTGGGCGGGTTTAAGAGAGAGAGAGAGAGGGGTGGGTGGGCGGTTGTAATAGAGAGAGAGAGGGGTTGGTGGGCGGGTGTAAGAGAGAGAGGGGGGTGGGTGGGCGGGTGTAAGAGAGAGAGAGTGAGGGGTGGGTGGGTGGGTGTAAGAGAGAGAGAGGGGTGTGGGTGGGCTGGTATCAGAGAGAGAGAGAGAGGGGAGCGTGAGGGGGTGTTTGAGAGAGAGAGTGGTGGGTGGGCAGGAGTAAGAGAGAGAGAGAGAGTGAGGTGTAGATAGGCGGGTACAAGAACGAGAGAGGAGCGTGGTTGAGTGAGTGTAAGTGGGAGAGAGAGAGAGGGGTGGGCGGGTATGAGAGAGAGAGAGAGAGAGAGAGGGGTGGGCGGGTGTAAGAGAGAGAGAGAGAGGGGTACGTGGGCGGGTGTGAGAGAGAGATTGGTGGGTGGGCGGGTGGAAGAGAGAGAGAGAGTTGTGGTGGGCGGGTGTAAGAGAGAGAGAGAGAGAGCTGTGGGTGGGTGGGTGCAAGAGAGAGAGAGAGGGGTGGGTGGTCGGGCGTAAGAGAGAGAGAGAGGGGTGGGTGGGCGGGCGTAAGAGAGAGAGGCGTGGGTGGGCGGACGTAAGAGAGTGGGAGACAGTTGGGTGGACGGGTGTAAGTGAGATAGAGAGGGGTGGGTGGGCGGGTGTACGAGAGAGAGAGAGTGTTGGTGTGCGGATGTAAGAGAGAGAGAGAGTGGTGGGTGGGTTTAAGAGAGAGAGTGAGAGAGAGTTGTGGGCGGGTGTAAGAGAGAGGGAGAGAGAGTTGTGGTGGGCGGGTGTAAGAGAGATAGAGAGGGGTGCGTGGGTGGGTATAAGAGAGAGAGAGTTGAGGGTTTGTGGGTGTAAGAGAGAGAGAGGTGTGGATGGGTGGGTGTAATTGAGAGAGAGAGAGGTGGGTGGGCGGGTGTAAGAGAGAGCGAGAGATGGGTGGGTGGGCGGGTGTAAGTGAGAGAGAGAGGTGGGTGTGCGGGTGTAAGAGAGAGAGAAAGCGGGGTGGGTGTGCAGGTGTAAGTGAGAGAGAGAGTGGTGTGTGGGCGTGTGTAAGAGAGAGAGAGAGGGGTGGGTGGGCGGGAGTGAGAGAGAGAGAGAGGGGGGTGGGAGGGCGGGTGTAAGTGAGAGCGAGAGATGGGTGGGTGGGCGGGTGTAAGAGTGAGAGAGAGTGGTGGGTGTGCGGGTGTAATAGAGAGAGAAAGAGGGGTGGGTGGGCGTGTGTAAGTGAGAGAGAGAGGGGTAGGTGGGCAGGTGTAAGTGAGAGAGACAGCGGTGGATGTGCGGGTGTAAGAGAGAGAGAAAGAGGGGTGTGTGGGTGGGTGTAAGAGAGAGAGTGAGAGTTGTGGGTGGGTAGGTGTAAGAGAGAGAGAGAGAGAGAGCGGGGTTCGGCGGGTGTAAGAGAGAGAGAGAGAGAGAGGGGTGGGTGGGTGTAAGGCAGAGAGAGAGGGGTGGGTGGGCAGGTGTAAGAGAGAGAAAGTGGGGTGTGTGGGTGGGTGTAAGAGAGAGAGAGAGAGCGGAGTGTGCGGGTGGGAGTAAGAGAGAGAGACTGGTGGGTGGGCTGGTGTTAGCAAGAGAGAGAGGGGTGGGTGGGCGGGTGTGAGAGAGAGAGAGGGGTGGGCTGGCTGCTGTAAGTGAGAGAGAGAGGCGTGTGTGGGCGGGTAAGAGAGAGAGAGAAGGATGGGTGGGCGGGTGTAAGAGAGAGAGAGAGGGGTGGGTGGGCGATTGTAAGAGAGAGAGAGAGGGGTGGGTGGGCGGGTGTAAGAGAGAGAGGGGGTTGGGTGGGCGGGTGTAAGAGAGAGAGAGAGAGAGGGGTACGTGGGCGGGTGTGAGAGAGAGATTGGTGGATGGGCGGGTGGAAGAGAGAGAGAGAGAGTTGTGGTGGTCGGGTGTAAGAGAGAGAGAGAGAGAGAGGGGTGGGTGGGTGGGTGCGAGAGAGAGAGAGAGAGGGGTGGGTGGGTGGGTGCAAGACAGAGAGAGAGAGAGAGAGAGGGGTGGGTGGTCGGGCGTAAGAGACAGAGAGAGGGGTGGGTGGGCGGGCGTAAGAGAGAGAGAGAGAGAGAGGTGTAGATAGGCGGGTACAAGACCGAGAAAGGAGCGTGGTTGAGTGAGTGTAAGTGGGAGAGAGGGAGAGAGAGAGAGAGGGGTGGGCGGGTATGAGTGAGAGAGAGAGAGAGAGGGGGGGGCTGGTGTAAGAGAGAGAGAGAGAGGGGTATGTGGGCGGGTGTGAGAGAGAGATTGGTGGGTGGGCGGGTGGAAGACTGAGAGAGAGAGAGTTGTGGGCGGGTGCAAGAGAGAGAGGGGTGGGTGGACGGGTGTAAGCGAGAGAGAGGGGTGGGTGGGCGGGCGTAAGAGAGAGAGAGGGGTGGGTGGGCGGGCGTAAGAGAAAGAGAGAGGGGTGGGTGGGCGGGTTTAACTGAGAGAGGGAGGGGTGGGTGGGCAGGCTTAACTGAGAGAGAGAGGGGTGGGTGGGCAAATGTAATTGAGAGAGAGAGGGGTGGGCGGGCGGGTGTAACTGATAGAGAGAGGGGTGGGTGGGCGGATGTAATTGAGAGAGAGGGGTGGGTGGGCGGGTGTAATTGAGAGAGAGTGGGGTGGGTGGCTGTAAGAGAGAGAGAGGTGTCGTTGTCGGGTGTAAGAGAGAGAGAGATATGGGTGGGTTGGCGGGTGTAAGAGAGAGAGAGAGTGGTGGGTGTGCAGGTGTAAGAGAGACAGAGAGAGGGGTGGGTGGGTGGTTGTAAGTGAGAGATAGAGGGGTGGGTGGGCGGGTGTAAGTGAGAGAGAGAGAGGGGGGGGTGGGTGTGCGGGTGTGAGAGAGAGAGAGAGGGGTGGGTGGGCGGGTGCAAGACAGAGAGAGATGGGTGGGTGGGCGGGTGTGAGAGAGAGAGAGAGGGGTGGGTTTGCGGGTGTAAGAGAGAGAGAGAGGGTGGGTGGGCGGGTGTAATTGAGAGAGAGAGTGGTGTGTGGGCGCGAGTAAGAGAGAGAGGGGGGCTGGTTGGGCGGGTGTAAGAGAGAGGGAGCGGGATGGGTGGGCGGGTGTAAGAGAGAGAGACGGGTGCGATGGTGGGTATAAGAGAGAGAGAGTGGTAGGTGGGCGGGTGTAAGAGAGCGAGTGAGAGAGAGTTGTGGTGGGCGGGTGTAAGAGAGAGGGAGAGAGAGTTGTGGTGGGCGGGTGTAAGAGAGAGAGAGAGGGGTAGTTGGGCCGGTGTGAGAGAGAGAGGGGAGGGTGGGCGGGTGTAAGAGAGAGAGAGAGGGGTGCGTGGGTGGGTATAAGAGAGAGAGAGTGGTGGATTTGTGGGTGTAAGAGAGAGACAGAGAGGTGTGGAGGGGCGGGTAATTGAGAGAGTGGGGTGGGTGGGCGGTTGTAAGAGAGAGCAAGAGATGGGTGGGTGGGCGGGTGTAAGAGAGAGAGAGGTGTGGGTGGGCGGGTGTGAGAGAGAGAGAGACGGGTGCATTGGTGGGTATAAGAGAGAGAGAGTGGTGGGTGGGCGGGTGTAAGAGAGAGAGTGAGAGAGATTTGTGGTGGGCGGGTGTAAGAGAAAGGGAGAGAGAGTTGTGGTGGGCGGGTGTAAAGGAGAGTGAGAGGGGTAGTTGGGCCAGTGTGAGAGAGAGAGAGAGGGGTGGGTGGGTGGGTTTAATTGAGAGAGAGAGGGGTGCGTGGCTGGGTTTAATTGAGAGAGAGGGGTGGATGGGCGGGTTTAATTGAGAGAGAGAGGGGTGGGTGGGCGGGTTTAATTGGGAGAGAGAGGGGTGGGTGGGCGGGTTTAATTGAGAGAGAGAGGGGTGGGTGGGCGGGTGTAACTGATAGAGAGAGGGGTGGGTGGGCGGATGTGATTGAGAGAGAGAGGGGTGGGTGGGTGGGTGTAATTGAGAGAGAGATGCGTGGGTGGGCGGGTATAATTGAGAGAGAGTGGTGGGTGGGTGGCTGTAAGAGAGAGAGGTGTGGTTGTCGGCTGTAAGAGAGAGAGAGATATGGGTGGGTTGGCGGGTGTAAGAGAGAGAGAGAGTGGTGGGTGTGCGGGTGTAAGAGAGACAGAGAGAGGGGTGGGTGGGTGGTTGTAAGTGAGAGATAGAGGGGTGGGTGGGCGGGTGTAAGTGAGAGAGAGAGAGGGGGGTGGGTGTGCGGGTGTAAGCGAGAGAGAGAAGGGTGGGCGGGTGTGAGAGAGAGAGAGAGGGGTGGGTGTGCGGGTGTAAGACAGAGAGATGTGTGGGTGGGCGGGTGTAAGAGAGAGAGAGATGGGTGGGTGGGCGGGTGTGAGAGAGAGAGAGAGGGGTGGGTTTGCGGGTGTAAGAGAGAGAGAGAGGGTGGGTGGGCGGGTGTTAGAGAGAGTGATAGAGGGCTGGGTGGGTGGGTGTAAGAGAGAGAAAGAGCCGTGAGTGGGCGGGTGTAATTGAGAGAGAGAGTGGTGTGTGGGCGCGAGTAAGAGAGAGAGAGGGGGCTGGTTGGGTGGGTGTAAGAGAGAGAGATGGGTGGGTGGGCGGGTGTAAGTGAGAGGGAGGGGGATGGGTGGGCGGGTGTAAGAGAGAGAGAGAGGGTGGGTGTGCGGGTGTAAGAGAGAGAGAGAGACAGGTGCGTTGGTGGGTATAAGAGAGAGAGAGTGGTCGGTGGGCGGGTGTAAGAGAGCGAGTGAGAGAGAGTTGTGGTGGGCGGGTGTAAGAGAGAGGGAGAGAGAGTTGTGGTGGGCGGGTGTAAGAGAGAGAGAGAGAGGGGTAGTTGGGCCGGTGTGAGAGAGAGAGGGGAGGGTGGGCGGGTGTAAGAGAGAGAGAGGGGTGCGTGGGTGGGTATAAGAGAGAGAGTGTGGTGGATTTTTGGGTGTGAGAGAGAGAGAGGTGTGGAGGGGCGGGTAATTGAGAGAGTGGGGTGGGTGGGCGGTTGTAAGAGAGAGCGAGAGATGGGTGGGTGGGCGGGTGTAAGAGAGAGAGGGGTGTGGGTGGGCGGGTGTGAGAGAGAGAGAGACGGGTGCATTGGTGGGTATAAGAGAGAGAGAGTGGTGGGTGGGCGGGTGTAAGAGAGAGAGTGAGAGAGATTTGTGGTGGGCGGGTGTAAGAGAAAGGGAGAGAGAGTTGTGGTGGGCGGGTGTAAGGGAGAGTGAGAGGGGTAGTTGGGCCAGTGTGAGAGAGAGAGAGAGGGGTGGGTGGGCGGGTAATTGAGAGAGAGAGGGGTGGGTGGGCGGGTATAATTGAGAGAGAGAGGGGTGGGTGGGCGGGTTTAATTGAGAGAGAGAGGGGTGGGTGGGCGGGTTTAATTGAGAGAGAAGGGGGTGGGTGGGCGGGTGTAATTGAGAGAGAGAGGGGTGGGTGGGCGGGTGTAATTGAGAGAGAAAGGGGTGGGTGGGCGGCTGTAAGAGAGAGCGAGAGACGGGTGGGTGTGCGGGTGTAAGAGAGAGAGAGTGGTGGGTGTGCGGGTGTAAGTGAGAGAGAATGGTTTGTTTGCGGGTGTAAGAGAGAGAGAAAGCGGGGTGGGTGGGCGGGGGTAAGTGAGAGAGAGAGGGGTGGGTGGGCGTATGTAAGAGAGAGAGAGAGGCGTGTGTGGGCGGGTGTGAGAGAGAGAGAGGGGTGGCTGGGTGGGTGTTAGCGAGAGAGAGAGAGGGGGGTGGGTGGGTGGGTTTAATTGAGAGAGAGAGAGGGGTGGGTGGGCGGGTTTAATTGAGAGAGAGAGGGGTGGGTGGGCGGCTGTATGAGAGAGCGAGAGATGGGTGGGTGTGCGGGTGTAAGAGAGAGAGAGTGGTGGGTGTGCAGGTGTAAGAGAGAGAAAAAGCGGGGTGGGTGGGCGGGAGTAAGTGAGAGAGAGAAGGGTGTGTGGGCAGGTGTAAGAGAGAGAGAATGGTTTGTGTGCGGGTGTAAGAGAGAGAGAAAGCGGGGTGGGTGGGCGGGTGTAAGTGAGAGAGAGAGGGGTGGGTGGGCGTATGTAAGAGAGAGAGAGAGGGGTGTGTGGGCAGGTGTGAGAGAGAGAGAGGGGTGGGTGGGCGGGTGTTAGCGAGAGAGAGAGAGGGGTGTGTGGGCGGGTTTAATTGAGAGAGATAGGGGTGGTTGGGCGGGTGTAATTGAGAGAGTGAGGGGTGGGTAGGCGGGTTTAATTGAGAGAGAGAGGGGTGGGTAGGCGGGTTTAATTGAGAGAGAGCGGTGGGTGGGCGGCTTTAATTGAGAGAGAGAGGGGTGGGTGGGCGGGTTTAATTGAGAGAGAGAGGGGTGGGTGGGCGGGTTTAATTGAGAGAGAGAGGGGTGGGTGGGCGGGTTTAATTGAGAGAGAGAGGGGTGGGTGGGCGGGTTTAATTGAGAGACAGAGGGGGGGGTGGGCGGGTTTAATTGAGAGAGAGAGGGGTGGGTGGGCGGGTTTAACTGAGAGTGAGAGGGGTGGGTGGGCGGGTTTAATTGAGAGAGAGGGGTGGGTGGGCGGGTTTAATTGAGAGAGGGGGGGGTGGGCAGGTTTAACTGAGAGAGAGAGGGGGGTGGGCGGGTTTAATTGAGAGAGAGCGGGGTGAGTGGGTGGGTTTAATTGAGAGAGAGAGGGGTGGGTGGGCGGGTTTAATTGAGAGAGAGAGGGGTGGGTGGGCGGGTTTAATTGAGAGAGAGAGGGGTGGGTGGGTGGGTTAAATTGAGAGAGAGAGGGGTGGGTGGGCGGGTTAAATTGAGAGAGAGAGGGGTGGGTGGGCGGGTTTAATTGAGAGAGAGGGGTGGGTGGGCGGGTTTAACTGAGAGAGAGAGGGGTGGGTGGGCGGGTTTAATTGAGAGAGAGAGGGATAGGTTGGTGTGTGTAAGAGAGAGAGAGAGGGGTGTGTGGGCGGGTGTGAGAGAGAGAGAGGGGTGGGTGGGCGGGGTGTTAGCGAGAGAGCGAGAGGGGTGGGTAGGCAGGGTGTAATTGAGAGAGAGAGGGGTGGGTGGGCGGGTTTAATTGAGAGAGATAGGGGTGGTTTGGCAGGTGTAATTGAGAGAGAGAGGGGTGGGTGGGCGGGTTTAACTGAGAGAAAGCGGCGTGGGTGGGCGGGTTTAATTGAGAGAGAGAGGGGTGGGTGGGCGGGTTTAATTGAGAGAGAGCGGGGTGGGTGGGCGGGTTTAACTGAGAGAAAGCGGCGTGGGTGGGCGGGTTTAATTGAGAGAGAGAGGGGTGGGTGGGCGGGTTTAATTGAGAGAGAGCGGGGTGGGTGGGCGGGTTTAATTGAGAGAGAGAGGGGTGGGTGGGCGGGTATAATTGAGAGAGAGAGGGGTGGGTGGGCGGGTTTAATTGAGAGAGAGAGGGGTGGGTGGGCGCGTGTGAGAGAGAGAGAGGGGTGGCTGGGTGGGTGTTAGCGAGAGAGAGAGAGAGGGGTGGGTGGGCGGGTTTAATTGAGAGAGAGAGGGGTGGGTGGGCGGGTTTAATTGAGAGAGAGGGGGTGGGTGGGCGGGTTTAACTGAGAGAGAGAGGGGTGGGTGGGAGGGTTTAATTGAGAGAGAGAGGGGTGGGTGGGCAAATGTAATTGAGAGAGAGATGGGTGGGTGGGCGTATGGAAGAGAGAGAGAGAGGCGTGTGTGGGCGGGTGTGAGAGAGAGAGAGGGGTGGCTGGGTGGGTGTTAGCGAGAGAGAGAGAGGGGGGTGGGTGGGTGGGTTTAACTGAGAGAGAGAGAGGGGTGGGTGGGCGGGTGTTAGCGAGAGAGCGAGAGGGGTGGGTAGGCGGGTGTAATTGAGAGAGAGAGGGGTGGGTGGGCGGGTTTAATTGAGAGAGATAGGGGTGGTTTGGCAGGTGTAATTGAGAGAGAGAGGGGTGGGTGGGCGGGTTTAACTGAGAGAAAGCGGCGTGGGTGGGCGGGTTTAATTGAGAGAGAGAGGGGTGGGTGGGCGGGTTTAATTGAGAGAGAGCGGGGTGGGTGGGCGGGTTTAATTGAGAGAGAGAGGGGTGGGTGGGCGGGTATAATTGAGAGAGAGAGGGGTGGGTGGGCGGGTATAATTGAGAGAGAGAGGGGTGGGTGGGCGGCTGTAAGAGAGAGCGAGAGACGGGTGGGTGTGCGGGTGTAAGAGAGAGAGAGTGGTGGGTGTGCGGGTGTAAGTGAGAGAGAATGGTTTGTTTGCGGGTGTAAGAGAGAGAGAAAGCGGGGGCGGGTGTAAGTGAGAGAGAGAGGGGTGGGTGGGCGTATGTAAGAGAGAGAGAGAGGGGTGTGTGGGCGGGTGTGAGAGAGAGAGAGGGGTGGCTGGGTGGGTGTTAGCGAGAGAGAGAGAGGGGGGTGGGTGGGTGGGTTTAATTGAGAGAGAGAGAGGGGTGGGTGGGCGGGTTTAATTGAGAGAGAGAGGGGTGGGTGGGCGGCAGTATGAGAGAGCGAGAGATGGGTGGGTGTGCGGGTGTAAGAGAGAGAGAGTGGTGGGTGTGCAGGTGTAAGAGAGAGAAAAAGCGGGGTGGGTGGGCGGGAGTAAGTGAGAGAGAGAAGGGTGTGTGGGCAGGTGTAAGAGAGAGAGAATGGTTTGTGTGCGGGTGTAAGAGAGAGAGAAAGCGGGGTGGGTGGACGGGTGTAAGTGAGAGAGAAAGGGGTGGGTGGGCGTATGTAAGAGAGAGAGAGAGGGGTGTGTGGGCAGGTGTGAGAGAGAGAGAGGGGTGGGTGGGCGGGGTGTTAGCGAGAGAGAGAGAGGGGTGTGTGGGCGGGTTTAATTGAGAGAGATAGGGGTGGTTGGGCGGGTGTAATTGAGAGAGTGAGGGGTGGGTGGGCGGGTTTAATTGAGAGAGAGAGGGGTGGGTAGGCGGGTTTAATTGAGAGAGAGCGGTGGGTGGGCGGCTTTAATTGAGAGAGAGAGGGGTGGGTGGGCGGGTTTAATTGAGAGAGAGAGGGGTGGGTGGGCGGGTTTAATTGAGAGAGAGAGGGGTGGGTGGGCGGGTTTAATTGAGAGACAGAGGGGTGGGTGGGCGGGTTTAATTGAGAGAGAGAGGGGTGGGTGGGCGGGTTTAATTGAGAGAGAGAGGGGTGGGTGGGCGGGTTTAATTGAGAGAGAGAGGGGTGGGTGGGCGGGTTTAATTGAGAGAGAGGGGTGGGTGGGCGGGTTTAATTGAGAGAGAGAGGGGTGGGTGGGCGGGTTTAATTGAGAGAGAGAGGGGTGGGTGGGCGGGTTTAATTGAGAGAGAGAGGGGTGGGTGGGCGTGTTTAATTGAGAGAGAGAGGGGTAGGTTGGTGTGTGTAAGAGAGAGAGAGAGGGGTGTGTGGGCGGGTGTGAGAGAGCGAGAGGGGTGGGTAGGCGGGTGTAATTGAGAGAGAGAGGGGTGGGTGGGCGGGTTTAATTGAGAGAGATAGGGGTGGTTTGGCAGGTGTAATTGAGAGAGAGAGGGGTGGGTGGGCGGGTTTAACTGAGAGAAAGCGGCGTGGGTGGGCGGGTTTAATTGAGAGAGAGAGGGGTGGGTGGGCGGGTTTAATTGAGAGAGAGCGGGGTGGGTGGGCGGGTTTAATTGAGAGAGAGAGGGGTGGGTGGGCGGGTATAATTGAGAGAGAGAGGGGTGGGTTGGCGGGTTTAATTGAGAGAGAGGGGTGGGTGGGCGCGTGTGAGAGAGAGAGAGGGGTGGCTGGGTGGGTGTTAGCGAGAGAGAGAGAGAGGGGTGGGTGGGCGGGTTTAATTGAGAGAGAGAGAGGGGTGGGTGGGCGGGTTTAATTGAGAGAGAGAGGGGTGGGTGGGCGGGTTTAACTGAGAGAGAGAGGGGTGGGTGGGAGGGTTTAATTGAGAGAGACAGGGGTGGGTGGGCAAATGTAATTGAGAGAGAGATGGGTGGGTGGGCGTATGGAAGCGAGAGAGAGAGGCGTGTGTGGGCGGGTGTGAGAGAGAGAGAGGGGTGGCTGGGTGGGTGTTAGCGAGAGAGAGAGAGGGGGGTGGGTGGGTGGGTTTAACTGAGAGAGAGAGAGGGGTGGGTGGGCGGGTTTAATTGAGAGAGAGAGGGGTGGGTGGGCGGGTTTAATTGAGAGAGAGAGGGGTGGGTGGGCGGGTTTAATTGAGAGAGAGCGGGGTGGGTGGGCTGGTTTAATTGAGAGAGAGCGGGGTGGGTGGGCGGGTATAATTGAGAGAGAGAGGGGTGGGTGGGCAGGTTTAATTGAGAGAGAGAGGGGTGGGTGGGCGCGTGTGAGAGAGAGAGAGGGGTGGCTGGGTGGGTGTTAGCGAGAGAGAGAGAGAGGGGTGGGTGGGCGGGTTTAATTGAGAGAGAGAGGGGTGGGTGGGCGGGTTTAATTGAGAGAGAGAGGGGTGGGTGGGCGGGTTTAATTGAGAGAGAGAGGGGTGGGTGGGCGGGTTTAACTGAGAGAGAGAGGGGTGGGTGGGAGGGTTTAATTGAGAGAGAGAGGGGTGGGTGGGCAAATGTAATTGAGAGAGAGATGGGTGGGTGGGCGTATGGAAGAGAGAGAGAGAGGCGTGTGTGGGCGGGTGTGAGAGAGAGAGAGGGGTGGCTGGGTGGGTGTTAGCGAGAGAGAGAGAGGGGGGTGGGTGGGTGGGTTTAACTGAGAGAGAGAGAGGGGTGGGTGGGCGGGTTTCACTGAGAGAGAGAGGGGTGGGTGGGCGGCTGTATGAGAGAGCGAGAGATGGGTGGGTGTGCGGGTGTAAGAGAGAGAGAGTGGTGGGTGTGCAGGTGTAAGAGAGAGAAAAAGCGGGGTGGGTGGGAGGGAGTAAGTGAGAGAGAGAAGGGTGTGTGGGCAGGTGTAAGAGAGAGAGAATGGTTTGTGTGCGGGTGTAAGAGAGAGAGAAAGCGGGGAGGGTGGGCGGGTGTAAGTGAGAGAGAGAGGGGTGGGTGGGCGTATGTAAGAGAGAGAGAGAGGGGTGTGTGGGCAGGTGTGAGAGAGAGAGAGGGGTGGGTGGGCGGATGTTAGCGAGAGAGAGAGAGGGGTGTGTGGGCGGGTTTATCTGAGAGAGAGAGGGGTGTGTGGGCGGGTTTAATTGAGAGAGATAGGGGTGGTTGGGCGGGTTTAACTGAGAGAGAGCGGTGGGTGGGCGGCTTTAATTGAGAGAGAGAGGGGTGGGTGGGCGGGTTTAATTGAGAGAGAGAGGGGTGGGTGGGCGGGTTTAATTGAGAGAGAGAGGGGTGGGTGGGCGGGTTTAATTGAGAGAGAGAGGGGGGGGTGGGCGGGTTTAATTGAGAGAGAGAGGGGAGTGTGGGCGGGTTTAATTGAGAGAGAGAGGGGTGGGTGCGCGGGTTTAATTGAGAGAGAGAGGGGTAGGTTGGTGTGTGTAAGAGAGAGAGAGAGGGGTGTGTGGGCGGGTGTGAGAGAGAGAGAGGGGTGGGTGGGCGGGTGTTAGCGAGAGAGCGAGAGGGGTGGGTAGGCGGGTGTAATTGCGAGAGAGAGGGCTGGGTGGGCGGGTTTAATTGAGAGAGATAGGGGTGGTTTGGCAGGTGTAATTGAGAGAGAGAGGGGTGGGTGGGCGGGTTTAACTGAGAGAAAGCGGCGTGGGTGGGCGGGTTTAATTGAGAGAGAGAGGGGTAGGTGGGCGGGTTTAATTGAGAGAGAGCGGGGTGGGTGGGCGGGTTTAATTGAGAGAGAGAGGGGTGGGTGGGCGGGTATAATTGAGAGAGAGAGGGGTGGGTGGGCGGGTTTAATTGAGAGAGTGAGGGGTGGGTGGGCGCGTGTGAGAGAGAGAGAGGGGTGGCTGGGTGGGTGTTAGCGAGAGAGAGAGAGAGAGGTGGGTGGGCGGGTTTAATTGAGAGAGAGAGAGGGGTGGGTGGGCGGGTTTAATTGAGAGAGAGAGGGGTGGGTGGGCGGGTTTAACTGAGAGAGGGAGGGGTGGGTGGGAGGGTTTAATTGAGAGAGAGAGGGGTGGGTGGGCAAATGTAATTGAGAGAGAGATGGGTGGGTGGGCGTATGGAAGCGAGAGAGAGAGGCGTGTGTGGGCGGGGTGTGAGAGAGAGAGAGGGGTGGCTGGGTGGGTGTTAGCGAGAGAGAGAGGGGGGGGTGGGTGGGTGGGTTTAACTGAGAGAGAGAGAGGGGTGGGTGGGCGGGTTTAATTGAGAGAGATAGGGGTGGTTTGGCAGGTGTAATTGAGAGAGAGAGGGGTGGGTGGGCGGGTTTAACTGAGAGAAAGCGGCGTGGGTGGGCGGGTTTAATTGAGAGAGAGAGGGGTAGGTGGGCGGGTTTAATTGAGAGAGAGCGGGGTGGGTGGGCGGGTTTAATTGAGAGAGAGAGGGGTGGGTGGGCGGGTATAATTGAGAGAGAGAGGGGTGGGTGGGCGGGTTTAATTGAGAGAGAGAGGGGTGGGTGGGCGCGTGTGAGAGAGAGAGAGGGGTGGCTGGGTGGGTGTTAGCGAGAGAGAGAGAGAGAGGTGGGTGGGCGGGTTTAATTGAGAGAGAGAGAGAGGGGTGGGTGGGCGGGTTTAATTGAGAGAGAGAGGGGTGGGTGGGCGGGTTTAACTGAGAGAGGGAGGGGTGGGTGGGAGGGTTTAATTGAGCGAGAGAGGGGTGGGTGGGCAAATGTAATTGAGAGAGAGATGGGTGGGTGGGCGTATGGAAGAGAGAGAGAGATGCGTGTGTGGGCGGGTGTGAGAGAGAGAGAGGGGTGGCTGGGTGGGTGTTAGCGAGAGAGACAGAGGGGGGTGGGTGGGTGTAATTGAGAGAGAGAGGGGTGGGTGGGCGGGTTTAATTGAGAGAGAGAGGGGTGGGTGGGCGGGTTTAATTGAGAGAGAGAGGGGTGGGTGGGCGGGTTTAATTGAGAGAGAGCGGGGTGGGTGGGCTGGTTTAATTGAGAGAGAGCGGGGTGGGTGGGCGGGTATAATTGAGAGAGAGAGGGGTGGGTGGGCGGGTTTAATTGAGAGAGAGAGGGGTGGGTGGGCGCGTGTGAGAGAGAGAGAGGGGTGGCTGGGTGGGTGTTAGCGAGAGAGAGAGAGAGGGGTGGGTGGGCGGGTTTAATTGAGAGAGAGAGGGGTGGGTGGGCGGGTTTAATTGAGAGAGAGAGGGGTGGGTGGGCGGGTTTAATTGAGAGAGAGAGGGGTGGGTGGGCGGGTTTAACTGAGAGAGAGAGGGGTGGGTGGGAGGGTTTAATTGAGAGAGAGAGGGGTGGGTGGGCAAATGTAATTGAGAGAGAGATGGGTGGGTGGGCGTATGGAAGAGAGAGAGAGAGGCGTGTGTGGGCGGGTGTGAGAGAGAGAGAGGGGTGGCTGGGTGGGTGTTAGCGAGAGAGAGAGAGGGGGGTGGGTGGGTGGGTTTAACTGAGAGAGAGAGAGAGGGGTGGGTGGGCGGGTTTCACTGAGAGAGAGAGGGGTGGGTGGGCGGCTGTATGAGAGAGCGAGAGATGGGTGGGTGTGCGGGTGTAAGAGAGAGAGAGTGGTGGGTGTGCAGGTGTAAGAGAGAGAAAAAGCGGGGTGGGTGGGAGGGAGTAAGTGAGAGAGAGAAGGGTGTGTGGGCAGGTGTAAGAGAGAGAGAATGGTTTGTGTGCGGGTGTAAGAGAGAGAGAAAGCGGGGAGGGTGGGCGGGTGTAAGTGAGAGAGAGAGGGGTGGGTGGGCGTATGTAAGAGAGAGAGAGAGGGGTGTGTGGGCAGGTGTGAGAGAGAGAGAGGGGTGGGTGGGCGGATGTTAGCGAGAGAGAGAGAGGGGTGTGTGGGCGGGTTTATCTGAGAGAGAGAGGGGTGTGTGGGCGGGTTTAATTGAGAGAGATAGGGGTGGTTGGGCGGGTTTAACTGAGAGAGAGCGGTGGGTGGGCGGCTTTAATTGAGAGAGAGAGGGGTGGGTGGGCGGGTTTAATTGAGAGAGAGAGGGGTGGGTGGGCGGGTTCAATTGAGAGAGAGAGGGGTTGGTGGGCGGGTTTAATTGAGAGAGAGAGGGGGGGGTGGGCGGGTTTAATTGAGAGAGAGAGGGGAGTGTGGGCGGGTTTAATTGAGAGAGAGAGGGGTGGGTGCGCGGGTTTAATTGAGAGAGAGAGGGGTAGGTTGGTGTGTGTAAGAGAGAGAGAGAGGGGGTGTGTGGGCGGGTGTGAGAGAGAGAGAGGGGTGGGTGGGCGGGTGTTAGCGAGAGAGCGAGAGGGGTGGGTAGGCGGGTGTAATTGCGAGAGAGAGGGCTGGGTGGGCGGGTTTAATTGAGAGAGATAGGGGTGGTTTGGCAGGTGTAATTGAGAGAGAGAGGGGTGGGTGGGCGGGTTTAACTGAGAGAAAGCGGCGTGGGTGGGCGGGTTTAATTGAGAGAGAGAGGGGTAGGTGGGCGGGTTTAATTGAGAGAGAGCGGGGTGGGTGGGCGGGTTTAATTGAGAGAGAGAGGGGTGGGTGGGCGGGTATAATTGAGAGAGAGAGGGGTGGGTGGGCGGGTTTAATTGAGAGAGAGAGGGGTGGGTGGGCGCGTGTGAGAGAGAGAGAGGGGTGGCTGGGTGGGTGTTAGCGAGAGAGAGAGAGAGAGGTGGGTGGGCGGGTTTAATTGAGAGAGAGAGAGGGGTGGGTGGGCGGGTTTAATTGAGAGAGAGAGAGGGGTGGGTGGGCGGGTTTAATTGAGAGAGAGAGGGGTGGGTGGGCGGGTTTAACTGAGAGAGGGAGGGGTGGGTGGGAGGGTTTAATTGAGAGAGAGAGGGGTGGGTGGGCAAATGTAATTGAGAGAGAGATGGGTGGGTGGGCGTATGGAAGAGAGAGAGAGAGGCGTGTGTGGGCGGGTGTGAGAGAGAGAGAGGGGTGGCTGGGTGGGTGTTAGCGAGAGAGAGAGAGGGGGGTGGGTGGGTGTAATTGAGAGAGAGAGGGGTGGGTGGGCGGGTTTAATTGAGAGAGAGAGGGGTGGGTGGGCGGGTTTAATTGAGAGAGAGAGGGGTGGGTGGGCGGGTTTAATTGAGAGAGAGCGGGGTGGGTGGGCT